>NC_069500.1:1421377488-1421724988 GCF_027579735.1 Bombina bombina
TCAAGTCATTCTTTTGACCCATTTTGCCAAAGGAAAGGAAGTTGCCTAATAATTATGCACACCTGATATAGGGTGTTGATGTCATTAGACCACACCCCTTCTCATTACAGAGATGCACATCACCTAATATGCTTAATTGGTAGTAGGCTTTCGAGCCTATACAGCTTGGAGTAAGACAACATGCATAAAGAGGATGATGTGGTCAAAATACTCATTTGCCTAATAATTCTGCACTCCCTGTATGTTCATGTGTTACTGTGTTACTATGTTAATTTGTTACTATGTCACTATGTTACTATGTTACTGTTTTACTATTTTATTGTGTTACTTTGTTACTATGTTACTATGTTACTGTGTTTCTATGTCACTATGTCACTATGTTATTGTGTCACTATGTTACTATGTTATTGTGTTACTTTTTTACTGTGATACTGTGTTACTGGGTTACTATGTCACTATGTTACTATTTTAATATGTCACTATTTTATTGTGTCACTATGTCACTATGTTACTGTGTTACTATGTTCTTTTGTTACTGTGTTACTATGTCACTATGTTACTATGTTACTATGTCAATATGTTACAATGTTACTATGTTATTGTGTTACTTCGTTACTATGTTACTATGTCACTATTTTACTATGTTATTGTGTCTTTATGTTACTATGTTACTGTGTTACTATGTTATTGTGTCACTATGTTATTATGTTATGTGCTACTATGTTATTGTGTTACTTTGTTACAATGTTACTATGTTACTGTGTTACTATGTCACTATGTTACTTTGTTACTGTGTTACTGTGTTACTATGTTACTATATTACTATGTCTCTATATTACTATGTTATTGTTTCTTTATGTTACTGTGTTACTATGGCATTATGTTACTATGTTACTGTGCTACTATGTTACTTTGTTACTGTGTTACTATGTTACTATGTCACTATGTTTCTATGTTATTGTGTTACTATGTTATTGTGTTACTATGTTATTGTGTTACTATGTTATTGTGTCACTATGTTACTATGTTACTGTGTTACTATGTCCCTATGTTACTGTGTTACTTTGTTATTGTGTTACTATATTACTGTGTTACTATAGTACTGTGTTACTGTGTTACTATGTTACTATACTACTATGTTACTATGTTACTATGTCACTATTTTACTTTGTACTATGTCACTGTATTACTATGTTGCTATGTCACTATGTTACTATGTTATTGTGTCACTATGTTACTATCTTACTGTGTTACTATGTCACTATGTTACTATGTTACTGTGTTACTATTTTATTGTGTTAATTTGTTATTATGTTACTGTGTTACTAAGTCACTATGTCACTATGTTATTGTGTCACTATGTTACTATGTTATTGTGTTACTTTGTTACTGTGATAATGTGTTACTGGATTACTATGTCACTATGTTACTATGTTAATATGTAACTATCTTATTTGTTCACTATGTCACTATGTTACTAAGTTTTTGTGTCACCATGTCACTATGTTACTGTGTTACTGTGTTACTATGTTCTTGTGTTACTGTGTAACTGTGTTACTATGTCATTAAGTTACTATGTTACTATGTCAATATGTTACAATGTAACTATGTTATTGTGTTACTTCATTACTATGTTACTAAGTCACTATGTCACTATTTGACTATGTTATTGTGTCTTTATGTTAATGCGTTACTATGTTATTGTGTCACTATGTTACTATGCTACTATGTCACTCTCGGCTAGATTTGGAGTTTGGCGGTAAAAGGGCTGTTAACGCTCCGCGGGTTTTTTTTCTGGCCGCACCATAAATTTAACTCTGGTATCGAGAGTTCAAACAAATGCTGCGTTAGGCTCCAAAAAAGGAGCGTAGAGCATTTTTAACGCAAATACAACTCTCGATACCAGAGTTGCTTACGGACGCGGCCGGCCTCAAAAACGTGCTCGTGCACGATTCTCCCATAGGAAACAATGGGGCTGTTTGAGCTGAAAAAAAAACCTAACACCTGCAAAAAAGCAGCGTTCAGCTCCTAACGCAGCCCCATTGTTTCCTATGGGGAAACACTTCCTACGTCTGCACCTAACACTCTAACATGTACCCCGAGTCTAAACACCCCTAGCCTTACACTTATTAACCCCTAATCTGCCGCCCCCGCTATCGCTGACCCCCTGCATTACACTTTTAACCCCTAATCTGCCGCTCCGTAAACCGCCGCCACCTACGTTATCCCTATGTACCCCTAATCTGCTGCCCTAACATCGCCGACCCCTATGTTATATTTATTAACCCCTAATCTGCCCCCCACAACGTCGCCGACACCTACCTACAATTATTAACCCCTAATCTGCCGAGCGGACCTGAGCGCTACTATAATAAAGTTATTAACCCCTAATCCGCCTCACTAACCCTATCATAAATAGTATTAACCCCTAATCTGCCCTCCCTAACATCGCCGACACCTACCTTCAATTATTAACCCCTAATCTGCCGACCGGAGCTCACCGCTATTCTAATAAATGTATTAACCCCTAAAGCTAAGGTCTAACCCTAACACTAACACCCCCCCTAAGTTAAATATAATTTTTATCTAACGAAATAAATTAACTCTTATTAAATAAATGATTCCTATTTAAAGCTAAATACTTACCTGTAAAATAAATCCTAATATAGCTATAATATAAATGTAATTTATATTATAGCTATTTTAGGATTAATATTTATTTTACAGGTAACTTTGTATTTATTTTATCCAGGTACAATAGCTATTAAATAGTTAAGAACTATTTAATAGTTACCTAGTTAAAATAATTACAAATTTACCTGTAAAATAAATCCTAACCTAAGATATAATTAAACCTAACACTACCCTATCAATAAAATAATTAAATAAACTACCTACAATTACCTACAATTAACCTAACACTACACTATCAATAAATTAATTAAACACAATTGCTACAAAATAAATACAATTAAATAAAACTATCATAAAGTACAAAAAAAAAAAAAGAACTAAGTTACAGAAAATAAAAAATATTTACAAACATAAGAAAAATATTACAACAATTTTAAACTAATTACACCTACTCTAAGCCCCCTAATAAAATAACAAAGACCCCCAAAATAAAAAATTCCCTACCCTATTCTAAATTTAAAAAGTTACAAGCTCTTTTACCTTACCCAGCCCTGAACAGGGCCCTTTGCGGTGCATGCCCCAAGAAGTTCAGCTCTTTTGCCTGTAAAAGAAAACATACAATACCCCCCCCCCCCCCAACATTACAACCCACCACCCACATACCCCTAATCTAACCCAAACCCCCCCTTAAATAAACCTAACACTAAGCCCCTGATGATCTTCCTACCTTGTCTTCACCATGCCAGGTTCACCGATCCGTCCTGGCTCCAAGATCTTCATCCAACCCAAGCGGGGGCTAGACATCCACTGAAGAAGTCCAGAAGAGGGTCCAAAGTCTTCCTCCTATCCGGCAAGAAGAGGACATCCGGACCGGCAAACATCTTCTCCAAGCGGCATCTTCTATGTTCTTCCATCCGATGACGACCGGCTCCATCTTGAAGACCTCCAGCGCGGATCCATCCTCTTCTTCCGACGACTAGACGACGAATGACGGTTCCTTTAAGGGACGTCATCCAAGATGGCGTCCCTCGAATTCCGATTGGCTGATAGGATTCTATCAGCCAATCGGAATTAAGGTAGGAATTTTCTGATTGGCTGATGGAATCAGCCAATCAGAATCAAGTTCAATCCGATTGGCTGATTGGATCAGCCAATCAGATTGAGCTCGCATTCTATTGGCTGATCGGAACAGCCAATAGAATGCGAGCTCAATCTGATTGGGCTGATTGGATCAGCCAATCGGATTGAACTTGATTCTGATTGGCTGATTCCATCAGCCAATCAGAAAATTCCTACCTTAATTCCGATTGGCTGATAGAATCCTATCAGCCAATCGGAATTCGAGGGACGCCATCTTGGATGACGTCCCTTAAAGGAACCGTCATTCGTCGTCTAGTCGTCGGAAGAAGAGGATGGATCCGCGCTGGAGGTCTTCAAGATGGAGCCGGTCGTCATCGGATGGAAGAACATAGAAGATGCCGCTTGGAGAAGATGTTTGCCGGTCCGGATGTCCTCTTCTTGCCGGATAGGAGGAAGACTTTGGACCCTCTTCTGGACTTCTTCAGTGGATGTCTAGCCCCCGCTTGGGTTGGATGAAGATCTTGGAGCCAGGACGGATCGGTGAACCTGGCATGGTGAAGACAAGGTAGGAAGATCATCAGGGGCTTAGTGTTAGGTTTATTTAAGGGGGGTTTGGGTTAGATTAGGGGTATGTGGGTGGTGGGTTGTAATGTTGGGGGGGGGGTATTGTATGTTTTCTTTTACAGGCAAAAGAGCTGAACTTCTTGGGGCATGCCCCGCAAAGGGCCCTGTTCAGGGCTGGTAAGGTAAAAGAGCTTGTAACTTTTTAAATTTAGAATAGGGTAGGGAATTTTTTATTTTGGGGGTCTTTGTTATTTTATTAGGGGGCTTAGAGTAGGTGTAATTAGTTTAAAATTGTTGTAATATTTTTCTTATGTTTGTAAATATTTTTTTATTTTCTGTAACTTAGTTCTTTTTTATTTTTTGTACTTTAGATAGTTTATTTAATTGTATTTATTTGTAGCAATTGTGTTTAATTAATTTATTGATAGTGTAGTGTTAGGTTAATTGTAGGTAATTGTAGGTAGTTTATTTAATTATTTTATTGATAGGGGTAGTGTTAGGTTTAATTATATCTTAGGTTAGGATTTATTTTACAGGTAAATTTGTAATTATTTTAACTAGGTAACTATTAAATAGTTCTTAACTATTTAATAGCTATTGTACCTGGTTAAAATAAATACAAAGTTACCTGTAAAATAATATTAATCCTAAAATAGCTATAATATAAATGTAATTTATATTGTAGCTATATTAGGATTTATTTTACAGGTAAGTATTTAGCTTTAAATAGGAATCATTTATTTAATAAGAGTTAATTTATTTCGTTAGATAAAAATTATATTTAACTTAGGGGGGTGTTAGTGTTAGGGTTAGACTTAGCTTTAGGGGTTAATACATTTATTATAGTAGCGGTGAGCTCCGGTCGGCAGATTAGGGGTTAATAATTGAAGGTAGGTGTCGGCGATGTTAGGGAGGGCAGATTAGGGGTTAATACTATTTATGATAGGGTTAGTGAGGCGGATTAGGGGTTAATAACTTTATTATAGTAGCGCTCAGGTCCGCTCGGCAGATTAGGGGTTAATAAGTGTAGGCAGGTGTCGGCGACGTTGTGGGGGGCAGATTAGGGGTTAATAAATATAACATAGGGGTCGGCGATGTTAGGGGCAGAAGATTAGGGGTACATAGGGATAACGTAGGTGGCGGCGATTTGCGGTCGGAAGATTAGGGGTTAATTATTTTAAGTAGCTTGCGGCGACGTTGTGTGGGCAAGTTAGGGGTTAATAAATATAATATAGGGGTCGGCGGGGGTTAGGGGGCAGCAGATTAGGGGTACATAAGTATAACGTAGGTGGCGGTCCGGCAGATTAGGGGTTAAAAATTTTAATCGAGTGGCGGCGATGTGGGGGGACCTCGGTTTAGGGGTACATAGGTAGTTTATGGGTGTTAGTGTAGTTTAGGGTACAGTAGTTAAGAGCTTTATGAACCGGCGTTAGCCAGAAAGCTCTTAACTCCTGCTTTTTTCAGGCGGCTGGAATCTTGTCGTTAGATGTCTAACGCTCACTGCAGAAACGACTCTAAATACCAGCGTTAGAAAGATCCCATTGAAAAGATAGGCTACGCAAATGGCGTAGGGGGATCTGCGGTATGGAAAAGTCGCGGCTGTAAAGTGAGCGTTAGACCCTTTAATCACTGACTCCAAATACCAGCGGGCGGCCAAAACCAGCGTTAGGAGCCTCTAACGCTGGTTTTGACGGCTACCGCCGAACTCTAAATCTAGGCCTATGTTACTATGTTATGTGCTACTATGTTATTGTGTTACTTTGTTACAATGTTACTATGTTACTGTGTTACTATGTCACTATGTTACTTTGTTACTGTGATACTATGTTACTATAATAATATGTCTCTATGTTAATATGTTATTGTTTCTTATGTTACTATGTTACTGTGTTACTATAATACTATGTTATTGTGTCACTATGTTACTATGGCATTATGTTACTATGTTACTGTGTTACTATGTTACTTTGTTACTGTGTTACTATGTTACTATGTCATTATGTTACTATGTCATTATGTTTCTATGTTATTGTGTTACTATGTTATTGTGTTACTATGTTACTATGTCACTATGTTACTATGTTATTGTGTCACTATGTTACTATGTTACTGTGTTACTATGTCACTATGTTACTGTGTTACTTTGTTATTGTGTTACTATGTTACTGTGTTACTATAGTACTGTGTTACTGTGTTACTATGTTACTATGTCACTATGTTACTATGTTATTGTGTCACTATGTTACTATGTTACTGTGTTACTATGTCACTATGTTACTATGTTACTGTGTTACTATTTTATTGTGTTACTTTGTTATTATGTTACTGTGTTACTATGTCACTATGTCACTATGTTATTGTGTCACTATGTTACTATGTTATTGTGTTATTTTGTTACTGTGATACTGTGTTACTGGGTTACTATGTCACTATGCTAATATGTTAATATGTCACTATCTTATTTTTTCACTATGTCACTATGATACTAAGTTTTTGTGTCACTATGTCACTATGTTACTGTATTACTGCGTTACTATGTTCTTGTGTTACTGTGTAACTGTGTTACTATGTTACTATGTCACTAAGTTACTATGTTACTATTTCAATATGTTACAATGTTACTATGTTATTGTGTTACTTTGTTACTATGTTAATAAGTCACTATGTCACTATTTTATTATGTTATTGTGTCTTTATATTACTATGTTACTGCGTTACTATGTTATTGTGTCACTATGTTACTATGTTACTATGTCACTATGTTACTATGTTATGTGCTACTATGTTATTGTGTTACTTTGTTACAATGTTACTATGTTACTATGTTACTGTGTAACCCCTAACCTGCCCCCCACAATGTCGCAGCCAGCTACCTACAATAATTAACCCCTAATCTGAAGACCGCAAAGCGCTGCTACTTAAGTTATCCTTATGTACCCCTAATCTGCTGCCCCTAACACCGCCGACCCCTATATTTTATTTATTAACCCCTAATCTGCCCCCCTCAACGTCGCCTCCACCTGCCTACACTTTTTAACCCCTAATCTGCCGAGCGGATCGCACCGCTACTATAATAAAGTTATTAACCCCTAATACGCCTCACTAACCCTATAATAAATAGTATTAACCCCTAATCTGCCCTCCCTAACATCGCCGACACCTAACTTCAATTATTAACCCCTAATCTGCCGACCGGAGCTCACCGCTATTCTAATAAATGTATTAACCTCTAAAGCTAAGTCTAACCCTAACACTAACACCCCCCTAACTTAAATATAATTTAAATCTAACGAAATTAATGAACTCTTATTAAATAAATTATTCCTATTTAAAGCTAAATACTTACCTGTAAAATAAATCCTAATATAGCTACAATATAAATTATAATTATATTATAGCTATTTTAGGATTAATATTTATTTTACAGGTAACTTTGTATTTATTTTAACCAGGTACAATAGCTATTAAATAGTTAAGAACTATTTAATAGCTAAAATAGTTAAAATAATTACAAAATTACCTGTAAAATAAATCCTAACCTAAGTTACAATTAAACCTAACACTATACTATCATTAAATTAAATTAAATAAAAATACCTACAATTACCTACAATTAAACCTAACACTACACTATCAATACATTAATTAAATACAATACCTACAAATAACTAAAATGAAATAAACTAACTAAAGTACAAAAAATAAAAAAGAACTAAGTTACAAAAAATAAAAAAATATTTACAAACATAAGAAAAATATTACAACAATTTTAAACTAATTACACCTACTCTAAGCCCCCTAATAAAATAACAAAGACCCCCAAAATAAAAAATGCCCTACCCTATTCTAAATTACTAAAGTTCAAAGCTCTTTTACCTTACCAGCCCTGAACAGGGCCCTTTGCTGGGCATGCCCCAAGAAGTTCAGCTCTTTTGCCTGTAAAAAAAACATACAATACCCCCCCAACATTACAACCCACCACCCACATACCCCTAATCTAACCCAAACCCCCCTTAAATAAACCTAACACTAAGCCCCTGAAGATCATCCTACCTTGTCTTCACCTCACCAGGTATCACCGATCGGTCCTGGCTCCAAAATCTTCATCCAACCCAAGCGGGGGGCTGGCGATCCATCATCCGGTGGCTGAAGAGGTCCAGAAGAGGCTCCAAAGTCTTCATCCTATCCGGGAAGAAGAGTAGATCCGGACCGGCAACCATCATCTTCCAAGCGGCATCTTCTATCTTCATCCGATGAGGTCCGGCTCCATCCTGAAGACCTCCACCGCGGACCCATCTTCATCAGGCGACGTCCAACTGAAGAATGATGGTTCCTTTAAGGGATGTCATCCAAGATGGCGTCCCTCGAATTCCGATTGGCTGATAGGATTCTATCTGCCAATCGGAATTAAGGTAGGAATATTCTGATTGGCTGATGGAATCAGCCAATCAGAATCAAGATCAATCCGATTGGCTGATCCAATCAGCCAATCAGATTGAGCTCGCATTCTATTGGCTGTTCCAATCAGTGCTAGACTTTCTCTGTGTGTTATATATATATATATGTGTGTGTGTGTGTGTGTATAGATAGATAGATAGATAGATATATGATAGATAGATAGATAGATGATAGATAGATAGATAGATAGATAGATAGATAGATAGATAAAAAGGTATTTGAACTATTTCTATTAGGGATAGACTGATATTTTTTCAGGAATGATACCGATACCGATTATTGGCAGCCTTTCAGGCCGATAACTGATAACAGGGGTTGATATTCTGTGCATTTAAAGTTTTGAAAAATCAACACAATTTCTACACAAATATGGTATAAACTAAACATGTTTACTAAAATTTTAATTATTAAAAGTAAACAGCTGGGAAAAATAAAATGCTTGAAAATAAACTTCCCTAAACAGAAAATGCCAAAAATATCTTTAAACTGCACACTGATATACAATTAAATTTAAGTCACTACTGTAAATCTAGACACTACACGATTTCTTCAGTACTCTCAGTTAAGTAGAATAACATTATAGTGCAGAAAGCATAACATTTCAGCGGCTTCAGTTTCATATATTGCTGGCACTTCACTAAAAACACGCTCACTTGGTACACTTTACAGATAAGGGTTAAAAGTAAAAAAAAATTAAAAAAAATAGGCGGGGTCAGACTGATATACTACAGGAAAGTTCTACTCTGTGAAAAGCATTACTGGGCTAAAAAGTTGCACCTAGGTGGTAAATCGCCATAGAAAAGGCTAACAATGGTATTGAGCTGGTTGTTCGTTCTTGTACGTGCACTTCTCTGTATATATATAACCTTTGAAGCAAAATTTCAAAGTGTATATGCACTCTCACCACCGTCCTGCAACTGCCAGGGTGTTATTAAGGAGTATGTAACAAAAAACAGAGTGAAGCACTCACTGGACTTTGGATATCTGTGTAAAAGATTTTTATTTGTGATGTTTCAGGACCTCAAACGTCCCTTCTTCTGACAACCCAAGTGTACAAAGAAACAAACTTATAAAGGCCTATAGGCCCCTCCCTCACTCTGGTCACCAATCTCTGAAGACCGTGTGCAAACATCAGGGGGCTATACCATATAGGTAGCCCAACTGTGATTCAACTACAAATTACTCCTGAATCTACTACCCTTTAGCTTGAGCTCATGACCCCTTGTTCTTGAATTTTCCATTTTATGTAAAATACCCACAGCCTCAGTTTTACTAAACCCTTTAATGTACTTGAAAGTTGCTATCATATCATTTAGCTCTGCTTCTTAGCAAAGAGATCAAACTACAAAAGGATTAAATACATAAGGATATTTGAGTTATTTCAGAAAGGTGGTAGACCTGAACTGTGAATTAGTTTCACTACAGAAATTGAATAGTTAAAGGTGGTAGACCTGAACTGTGAATTAGTTTCACTACAGAAATTGAATAGTTAAAGGTGGTAGACCTGAACTGTGAATTAGTTTCACTACAGAAATTGAATAGTTAAAGGTGGTAGACCTGAACTGTGAATTAGTTTCACTACAGAAATTGAATAGTTAAAGGTGGTAGACCTGAACTGTGAATTAGTTTCACTACAGAAATTGAATAGTTAAAGGTTTGAGTTAATTTACATTCTTTTGTATTCTGGTTTTTAGTATTGCAATTAGATAACAATTACATTGTTTGCATAGGTGAGCAATTAGGAGGGGACCCCACCCTATCTTTCTGAGGGTATTTAAAGAGATCTGTTTAGCTCTGCTAAACATTTAGCTCTGCTTCTTAGCAAAGAGATCAAACTACAAAAGGATTAAATACATAAGGATATTTGAGTTATTTCAGAAAGGTATATAACATTTCTCTTTTAAATTGTTGTTACTTGAATAGTTTGTACTTTCAGATAATATATTTTGTATTTCTATTAACTTTATATTTTGTTTTTTTATAGGTGGTAGACCTGAACTGTGAATTAGTTTCACTACAGAAATTGAATAGTTAAAGGTGGTAGACCTGAACTGTGAATTAGTTTCACTACAGAAATTGAATAGTTAAAGGTTTGAGTTAATTTACATTCTTTTGTATTCTGGTTTTTAGTATTGCAATTAGATAACAATTACATTGTTTGCATAGGTGAGCAATTAGGAGGGACCCCACCCTATCTTTCTGAGGGTATTTAAAGAGATCTGTTTAGCTCTGCTTCTTAGCAAAGAGATCAAACTACAAAAGGATTAAATACATAAGGATATTTGAGTTATTTCAGAAAGGTATATAACATTTCTCTTTTAAATTGTTGTTACTTGAATAGTTTGTACTTTCAGATAATATATTTTGTATTTCTATTAACTTTATATTTTGTTTTTTTATAGGTGGTAGACCCTGAACTGTGAATTAGTTTCACTACAGAAATTGAATAGTTAAAGGTGGTAGACCTGAACTGTGAATTAGTTTCACTACAGAAATTGAATAGTTAAAGGTTTGAGTTAATTTACATTCTTTTGTATTCTGGTTTTTAGTATTGCAATTAGATAACAATTACATTGTTTGCATAGGTGAGCAATTAGGAGGGACCCCACCCTATCTTTCTGAGGGTATTTAAAGAGATCTGTTTAGCTCTGCTAAACATTTAGCTCTGCTTCTTAGCAAAGAGATCAAACTACAAAAGGATTAAATACATAAGGATATTTGAGTTATTTCAGAAAGGTATATAACATTTCTCTTTTAAATTGTTGTTACTTGAATAGTTTGTACTTTCAGATAATATATTTTGTATTTCTATTAACTTTATATTTTGTTTTTTTATAGGTGGTAGACCTGAACTGTGAATTAGTTTCACTACAGAAATTGAATAGTTAAAGGTTTGAGTTAATTTACATTCTTTTGTATTCTGGTTTTTAGTATTGCAATTAGATAACAATTACATTGTTTGCATAGGTGAGCAATTAGGAGGGACCCCACCCTATCTTTCTGAGGGTATTTAAAGAGATCTGTTTAGCTCTGCTAAACATTTAGCTCTGCTTCTTAGCAAAGAGATCAAACTACAAAAGGATTAAATACATAAGGATATTTGAGTTATTTCAGAAAGGTATATAACATTTCTCTTTTAAATTGTTGTTACTTGAATAGTTTGTACTTTCAGATAATATATTTTGTATTTCTATTAACTTTATATTTTGTTTTTTTATAGGTGGTAGACCTGAACTGTGAATTAGTTTCACTACAGAAATTGAATAGTTAAAGGTGGTAGACCTGAACTGTGAATTAGTTTCACTACAGAAATTGAATAGTTAAAGGTTTGAGTTAATTTACATTCTTTTGTATTCTGGTTTTTAGTATTGCAATTAGATAACAATTACATTGTTTGCATAGGTGAGCAATTAGGAGGGACCCCACCCTATCTTTCTGAGGGTATTTAAAGAGATCTGTTTAGCTCTGCTAAACATTTAGCTCTGCTTCTTAGCAAAGAGATCAAACTACAAAAGGATTAAATACATAAGGATATTTGAGTTATTTCAGAAAGGTATATAACATTTCTCTTTTAAATTGTTGTTACTTGAATAGTTTGTACTTTCAGATAATATATTTTGTATTTCTATTAACTTTATATTTTGTTTTTTTTATAGGTGGTAGACCTGAACTGTGAATTAGTTTCACTACAGAAATTGAATAGTTAAAGGGTGGTAGACCTGAACTGTGAATTAGTTTCACTACAGAAATTGAATAGTTAAAGGTTTGAGTTAATTTACATTCTTTTGTATTCTGGTTTTTAGTATTGCAATTAGATAACAATTACATTGTTTGCATAGGTGAGCAATTAGGAGGGACCCCACCCTATCTTTCTGAGGGTATTTAAAGAGATCTGTTTAGCTCTGCTAAACATTTAGCTCTGCTTCTTAGCAAAGAGATCAAACTACAAAAGGATTAAATACATAAGGATATTTGAGTTATTTCAGAAAGGTATATAACATTTCTCTTTTAAATTGTTGTTACTTGAATAGTTTGTACTTTCAGATAATATATTTTGTATTTCTATTAACTTTATATTTTGTTTTTTTATAGGTGGTAGACCTGAACTGTGAATTAGTTTCACTACAGAAATTGAATAGTTAAAGGTGGTAGACCTGAACTGTGAATTAGTTTCACTACAGAAATTGAATAGTTAAAGGTTTGAGTTAATTTACATTCTTTTGTATTCTGGTTTTTAGTATTGCAATTAGATAACAATTACATTGTTTGCATAGGTGAGCAATTAGGAGGGACCCCACCCTATCTTTCTGAGGGTATTTAAAGAGATCTGTTTAGCTCTGCTAAACATTTAGCTCTGCTTCTTAGCAAAGAGATCAAACTACAAAAGGATTAAATACATAAGGATATTTGAGTTATTTCAGAAAGGTATATAACATTTCTCTTTTAAATTGTTGTTACTTGAATAGTTTGTACTTTCAGATAATATATTTTGTATTTCTATTAACTTTATATTTTGTTTTTTTATAGGTGGTAGACCTGAACTGTGAATTAGTTTCACTACAGAAATTGAATAGTTAAAGGTGGTAGACCTGAACTGTGAATTAGTTTCACTACAGAAATTGAATAGTTAAAGGTTTGAGTTAATTTACATTCTTTTGTATTCTGGTTTTTAGTATTGCAATTAGATAACAATTACATTGTTTGCATAGGTGAGCAATTAGGAGGGACCCCACCCTATCTTTCTGAGGGTATTTAAAGAGATCTGTTTAGCTCTGCTAAACATTTAGCTCTGCTTCTTAGCAAAGAGATCAAACTACAAAAGGATTAAATACATAAGGATATTTGAGTTATTTCAGGAGTTATTCAGGGTTATTCAGGCTTATTCAGTAGAAAATAATACTTATATTTTTCTTATTGTTAAAGTGTTGCATAGTTTAAAATGTCTCAGATACAGTGCAATGGGTGTTTTGCACTTTTTAATCGTTCTACTTTTTGGAGATTTAGGGGCTGTCCTGTTTGTAAGCAGTTTTCCCTGTTAAGGGAGGAAATAGCTAAACTTCAAGCTAAGGTAAGTAACATACCTGTTACCTCTACAAAGCTGCCTCTGAAAGAAGCCCCTCTACCCCAGAGATCAGCAAGGAGAGGCAGATGGATCACTGTAGGCTCTGGAAGAATTAGAACAGTAGACCCAGAAGCATTGCCCACAACCTCTGCCATTGCAAAACTCCTATGCTGCTCTTGCCGAATACACTTGTGATGAGGAGATTGCTGTTTCTGAGCCCTCTGAAGCTGTAACAGGTAATTTAAATCTATTGGCACCTGATTCTCCAGGTAACATAACACAGGAAAGAACTGCAGATGTGTTTTTTGAGAAAAAGACTGTTAGTGGGTGACTCTATTTTGAGGAATGTGTATTTAGGTGAAAGTAAAGGAGAAACAAGGGAGGTTAGATGTCTTCCAGGAGCTACTGCTCACAGGGATAGGAATCGTATTTTGAGAATTGTTAAGGCAGCAGGAAAGGGAAGTGAGTTGGATGTGATTGTTCATTTAGGAACAAATGATCTGGCTAGTAATCATGTTGCTGCTGTTCAGAAAGAGTTTTGTGACCTAGGTAATCATTTAGAGACTGTGGCATCAACTCTATCATTTTCTGCTATTTTACCTGTGTATGGCCAGGAAGCAGGAAAGATGGAGCGGATAACAACATTTAATTCTTGGTTAGATAAGTGGTGCAGGGAACGAGGGATTTGGTTTTATTGGCCATTATAGCTCTGTTTGGAAAGATACTAGGTTATTTAGGAGAGATGGCTTGCATTTGGATGCTAAAGGAACAGAGTATCTGGGAGAGGAGTTCAAATACTTTATTAGAAATCATTTAAACTAATAAAGGGGGGTAGCATTAATATATCCACCTGCCCCCCACAGCATGCCAAAACTGTTAGTCCAAGTAACAATTCTAGAAATTCTAGTAGAAAAATTCTTCGTGCCATGAGCACAAATGCTCGCAGCTTAGGAAATAAATTACCTGAACTCATTTCAATAATGACTAGGGACAACTTGGATTTAGTAGCTATAACAGAAACATGGTACAATGATTTGCATGACTGGGACATAGTCATACCTGGATACAGGTTATTTAAAAAGAACAGAGTAGGAAAGAAAGGTGGAGGAGTTGCTTTGTATGTAAATGAAAATATAAAGGTTACTGAAATTGTAGGAACAAATGATGAGGTGGAAAGTATTTGGGTGACTTTGGAAATTGGAGATAAAAATGTTTTTAGAATAGGGGTTGTATATAGGCCTCCATTGCAGGATGAAAAACTGGACAATCTGTTATTAGATGAAATAACCAAAATGACCATGAAGGGTAAGGTTATAGTACTGGGGGACTTTAATTTGCCAGATATAGACTGGAAGATTCCTTCTGCTAGATCGGCTAGAAGCAGGTATATTCTTGAATCTCTGCTAGGGGAATCACTTGAACAATTAGTCAAGGAACCAACTCGTAAGGAAGCTATATTAGATCTAATACTTACAAACAGTGATACAGTTTCAGATGTGTCTGTAGGTGAGAACTTAGGATCCAGTGATCATCAATCTGTTTGGTTTAGTATTCATGTTCAGGAACTGTACACCCAGACTAAAACAAAAGTTTTAGACTTTAGGACGGCAGATTTTTCATTAATGGGAGAATACCTAAAAAACTATTTAAAGGGGAAAAATCTTATTACAGGGGTTCAAGAACAGTGGGAATTTGTGAAAGGTGCCATTTTAGATGCAACCGCACACTGTATTAGACATGTCTGTAAAAGTAAAAAGAAAGCGGAAACCAATTTGGTTTTCCAAAGAAGTAGCACATGCTGTAAAGACAAAAAAGATAGCTTATAAAAATTACAGACACACACAAGCAGATGATGATATGAAAATATGGAGACTCCAACAAAAAAAGACTAAGCAGTTAATTAGGAAGGTTAAAGCTGATGCAGAAGAGAAGATAGCACAGTCAGTAAAACATGGGGACAAAACATTCTTTAGATATATCAGTGAAAGAAGAAAAAATAAGGTAGGAATAGTAAAATTGAAATCAGTTGATGGTAGAATAATAGAAGGAGATAAGCAGATTGCAGACTGTCTCAATGATTACTTCTGTTCTGTTTTCACTAAAGATTGTGAAGATACAATGTCTACATTAAGGGATGCTATGCAAAATAGAAACAAGCTTAACAGTAATCTTTTTACAGAGGATGAGGTTTTGTTAGCATTATCAAAAATAAATGTTACAAAGGCAGTGGGGTCCTGATAATATTCATCCAAGGGTTTTAAAAGAACTTCGTTCAGTGCTAACTGTCCCATTAACTGATCTGTTTAATCAGTCACTATTAACAGGAGCTGTCCCAGATGATTGGAGAATAGCAAATGTAATACCTCTTCATAAAAAGGGCAGTAGAGAAGAATCTGGCAACTACAGGCCAGTTAGTTTAACTTCAGTAGTAGGGAAATTAATGGAAAGCCTCTTAAAGGAAAGAATTATGACTTACATAAAGACAAACAATTTAGAGGACCAAAATCAGCATGGTTTTACTTCAGGGAGATCATGTCAGACTAATCTAATTGACTTCTTTGATTATGTAACAAAAGTATTAGACAAGGGAGGAGCAGTTGATGTAGCATATCTAGATTTCAGCAAAGCATTTGACACCGTCCCACACAATAAACTTATTCACAAACTATATCTCCTTGGTCTAGATTCAAAAAATTGTGAACTGGGTGGAATGCTGGCTTAAGGACAGAAAACAAAGTGTCTTAGTAAATGGAGTTCATTCAGCAGAGGGGGCTGTTACTAGTGGTGTTCCTCAGGGGTCAGTTCTGGGGCCTGTTTTGTTTAACATATTTATCTGCGATATCAGCAAAGGGCTACAGGGGAAAGTATGTCTCTTTGCAGATGATACAAAAATTTGCAACAGAGTGGATGTTCCAGGGGGGGTAGACAAAATGAGAAGTGATATACAACAATTGGAGGATTGGACAAACGACTGGGATCTAAAGTTTAACACAGCAAAGTGTAAAATAATGCATTTAGGGAAGAAAAATCCAAATGTTAATTACAGACTCAATGACACTTTACTGACTGTTACAGACGAGGAAGAGGACTTGGGAATTATTATTTCAGATGATTTAAAACTTAGTAAACAATGTAGTAAGGCAGCGAGTAAGGCTAGCAGAATGCTTGGATGTATTGGTAGAGGTATTTGCAGCAGAAATAGTAAGGTTCTTATGCCACTTTATAGATCATTAGTTAGGCCTCATCTTGAGTATTGTGTGCAGTTCTGGAGGCCATATCTTCAGAAGGATATTAACAAACTTGAATCTGTGCAAAGGAGGGCTACCAAAATGGTACATGGTCTAAAAAATAAAACTTACCAGGATAGGCTCAATGACCTAAATATGTATAGCTTAGAGGAGGAGAAGGGAAAGAGGTGATATGATAGCAACTTTCAAGTACATTAAAGGGTTTAGTAAAACTGAGGCTGTGGGTATTTTACATAAAATGGAAAATTCAAGAACAAGGGGTCATGAGCTCAAGCTAAAGGGTAGTAGATTCAGGAGTAATTTGAGGAAGCACTTCTTTACAGAAAGAGTGATTGATTTATGGAATAAACTTCCTCAAGAGGTAGTAGCAACAAACACTGTGGGGGACTTTAAAAATGCATGGGACAAGCATAGGGCTATCCTACGAACTAGATAAGTTTATACTGTTAGGTAAGGTGGGGCAGACTTGCTGGGCCTATGGCTCTTATCTGCCGTCAATATCTATGTTTCTATTGCTAAATAACAAAAATTGCCAAATAAAACAAAATGGCATATGTGTTTATTAAATCATATAAAGTGTTTATCCAAAAAACAATGTGCACCTGCATATAAAAGGTGATATGTGATCCCACTATAATCATGCTCCCCCAGCCAGTAGGTACCCGTGGGCTATATGTAAATGGAACAATCCACGCTACAGGTATTGCCATTGGATAATTCTCAACCACACCTCCATCATGGATAGTCATAACAACCAAAGTAAACGTTCCGGGACAACACTCCCAGTTTCTGTCTATCCCTATAGCAACCATACACAACACTCCTGCGGGCATGTGTGTCTTACAGTGGCTAGTATGGCCAACATCACCTGCCCGAGAAAGACTCATGATCCTGCTGTTGTTTACTCGTATAAGCACTACATAAAACACCCGATATTCAAATCACTTACCCTTTCGTAACCCGAGGAAAACAAAAACCCACTATCCCACAAGACACTCTAAAACACCTCCCATACAACCTCATAGGCGCACCAGAGGCACAACCCTTCTCTATAGGATAAGAGCATTAGTCTAGTGACAATTTGGCATAAAATTGTAAACAACTCAAATAGACAACTCAAATAGACAGCCCTCCCGATCGCGTCATTACAGCACACCCCAGGTCTCCATAGGCAAACCTTGCCCAGCGCTTCACTGCACACTGTCAAACAAGCCCCCCAGATGAGAATCAGATGTCTAATATCAACAGTTGGATCAAATATAAACCAATACAACCATATATTGTCAATCTACTGCTCTGCCTCCTCTCATATCTTGCATAGCGCGTCACCTTCCTTACCCACAATCCTGGTTCCCATGTAGAATATGTGCCCAGTGTACCATAGACAAAACCAACCTCTCTATCACAGTCTAACAACCTTAGTTACAATGGCTAGAGTGGTATTAACCCCTCCCACATCACCTAAAAGAAGGCACAGGGTCACACCCCTCCCCCATAGGTTGGGAGTATGAGCCTCAAGTCTAACTCACTGTGTGAGCACTAAATCCCATCTAAGGGAATACTATCTATCATGATCGACACAAACCCAATCAAAATCAAATCAAAACCCCATATATATAAGCTAAATGGAATAAGAGTCTTGATCTAGCGGAAACCAAACACACGCAATCGCTATAAACCAATATTAAGCCTCACACCTTCCAATGGTGAAAAAGAAAGCCATAAAGTCAAAGTCGGCACCACAGAGGTCAGAAGACTGCCCCTGTCTCCCCTAGATAGATAGGGAGTGACCCACAAATAGCATAGTCATTGCGAAAAATATAAAAAATTATAAAAAAATAAAATAAAAGCTTATGACCCTCCCTTGCTACTGCACAATATACATGAGGTCATACTGATCATCTATCAGATCCATAAACCCGTGCACCACTCAATCCAATGAATAAGCCATATATAAAAAATGTGTAACAAATGTATAAAAAAATTTGTAGAAATCAGGGATGGAGATACACCGATAAACAGAATAATACCGCGCTCCAACTCAGGGGCCGAGGACAATCCTCAACAACATGCAGTAGACAAGCTGCTGATGATAATAGATAAGTGTCATGGATCACTCCTGGTATGCTATCTTAGACCTTAATCCATAAGCAGGGACTCGTCACCTATCCAGTACGAGAATATATATATATATAAAGTTCTTTGAGAACTAGTCTGCACTCACTTATTCATCCAGCAGCAGCCTGGGGGGCTTCCAATATAAATACAAAATCCAGAGTAAAGAGCACTCACCAGGTCTTTAACATATATAACAATCAATGCTTTATTATGCCATAAGGTGATGTTTCGGGGATTTTAACCCTGTCCTTAGACCAACTGGTTAAATCCCTGAAACGTCACCTTATAATAAAGCATTGATTGTTATATATGTTAAAAACCTGGTGAGTGCTCTTTACTCTGGATTTTTTATATATATATATATATATATATATATATATATATATATATATATATATATATATATATATAAATATATATAAAACACGGAAGGGGACAGCACTCTCAGGCTTGGCTGGGTACACATCCCATGACCCTGTAACATGCAGAGCCCTGGGTGCACAATAGCATCTGGCCAAATGGGACAAGTCCAGGTACCATGTCAAGTTTAGGTACCCAGGTTTTTGGAAGAGACCTTGACGTGGTACCTGGGTTTGTCCCATTTGGCCAGATATGGTAACTAACTCTTCCATTTTTGCTTTTTATCTTAGTTGAGAGCTTGTAAGTGAGTGCTGGACCTTCTCTGTGTGCTGTATTAATTTGTTTTGTAATTTTCCCTATGGGCCGTGCACCCAGATCTGTCTGGAGTTAACTGCCTGTGGCTCTGGGGACAGTGCAGCTTCCTGAGTGTGTTATTGTGCACCCAGGGCTGTGAATGTTACAGGGTCATGGGATGTGTACCCAGTCCGGCCTGAGAGTGCTGTCCCCTTCAGTGTTTTGTATATGTCTAGGGAGATTACATAAGCCTGTGCACCCTTCACTTTTTCCCAGTTTGTTGGATTGTGAGCCTGCATTGTGTGGCTGTTTAGAGACCCAGGTTTTTAGAAGAGACCTTGACGTGGTACCTGGGCTTGTCCCATTTGGCCAGATGCGGTAACTAACTCTTCCATTTTTGCTTTATATCTTAGTTGAGAGCTTGTAAGTGAGTGATGGACTTTCTCTGTGTGCTATATATATATATATATATATATATATATATATATATATATTGCCACTTGACAGGGGAAGAAAGGACATGCTAGAATATCAGTGCCTTCCCTGGTACTGAGGAATGGACTATAAATTTCATTATTATGTCACTTATGGGCAGTTTTATACATGTGTGACAGCACCACCTAATGGTTAGAGCATTGTTAGCCACTGCTATAGAATATTGATACTAGTCTCCTATACGGCATAGCTTTATACTCAAGGTTTGTTGGGCCTTTCGAACCGAAATTGACACATTCAACTATTAAGACCTTTACAAAGATTTGTTCCAAGGAAATTGAATCTGTATGTCACACCAACCCAAAAACCCGCACTAATTTGAACAAAGAACAATGGCAAGCTCTCAGGCGCCTCCAAAAAGATGACTCTATTGTCATTCACCCTGCTGATAAAGGCGGGGCGATTGTGGTCCTAGATTACATCTACTATCGTAACGAATTGCTTCAACAGCTAGAGGATGGAATAACATACAGAAAACTCTCGCACAACCCTACCGTTTCCTTCAAGAAGAAGTTAGATGATAGCCTGATGTATGCTCTAAACTGTGGCCACATCGATCAGAGTGTGTACAATGTCTTGATTACCGAATATCCAGTGCATCCCATTGTATACACGATTCCCAAAATACATAAAGACCAAGTTCATCCACCTGGGCATCCCATAGTCTCTCCCGAGGGCTCTCTCTTTCAAAATCTAGCCAAGTTTATCGACTTCTATTTGCAGGATCTTGTGAAAACCACTGAGGCATTTCTGTTGGATTCTATACAACTTATACAACTACTACAAGATCGGGTTTTTCCCAAAGACTGCATCCTTGTGACACTAGATGTCAACAGCCTTTATACCATTATTCCCCACCAGTTGGGTATTGAGGCCACCAGACAAGCTATCATTGCAAGTCCATCATATTATGGTCCACCAATTGAAATCCTCCTAGAATGGTTGTTACTCTGTCTCCAACATAATTACTTCCGGTTTGAGGAAA
The DNA here is from genome assembly GCF_027579735.1 of Bombina bombina. Lineage (NCBI taxonomy): Eukaryota > Metazoa > Chordata > Amphibia > Anura > Bombinatoridae > Bombina > Bombina bombina. Next base: position 1,421,398,787 of record NC_069500.1, read on the forward strand.
CCTTTTACCTCCAGCTGGTGGGGACCGCCATGGGTTCCAGCATGGCCCCCTCAAATGCCAACTTATTTATGGCCTGGTTTGAGGGTGTACCTATCTTCAAGGACAGAAACCCCAATGTTCTGTTATACCGCAGGTATATCGATGATTTGTTGGTCATATGGGGGGGCTCAGAAACTGAACTTACAACTTGGATACAACATCTGAACATGGCAGAAGAATCCATCACCCTCAAAAGCGAATATGACTTCCAGAAAATTCGTTTTTTGGATTTATGTATATACAAGTGTGATGCTGACCAAGGTTGTCTTTTATGGACAACTCTTTACTCAAAACCCACGGATCGAAACACCCTCCTCTTAAACAGTAGTTACCATCCTACACAACTAAAATGTGGTATTATCAAATCACAGTTTATGAGAGTATTACGTAACACTTCAGAACCTGACCAGAGGGAAATCCAGGTGGAATCCATGATATCTGACATCCTGACAGAAGTTGGGTGTCACAAACAATCTACCCTGTTACAGAGAAAACCAGAGTCTGAGCCAGAAGAGACAAAGCCGTCCATTAACTTTATCACCAGTTACACACCAGCCACTAGACTGGTCGCGGGTGTCATTAGGGCTAACTGGCATCTGATTAACAAGGATCGCACACTACCATTTGTCAATACCCCACCTCCTAGAGTGGTTCACAAAAGTGGCTCCAGTTTAAAGACACTGCTTATGCACACTGACCAATGGCGCAGGAATAGAACCTGGCTGGCTCCAACCAAGACCAGCTGCTACAAGTGTGGCAGCTGTGTCACATGTAATTCACTCATCACTGGCCAAAGATTCCATCATCCTGGATCAACAAAAACGTATACAATTAGGCACAGACTCACATGTACGTCTCAGTACGTTGTGTATCTGTTGTCATGTCCATGTGGCCTCTACAACATTGGAAAGACCAGCACCACATTTAGGGAAAGTCTGGCCAACCATAAAAGTGCCTTATGAGCCGCATTCAAGGATGGCAAAGCAGATCAACCTGTGCCCAGACATTTTTTAGAACATAAGCATCCCATCGCCACTCTCCGTGCCATGTTGATTGACACAGTGGTACCTCTGAAGAGAGGTGGTGATCGCAACCAGGAACTACTAAAATGTGAAGCCAGATGGATATATAGATTAAATACTTTGAGCCCAAATGGTCTTAATGCTCACCTGGACTTTTCTGTATTTTTTGAGCTATAAATGCCTGCTTGCTTCTTTGTTTTTGTTTTTTCCTCCTTTTTTCATTAGGTCACCAATTCCATGATGTAAGATGTCCTTCCAACATCTCCATTTCATATGTGGCCCAATGCTCATTTGATGTATATTCTATATTTATAGTCTCCCTGTATTTTTCTTATTTTTCATATTTTTTAGGGTTGCTTTCTGTTCACTCAATTTCGTTTAATTATATGATTGATCCTATGTTTTCTCTCTTTCTGTTGGTGTATGTGTGTATCTTTGGAGCTTGGGCTGTATATCACCATTACATACATTTCATACATTATCGATTGCTGGCGAACTAACCTTTTGAGCTAGGCACTAATTAGGGGTTTCCCTATGTATATTCATAGTAGTTTTGCAGTCTGCTCGTGCAGTTGTCACTGTTTCTCTCAAATGTGAGGTACACTCCCTGGATGTATATATAGAAGTCATTTGTTGCTTGGCTACTCGTATTTGACTACTTGTGCCGTACGTGGCCCCTACTATTTTGTTTTTAGTGTATGTTCTGCGCCTAGGATCTTCTATGGTCCTCTTTAAACATCTTCTACAGGGACTGTCCCACATTATATATGTATTTAACCTCTTGGGCTTTCACACCTAAGTTTAGTTGTGTGGCCCTTTGCCCTAGAACATTCTGTGTTTATTAAAGACACCGCATCTGATTGCTGTATATCAGTATGGTTGTGAGTGCCCTTCTAAGTTATACAGCTCATTGTGGGTTAAATCCCTGTGTTTATACTTGACGTATTTGCAGTTTCTGACTGACCCGTGTTATCTGCAGTACCCTCGTAGCGCTATTTCTCTATGTCCTTCTTGGACATACACGCATCCAGCGCTCTGATATGGTTAGGTGAGTTCAGTTTGTTAATGGTGGATCTATTTGTGGCTGTTTGGTGTGTGTTGGGGTGGATATGATGTTATACAATAATTCTTTTACAGGATTGCTTTCCGTACCATCTGCCTTTATATGTGGACTATGTGTTTTCTTTTTGTCATCATGCATAGCGGTGCTCCGCTCCCCTGCAGTATGTGTTATTAGGTGTTTCATTCGGGGGTAAACAACTGATTGGTTGCCATAGTTACGGGAGGTGTTGGCTGCTCTCACCCTATCAGGGACTGATTGTCTTTATGGCTCCCCCTATTTAAGGCGGTACCAGGTAGCCATCCTCATTCACTTGTTTGGATCTATGATTACTGCCACTCGGCAGTTTAAGGTACTGTAAACGCTGTTTTTAGCTCATTTTCTTAGAATTATAAGGCTCTGACTTGTGCTATTGCTGTACTCGCACTAGCGTGACAGGTTATATATACTGTTATGGGCTTTTAGTATGTTTCGTATACCTTTGAGCTAAATGTAGTTTGGTGCTGTTTATATAGTGACTCCTATAATTGTTGAACTCCCTTGCTTGTTTTTATTGTTTCACCTTGGGGCCCTAGTATGTGTGATTTCTTTGCACTTTTATTCACAATATTGCTTTGGCTATGCTCTGCCGGTAAGTGTTTACACACACTATTTTTACATTTCTATTAAGTTCTATGCCCTGCCATTATCTGTTTTACATGTTTTGCTAATCACACTGCAGGTGTTCCACGCGTTGGCCATTGTTTTTGTTTTTGTACTTCCTTGGGTTATATGTTGGATCATAACTTTATTTATGTTTTGATGTTAAATTATACTCTTTTCACTTTTTCTTAGTCCTAGTCTGGGTCTTATTTTACGACTGTGTCTTCATTTATCCAGTATTGCTTTAAACATTCTCACATGAGCCTGTTGAGCGGGTTATAACGCACTGCTTTGGAATTCATACTGATACATAGTAGATTTCTGAGTGTGACATTTCTTTTTCTTATGTATTTTGGTTTTCGTTGTTATTGATGCCGGCTGTATACCATAACACCATTCTGTTTTGCTTTGTTGCCTTGTATACCCACGGATTGCTCTCTGGTATTCTTATCTCATAGTTGTTCTTTGATATCCTTTGTTGAAGATTGTTAGAACTCAGACAGCACAGTCTATTTAGACGTTGTTGTTCTTGTTTTCTCCACTGTAACATATTATCTGCATCTGCCTTTGCTCCTTTATCCTGCATGCCCTTGGTTTGTTCTTTGGGTATCCTTTGTTGAAGGTTGGATTATTCCCATTACAGACTGCACAGTCTGTTTTTTAATCTTATTGGTGATGGTGATATAGGTAGTTTGTGTCTTGTTGCATGTTGTTTCTATTATTCTATGTTTCTAGTATTTGTCTATATGTTTGTCTTTCAGATAATACTTGTCCTGATGAAGGCCCAACTGAGGACCGAAACGTTGACCATGTATTAATGTTCTAAGAATAAAGAAAATATTCTTCTCTATACAAACCCTGAGAGTGCCCTTCTTCCACACTGTTCTCTAACTATCTCTCATAATGATTGCACACAGGCTGTGGCTGCCCCACCTGGTTGGAGTGCTGGGCTATATGCTATTTTGAATTTATATATATATATATATATATATATATATAACACGGAAGGGGACAGCATTCTCAGGCTTGGCTGGGTACACATCCCATGACCCTGTAACATGCACAGCCCTGGGTGCACAATAGCATCTGGCCAAATGGAACAAGCCCAGGTACCATGTCAAGTTTAGGTACCCAGGTTTTTGGAAGAGACCTTGACGTGGTACCTGGGTTTGTCCCATTTGGTCAGATAACTAACTCTTCCATTTTTGCTTTTTATCTTAGTTGAGAGCTTGTAAGTGAGTGCTGGACTTTCTCTGTGTGCTGTATTAATTTGTTTTGTAATTTACCCTATGGGCCGTGCACCCAGATCTGTCTGGAGTTAACTGCCTGTGACTCTGGGGACAGTGCAGCTTCCTGAGTGTGTTATTATGCACCCAGGGCTGTGCATGTTACAGGGTCATGGGATGTGTACCCAGTCCGGCCTGAGAGTGCTGTCCCCTTCAGTGTTTTGTATATGTCTAGGGAGATTACATAAGCCTGTGCACCCTTCACTTTTTTCCCAGTTTGTTGGATTGTGAGCCTGCATTGTGTGGCTGTTTAGAGACCCAGGTTTTTGGAAGAGACCTTGACGTGGTACCTGGGCTTGTCCCATTTGGCCAGATGCGGTAACTTACTCTTCCATTTTTGCTTTATATCTTAGTTGAGAGCTTGTAAGTGAGTGATGGACTAATAATTTGTAAATGTTTATTCTATGCCCATCAAAGGGGAAAATAAAATGTTTAAATTAAAAATCATCAAATATAGCAGCTTTAGTGAAATGTTTTGCAAATGTGTAAAATTTATCAGAATGCAATAAATAATGTTCTATTTCTGACAGTAATTAGCAAGCAGGTTGATTTTATGTATTGCTGACCGCTATGAGAAAATCAAAAGTAATTTTGCTCTGTGTACCTTAGGGAAACTATGTAGCTTTAAGTGCCACTTAAAGATCACATTTTCCATTTCACAAATCATATATGTTTGTTTATGCAAGTCCATCTACAGGCTGCCATTGGGGGTATGGTAGTTGGCAACTGAGCTCCCAGGAACACTTGGGCTTGGACTCTGTTATCAGTGCTATTTATTATTAGATTCTGTGCTATGTCCATCTTATATGTGCTATCAGGCTGCAAAACCAAGATGCAATGCATCACTACATCTGATAACAGAATCCAAGCCCGGGTGTTACTAGGAGCTCATTTACCAACTACCATACCCCCCCCCAATGGCAGCCTGTAGATGGACTTGCATTATCAAACCTAGATGATTTGTGTCACTTAAAACTACATAGTTTCCCTGACGTACACAGAGCTAAATTACTTTTAAATTGCTCCATATCAGTAATATCAGTAAGTTTCTGACTGATACTGATAATTTCAGAAATTCCGAATATCAGCCCTAATAATCGGTCGCTCCGATAATCTTAATTGATTTTCTTGATTGTTGTTTACACTCTAATGGATAATTTCTCACAGTATAATGATAAATACACCTTTTAGTAAATAATTTATGTGGCTATGCGTCCAGCTAATTCATAAAAAAATAGGTGAGCTTTACAAATATGCTTAGATTTCATAAGAGTTCCGGTATTTACATGTTGCATTAGTGATTGTTGTTTGCATTCTGATGGATAGTTTTTGATACTGTATATATGTGTATATATTTGTATGTGTGAATGTATAGATGTGTATATATGTGTTTATATGTATATATATTTGTATGTGTGTATGTATAGATGTGTATATATGTGTTTATATGTATATATATTTGTATGTGTGTATGTATAGATGTAAAAAGAAATTCCTGAGGAGGAAAAAACTTAAGAGGATGCGCTTGGAACACAGGTTATCAAAGTGGGACCTACCACTTTATGATTGGGTTTGTACCCGTATGCATAAATAAAAAAAAAAAAAATTATTTTTTTATAAACAGCACAGTGTTTGGTATGTGTAAAAAATTATAATAATGACGAAAATAAATTGTGTGTAAAACAAGTGCTCAGGACAATTTGTGTATAATATTAGTGATACATTGAAATAATCAGATATCACAGATAAACAATGATATTTGTGGCGATTAGTAAAATATATAAAAAAAGTACTTATCAATGTCCCAAAAATTGCTGTGATGTAAAAAATAAGTGTCCAATCCTAATATGTGAACAGTGATGTGTTCAGGTGTTTGGCGTGCTCCTCTTGTGTCCCGCGGTGCGATGGGTCAGGGTGTCTAGAATGGAAGATAAACAAGGGGCGCCAACATAGTGTGAATCGTTCAAACAACAAATATAAAAGTGATGTGCAAAAAACTACTCACAAGGAAAGTGGCACCTTAAATGAATAAGGTGCGATAAAGCAGGCTGACATTCAAATTCCAGCAGTCAGTACGCTGGAGGTCTCACCCAGAGGACCTGTGGAATCCAGATAGGCGTCTAGAAAGTAGCACCCACGTTTTTCAGGGCCAATGGCCGGACCAGGTGAGCTGCAAGCTGATAGGTGTTCTCCTGCTGCACTCACGCCACCGAGACTTTTCTCCAAAAACGACAGTGTCAGTGTATGAAAGGTTCCGTGGTAAAAGTCCTGTTTCAAAAACAAGTGGATCGTGGAAAGAAGCAAAAATACCGGGTCGTGGTATAAAACAAACAGTATTTATTTTGCCACGCGTTTCTCAGTCTATTCCAGACCGTTTCATCAGGCATAATCATAGTTAACAATAGAGATCTATTTAAACCCACAGTGACCCGGAATTGAAACAAAAGGTCAACTCTATTAGCAATGTTGCAATTGCAAAAACATTTAACTTTTGATACATTGTATAAATTGGTTTGAACAATTGTGACCACACAGATAACACTTAAATAAAAAGTATATAAAAAACCCTATTCGCAATTACCAAATATATCTGGAAAAAAATAAAATATCTCATAGTAAACTGGACATATATTAACATGTGTGTATATGTATATCTCATCTCCTGGTTGGATTCGAACCCAGGACCTAATGTGTGCTAGGCAATGGAAAAATCAAAAGGATACCTTTATGTCTTGTTTGAATTTCTTGCAAAAAGGATTAGTATTGATACAAAATATATAAATTGATCTACATGTCTCACAATGTCTAGAAGATAATCTTATTTGGTCTTTTTAATAAATGACTCTAATTTTTAAAACCAAACTAAAAGGAATTTTCTTATAAATATAAAACTAAAAAAGAAATGTTCGTGACAAATGCTTACTATAAATAAGTGACATATAAAAATTGTAAAAAATATATATGTATATATATATTTTATTTTATGGCTCCACTGGACTTGAACTTGGGACCTTCTGTATGTTAAGCGAGCATGAAATTGATAAGGCTATCTTGAAGGGCTATTTTTATGTTATATATTGGAGCAGAAATATGTTAGGAATTATGTGATTAATAATATGTATATATATATTTGGGACTCCACTGGACTCGAACTTGGGACCTTTTGTATGTTAGGCGAACAAGAAATTGGTAAAGCTATCTTGAAAGTTTATGTTATATATTGGGGCGGAAATATATTTGGGAATTATGTTATTAATTGTTTCCAATCATATACAACAACCAAATAGACTAAAAAGTGTATCCAGAATGTATATAAACAATTGTAGGTGTATGTATTGATGAATAATCAAACATTCAAAAAGATGAAATGTGCAAAATAGTGTATCGTAGAAAATAATATAAATCAGGTATGTAAAATATAATATAATATGAAACTATATAGGTGCTTGGACTATTAGGTTTAGAACCGGATAGACAAGTGCATACATATACACAACTATGTGGACATGCTCATCATGGGCATATACACATAAATATAAGTGTATGGAAACATAACATATTCTATATGTGTCTAAATTGCATTAATGCAATATATTATTGAAGACTGACAAAGAAGAGAAAAAGAAATAAGAGAGATATAATGTAGTGGTATCAACATATGGTAGTGTTTGTTAATGTATATCAAAAAATATAAGAAAATATGATGTACTAGACCCTAAAAGCTAAATCTCATATTAGATATAAATGTAACCTGTATAAAAGTGATAATTTATGTGAAGGCTGCCAAATCTACATTGGCGTTTAAGCCTAATGGATACAAGGTTTTGAGTTTGTGTATCCAATATGTTTCTAATTGCCTGAGTTTAATCAGACGATCATAATCTGTGGAAGGTGGTACATGATCAATAGGGATAATTTTATAGATATCTGAACTCCCGTCGTGTATCGTTTCACAATGGTTGGGGACACTATGGTTGGTTTTAGTTTTTTTACAATTTTTACAATTTCGATGATGTTCACCCCAACGGGTACGGAGATTTCTAATAGTGCGCCCTACATACTGGACGCCACAAATACAATTAAGGAGATACACTATATATTTAGATTCGCAATTGAGACGATGTGTGATTTGATAAGTTAAACCAGTAATATTGGATTTAAAAGATTTTTGTGAAATTGTAAATTTGCACATGTTGCAACCTCTTTTGCCACATTTAAATGATCCATGGGAAGCTAAAAAGTTTAAAGTTTTGGTTTGTTTATTGGACCGAAATTGGCAATGTTTTACTCTTTTACTGGGGGCTAATTGATTCCTTAAAGTGGGAGCTCGTCTATATACAATTTTGGGTTTTTCACCGACTATATCTTTAAGGAAAGGATCCTTTTGGATAATGTTCCAATGTTTATGTAGTATGTTTCGAATTTTGTAGTGGTTGTTATTGTATTGTGTAATGAAAAGTGGTTCACAAACAACGTTGTTTGTGGATTTCTTTTTGGTTTGATTGTTGGTGCTATTTTGGACTTTTTCAAAGATTAATTCTCTATCTAGATTGCGTGCTTTTTTAAGACATTGATTTAGTAGATCTATAGGATAACCTTTGTCTACAAAGCGTTGGTAAAGAACCTTGCTTTGAATGTCAAAAGATTCTAAATTGGAGCAATTCCTGCGTATTCTCTTAAATTGGCTGTATGGGATGTTTCTTTTCCACCCTATATGGTGGTTACTAGAGAAGTCTAGATAGCTGTTGCTATCGACTTTTTTGAAAAAAGTCTGAGAAATGATGTTACCTTGATTATCCCAACTTAGTAATAGAGGTATCCTTTTGATTTTTCCATTGCCTAGCACACATTAGGTCCTGGGTTCGAATCCAACCAGGAGATGAGATATACATATACACACATGTTAATATATGTCCAGTTTACTATGAGATATTTTATTTTTTTCCAGATATATTTGGTAATTGCGAATAGGGTTTTTTATATACTTTTTATTTAAGTGTTATCTGTGTGGTCACAATTGTTCAAACCAATTTATACAATGTATCAAAAGTTAAATGTTTTTGCAATTGCAACATTGCTAATAGAGTTGACCTTTTGTTTCAATTCCGGGTCACTGTGGGTTTAAATAGATCTCTATTGTTAACTATGATTATGCCTGATGAAACGGTCTGGAATAGACTGAGAAACGCGTTGCAAAATAAATACTGTTTGTTTTATACCACGACCCGGTATTTTTGCTTCTTTCCACGATCCACTTGTTTTTGAAACAGGACTTTTACCACGGAACCTTTCATACACTGACACTGTCGTTTTTGGAGAAAAGTCTCGGTGGCGTGAGTGCAGCAGGAGAACACCTATCAGCTTGCAGCTCACCTGGTCCGGCCATTGGCCCTGAAAAACGTGGGTGCTACTTTCTAGACGCCTATCTGGATTCCACAGGTCCTCTGGGTGAGACCTCCAGCGTACTGACTGCTGGAATTTGAATGTCAGCCTGCTTTATCGCACCTTATTCATTTAAGGTGCCACTTTCCTTGTGAGTAGTTTTTTGCACATCACTTTTATATTTGTTGTTTGAACGATTCACACTATGTTGGCGCCCCTTGTTTATCTTCCATTCTAGACACCCTGACCCATCGCACCGCGGGACACAAGAGGAGCACGCCAAACACCTGAACACATCACTGTTCACATATTAGGATTGGACACTTATTTTTTACATCACAGCAATTTTTGGGACATTGATAAGTACTTTTTTTATATATTTTACTAATCGCCACAAATATCATTGTTTATCTGTGATATCTGATTATTTCAATGTATCACTAATATTATACACAAATTGTCCTGAGCACTTGTTTTACACACAATTTATTTTCGTCATTATTATAATTTTTTACACATACCAAACACTGTGCTGTTTATAAAAAAATAATTTTTTTTTTTTTTTATTTATGCATACGGGTACAAACCCAATCATAAAGTGGTAGGTCCCACTTTGATAACCTGTGTTCCAAGCGCATCCTCTTAAGTTTTTTCCTCCTCAGGAATTTCTTTTTATATTATTTAGATTTTGGTGATATCAGAGGATTGCTTGCTTATTTTAATATTTTAATAACTTTTTTACTAGGTGCATATATTTTATTGATATCCATTTCAGTTTCTATATATTGTGAGTACCTATATAGCATCTATTTTTAGGATTTAGCAATTTAATTTTCTTCATCAACTCATAATTTTTTATTAACCCATTGATTTAACACACCTAGCAATTACCTTTCAATCCCAATATGCAATCTAGGGATGACAGAAACAAAAAACGGTCTAATTATATTTTGCAAGGTAACACTGTCACTCTAGAAACTTACTCTGACCCCAGTATTTTGAAATCTATGAAAGATTTGTTCCATCTGTTAGAAGAGGAACTTATGAAAGAACACCGCCATTGGTGGGATTTAAAAACTCTAGAAAAATATATAGAAATCAAACAAATCCCTAGGGGTTTACGAATTTTGAAACATTGTTCTTTTAAGGAAGACAAAGATTTATTAGACAGTTGGTATAAAGCCTTGGATGATTGTTCTTTTAGTTTAATCAAAATTTTGATCGAACATAGACAAAAATTAACTGACGAATGCAGTCAGAATATTGAAAAGATACAAAAAGATCTATTATCACATGTTAATAACCCTGAATATCAAAAAATTCTTAAAGAAATTACTGACCGCACTGATAAATATCAAGATGACATCGTCCAGAGTAAAAGCAAAAAATTACAGAGGGACCAAATAGATTATAATAATAACCAAGTTTACACTTTCAATAGAGTTGAAAAAGAAAAACTCACACTTTCTAATAATCCAAATGAAGAAAACAAGGGACAAAAAAACTCTTATACATCACACAAAACAGAGGGTGAAAATTGGACGACTGTTCACAATAGAAACTATAGAAGAGAACAAAACAGAACCTACAGGAATACACATAACAATTACAATACTAATTATAGACCGCACTACAATGAGAATTACAGATTCAATTCCCCAAACCCCCGTAATAACTATGGACCTAGAACTCATTACTCCAACACAAATAGACATTCCCAACAATATCCACAAGGGACATATCAGAGTCAATTTCGTGATAACCATTCTAACACATATCAACAACATTTTTCACCCCAGCATGGCTTCAGGCCTCATTCCAATCATCCTACTTCTCACAATCAGGTTACAACAAATTATCATACACAACAACCTAATAGAACACTTTTGGAGAGACCCCATGGGCATATACTCAAACCAAACAATCCATTAGAACACACAAATAGATTCAATATTTTAGCATCTTTGCCAGATGAAGAAAACACACCAGGCACCTCATATGAACATTCCTCTTCTTTTTTAGAGAATGGCCAAAATCACAACAGACATCCCTTTCCAAACAGCAACCTAAGTGTAGAAAAACAACGAAAAAGACCGTACACTTCAGACCAAGAGGGTCTAGAGGAAGGGGTTTATCAGCCAAAAAAGAAAAATTATCCAAATTAGAACAAGGTATATTCAATTTATCATCGCACATTCTAACAACTAATGAGAAAAGAGTACTCCACAAAGGCCTTTCATACTGCCCACCCAATCCTCACAACTTATATCATCTATTTGTGGATGTTAATAAATTTACAAGGAAACTATCCTTGCAGAAATTCTTTGCACAAAAGAAACTAAAACAACAAAAATATATACAACCTGAAAATACACAGACTATACTAGTCAATAATATGACCCCTAATAAGAATATGAAGGTCATATTTGCAGAAACAGAAAGCCTAACTACCCATTTATTTGATGATTATATTCATACAGATATTAAGGTAAAATCCCAATTTACACCATCTTTTTCAACAAACCACTATATAGAATTATATCAAAGATCAGTCATTGAGGATCTTGAAAAACTTTCAAAAGATCACAAAAAACAGTACCATTTACACAAAAGCGAACAAACAGCTTTACGTATGCTAGCCAACAATAAAAATCTGATAATCAAGGATGCAGATAAGGGCGGTGGTATTGTCCTACAAGATCTAGGAGATTATCTCAAAGAGGCCAATAGAATTTTAACAGACACTGAATATTATAGGGAAATCTCTTTCAATCCAACAAGTATTTTCCTAAAAGGGTACAGTACACTAATACAAAAGGGCATATCCACAGGTATTCTAAATAAAGAAGAGAAAGAATTTCTCAAAGTCACAAATCCTAGTGTGGCACACTATTACCACCTGCCCAAAATCCACAAAGATCAAGTTAATCCACCTGGACGCCCCATTATAGCAGGCATTGGTAACCTCACATACAATTTATCTTTTTATTTAGATCAATTTTTACAAAAATATGTTGTTACTTTACCCTCCTATATCAGAGATAGCACACATTTACTATATCAACTTAAAAACATTTCTACTAACGATGATCTAATTTGGATCACTTGTGATGTTGGCTCCCTTTATTCTAACATTTGCCATAACATGGGTATTAATGCAGTTTCCATCTTTTTGGAAAAGGACCTATATATGCCAGACATCCAAAAAGAATTTATATTGGAAGGAATAGAATACATCCTCAAGCACAATTATTTTATTTTTCAAGATAGATTTTTTCTACAGGTCAAGGGGACGGCCATGGGTACCAGGTTCGCCCCGAGCTTTGCAAATTTGTATATGGGAATCTTTGAAGACCGATATATTTATTCCTCAAGCTTTTGGGCGAACCTGGTATACTATGGCCGCTATATAGATGACCTGATTTTTATTTTAAGAGGGAGCCACGAGCTAGCTAACACACTAATAGAACATTTAAATCAGAATCAGATGGGTTTAACCTTCACAGCTAATATACAAAAATCTTCAATAGAATTCTTGGATCTATTACTAAGTTGGGATAATCAAGGTAACATCATTTCTCAGACTTTTTTCAAAAAAGTCGATAGCAACAGCTATCTAGACTTCTCTAGTAACCACCATATAGGGTGGAAAAGAAACATCCCATACAGCCAATTTAAGAGAATACGCAGGAATTGCTCCAATTTAGAATCTTTTGACATTCAAAGCAAGGTTCTTTACCAACGCTTTGTAGACAAAGGTTATCCTATAGATCTACTAAATCAATGTCTTAAAAAAGCACGCAATCTAGATAGAGAATTAATCTTTGAAAAAGTCCAAAATAGCACCAACAATCAAACCAAAAAGAAATCCACAAACAACGTTGTTTGTGAACCACTTTTCATTACACAATACAATAACAACCACTACAAAATTCGAAACATACTACATAAACATTGGAACATTATCCAAAAGGATCCTTTCCTTAAAGATATAGTCGGTGAAAAACCCAAAATTGTATATAGACGAGCTCCCACTTTAAGGAATCAATTAGCCCCCAGTAAAAGAGTAAAACATTGCCAATTTCGGTCCAATAAACAAACCAAAACTTTAAACTTTTTAGCTTCCCATGGATCATTTAAATGTGGCAAAAGAGGTTGCAACATGTGCAAATTTACAATTTCACAAAAATCTTTTAAATCCAATATTACTGGTTTAACTTATCAAATCACACATCGTCTCAATTGCGAATCTAAATATATAGTGTATCTCCTTAATTGTATTTGTGGCGTCCAGTATGTAGGGCGCACTATTAGAAATCTCCGTACCCGTTGGGGTGAACATCATCGAAATTGTAAAAATTGTAAAAAAACTAAAACCAACCATAGTGTCCCCAACCATTGTGAAACGATACACGACGGAAGTTCAGATATCTATAAAATTATCCCTATTGATCATGTACCACCTTCCACAGATTATGATCGTCTGATTAAACTCAGGCAATTAGAAACATATTGGATACACAAACTCAAAACCTTGTATCCATTAGGCTTAAACGCCAATGTAGATTTGGCAGCCTTCACATAAATTATCACTTTTATACAGGTTACATTTATATCTAATATGAGATTTAGCTTTTAGGGTCTAGTACATCATATTTTCTTATATTTTTTGATATACATTAACAAACACTACCATATGTTGATACCACTACATTATATCTCTCTTATTTCTTTTTCTCTTCTTTGTCAGTCTTCAATAATATATTGCATTAATGCAATTTAGACACATATAGAATATGTTATGTTTCCATACACTTATATTTATGTGTATATGCCCATGATGAGCATGTCCACATAGTTGTGTATATGTATGCACTTGTCTATCCGGTTCTAAACCTAATAGTCCAAGCACCTATATAGTTTCATATTATATTATATTTTACATACCTGATTTATATTATTTTCTACGATACACTATTTTGCACATTTCATCTTTTTGAATGTTTGATTATTCATCAATACATACACCTACAATTGTTTATATACATTCTGGATACACTTTTTAGTCTATTTGGTTGTTGTATATGATTGGAAACAATTAATAACATAATTCCCAAATATATTTCCGCCCCAATATATAACATAAACTTTCAAGATAGCTTTACCAATTTCTTGTTCGCCTAACATACAAAAGGTCCCAAGTTCGAGTCCAGTGGAGTCCCAAATATATATATACATATTATTAATCACATAATTCCTAACATATTTCTGCTCCAATATATAACATAAAAATAGCCCTTCAAGATAGCCTTATCAATTTCATGCTCGCTTAACATACAGAAGGTCCCAAGTTCAAGTCCAGTGGAGCCATAAAATAAAATATATATATACATATATATTTTTTACAATTTTTATATGTCACTTATTTATAGTAAGCATTTGTCACGAACATTTCTTTTTTAGTTTTATATTTATAAGAAAATTCCTTTTAGTTTGGTTTTAAAAATTAGAGTCATTTATTAAAAAGACCAAATAAGATTATCTTCTAGACATTGTGAGACATGTAGATCAATTTATATATTTTGTATCAATACTAATCCTTTTTGCAAGAAATTCAAACAAGACATAAAGGTATCCTTTTGATTTTTCCATTGCCTAGCACACATTAGGTCCTGGGTTCGAATCCAACCAGGAGATGAGATATACATATACACACATGTTAATATATGTCCAGTTTACTATGAGATATTTTATTTTTTTCCAGATATATTTGGTAATTGCGAATAGGGTTTTTTATATACTTTTTATTTAAGTGTTATCTGTGTGGTCACAATTGTTCAAACCAATTTATACAATGTATCAAAAGTTAAATGTTTTTGCAATTGCAACATTGCTAATAGAGTTGACCTTTTGTTTCAATTCCGGGTCACTGTGGGTTTAAATAGATCTCTATTGTTAACTATGATTATGCCTGATGAAACGGTCTGGAATAGACTGAGAAACGCGTTGCAAAATAAATACTGTTTGTTTTATACCACGACCCGGTATTTTTGCTTCTTTCCACGATCCACTTGTTTTTGAAACAGGACTTTTACCACGGAACCTTTCATACACTGACACTGTCGTTTTTGGAGAAAAGTCTCGGTGGCGTGAGTGCAGCAGGAGAACACCTATCAGCTTGCAGCTCACCTGGTCCGGCCATTGGCCCTGAAAAACGTGGGTGCTACTTTCTAGACGCCTATCTGGATTCCACAGGTCCTCTGGGTGAGACCTCCAGCGTACTGACTGCTGGAATTTGAATGTCAGCCTGCTTTATCGCACCTTATTCATTTAAGGTGCCACTTTCCTTGTGAGTAGTTTTTTGCACATCACTTTTATATTTGTTGTTTGAACGATTCACACTATGTTGGCGCCCCTTGTTTATCTTCCATGTATAGATGTGTATATATGTGTTTATATGTCTATATATTAGTATGTGTATATGTATAGATGTGTATATATGTGTTTATATGTCTATATATTAGTATGTTTGTATGTATAGATGTGTATATATGTGTTTATATGTCTATATATTTGTATGTGTGTATGTATAAATGTGTATATATGTGTTTATATGTCTATATATTAGTATGTGTGTATGTATAGATGTGTATATATGTGTTTATATGTCTATATATTAGTATGTGTGTATGTATAGATGTGTATATATGTGTTTATATGTCTATATATTAGTATGTGTGTATGTATAGATGTGTATATATGTGTTTATATGTCTATATATTAGTATGTGTATATGTATAGATGTGTATATATGTGTTTATATGTCTATATATTAGTATGTGTATATGTATAGATGTGTATATATGTGTTTATATGTCTATATATTAGTATGTGTATATGTATAGATGTGTATATATGTGTTTATATGTCTATATATTAGTATGTGTATATGTATAGATGTGTATATATGTGTTTATATGTCTATATATTAGTATGTGTATATGTATAGATGTGTATATATGTGTTTATATGTCTATATATTAGTATGTGTATATGTATAGATGTGTATATATGTGTGTTTATATGTCTATATATTAGTATGTGTATATGTATAGATGTGTATATATGTGTTTATATGTCTATATATTAGTATGTGTATATGTATAGATGTGTATATATGTGTTTATATGTCTATATATTAGTATGTGTATATGTATAGATGTGTATATATGTGTTTATATGTCTATATATTAGTATGTGTGTATGTATAGATGTGTATATATGTGTTTATATGTCTATATATTAGTATGTGTGTATGTATAGATGTGTATATATGTGTTTATGTGTGTATATATTTGTATGTGTGTATGTATAGATGTGTATATATGTGTTTATATGTCTATATATTAGTATGTGTGTATGTATAGATGTGTATATATGTGTTTATATGTCTATATATTAGTATGTGTGTATGTATAGATGTGTATATATGTGTTTATGTGTGTATATATTTGTATGTGTGTATGTATAAATGTGTATATATGTGTTTATATGACATATATTTAAACCGTTTTTACACATTTATCTCCTCTTGTAATCTAGGCCAACCATGGAATATTTGTCAAAAAGGCCAGTTTTGCACTTTATCAACATGCTATGTTTGTTGAATTTGATGTATCTATTATTTTGTTGATATACAGTGAAAATCTTGTGGTTGGGGGAGATTGTGTACATGCATCATATGGGTGATTTGCTCACTATCTGCTAAGAACCAATTAAATACTTTCCCAATACCAAAATAGTGTTATTCTTTGCATTACGATCACTTGAAAAGCGTGTAAGGGGGGGCTGGAAAACATTCGATAAAGATGATTTAGTCAGTATTAACTGATTACTGGAACTACTATTTTTATTCTCTACAGCAAGGCATCAATATATATCACTGCACAAAACATAATATACTGTATACTCTATACAGAACCAATCAGAAGCAGTTCAACAGTAAGGGTAGAATGGAATTGTATATATTTTAAAACACTGCCGCATACAATCATAATATGCTACACAATAGTGTACTTAAGTATTTATCATAAGAGAACATTAGTAAAATGTAAAGCCCCGTTGTAATTGTGTGCAGTGCTAAATCCTAGTCTGCTGTTAATTATTCCCATTGCATAAAACAATAAAAAAATGACAGCCCAGCTCTCATTATACAGTAAGAAAACAGATGTTACACACATGCACAAATACATCACTATCTTTTAGTAAATCAGACATTTCCCACAAAGCAGCAGTAGAAAAATGTGTTTCTGGCTTTATTACTTGCTGATTAAAGGGACACTAAAGTCAAAATGACACTTTCATGATTCAGATAAATCAGCAATTTTAATCAACTTTCTAATTTACTCCTATTATCAATTTGTCTTTGTTCTCTTTGTATCTTTATTTGCAAAAGTAGAAATGTAAGCTTAGGAGACGGCCTATTTTTGGTTTAGATCCTGGGTTACGTTTGCTTATTGGTGGCTGAATATAACCACCAATCAGCAAGCGCTAGCCAGAGTGCTGAACCAAAAATGGGCAGGCTCCTAATTTTACATTTCTACTTTTTCAAATAAAGATACAAAGTAAAATTGATAATATGAGTAAATTAGAAAGTTGTTTAAAATTGCTGATTTATCTGAAGCATGAAAGAAAAAAAGTTGGTTGAATATCCCTTTAAGATATGAGTTTTGTAGAGCTTTCTTTTCTACACTAACTGTAGGATATATACAAGTGCCCCAACACTTGAGTCTGAACTCCAAGTTACATTGGTTCAAGATCATTGTACAAAACATATTTATTATTCTCCCTCCTTAAAGGGACAGTCAAGTCCAAAATAAACTTTCATGATTTAGATAGGGCATGTAATTTTAAACAACTTTATAATTTACTTTTATCATCAAATTTGCTTCGTTCCCTTGGTATTCTTAGTTAAAAAGCTAAACCAAAAAAAAGGCTCATATGCTAATTTCTTACACCTTGAATGCCCCCTCTTATGTTAATGCCAGTTGACAGTTTTTCACCACTAGAGGGCGTCTGTTCATGTGTTTCATATAGATAACATTGTGCTCACGCACGTGGAGTTACCTATGAGTCAGCACTGATTGGCTAAAATGCAAGTCTGTCAAAAGAACTGAAATAAGGGGGCAGTTTGCAGAGGCTTACAAGGTAAACACAGAGGTAAAAAGTATATTGATATAACTGTGTTGGTTATTTAATAATTCACATAGAGCATACAATTTTATTACTTATGTTGGCAAATTTGCATCATTCTCTTGGAATTCTTTGTTGAAGGAGAATGCACTGCTGGGAGCTTTCTGGAAACATTTGGTGAGGCTATAACAAGAGACAAATATAGGTGTAGCCACCAATCAGTCACAGCATTACTGTTGCTGAGCATATGTACATATGCTTTTCAACAAAGGAATACCAAGAGAACAAAGTAAATTTGATAATACAAGTACATTGGAAATGTGTTTAACATTGCATGCTCTATCTGAATCATTACAGATTCATTTTGACTTTACTTTACCTTTAAGAGTGAAATGGTAGTTTGTTCTCCCACCAGGGCATTAACCCCGATAGACTCCAGCTTTTTGCACAGGTCGGAACAAGTTGAAAAGCCGAACTTCATATATCGTGACCGCGTCCACTAATCCAAAATGAAATATTAATATTCCAATGTTCTTCACATAGAAGAATATGTCATTTTTATTTTTACATACTGTACATATTTATATATGTATCATGTCTTTTTGGTAAAATATATATCTATACCTATATTTCTATATGATTATATATAGGTATAGATACAGTATATATATATATATATATATATATATATATATATATATATATATATATATATATATATAGATAGATGATAGATAGATAGATAGATAGATAGATAGATGATAGATAGATAGATAGGAATATATATTTAAAAATGCTTAGAACATATTCCCCTATGTGAAGAACATTAGAATGTGTAATATTTACATGCATACATGCACAGTGGAACTTATATGAATATTGTATAAATACGATTTTTCATGTTTTCAGCTATGTGACTGCAAAGGGCTCCAATGCACATATATATATATATATATATATATATATATATATATATATATATATATATATATATATATATATATATATATATATATATATATATATATATATATATATATGTTTAAATGTGTGTACATATGTATTCATGCTTATATATGTCTGTAAATACATATATGCTCATATAAATACAAAAAAACACATATGTACACACATAAACACACAGACACACACACACGCACATACAGTATATATATATATATATATATATATATATATATATATACATATACATAATTAAACATATATATACATATACATAATTAAACATATATATACATATACATAATTAAACATATATATACATATACATAATTAAACATATATATACATATATATATATATATATATATAAAGAGAGAAGCTCTCAACCTGGGAACGAACAATAGCATAATAGCTTGTTCTATGGCTAGTTACCACCTAAGAAGCAGCCTCTTTTTGCACAACATGTGTCTTTAACAGAGAAGACCTTTCCTGTAGCATATCAGTCTGATCCTGACTTCACAGTAGAGTCCAGCCCCGAAATACCAGGCAATCCCTCTCTGAACAAGGGAAATGGCAAAACCCCAGACGTAATTCTTTTATCAGAAAAATGATCATATATGCATATATACAAAATAAAATCATAATAACAAATGCAAACAAAATATCTCTTGTTACAAAACAACTGAAATATTGACCCAAACTTTTGTCATCAGAAAGAATTCAAAATGCAAACATACAACTTAAATAATCACACAGAATAAAATTAAACATAATTCAAATATAGACAAAAACAAACTGGAGGAAAAAACAAACAAACAAACAAAAAAAAATAATCCAATCCTTCTACTTCTTTGTCTTCCACATGCCTTCAGAATCTAATTCCCCATATCGCCTCCTAGCAAAAGAAAAATACAAAAACAACTTCCCACGGATCATACCCACACAATTACCTACAGTAACTACCTCTTTCTTAAAAATCAATATATTACGCACATCCCACAACACCTCCTTCACACAATATGCTAACAACCATATCAATCTTGCTTTCTCCTTATCCACACCACTTCCACACAAACCATACATCATCATAAGTAAAAAAACTGCACTCCAGTCAGACCCTTAATCATCCTACTCAAACTTCTCCAAACATCCCTAGCATACTCACAAATAAAAAACAAATGAATAACACTCTTACTTTGACAACAACCCTCTCTAGGACACACTTCTGAAGCAACTAAATGACACAGTCTCTAAAAATCCCTTTTTGACAAACACTTATGCACACTCATCCAACTAATATCTTTCTGCCTATTCATCAAATGCTTATTACACACATTTTTCCACACCAACATGCATTCATTCTCATTCAAACCCCCAATCAACTCAAAAGCTTCTTTCAACATTTTCAACACCATTCTGTTTTCACACCTCATCTCCCTACTAACATTCTCCAAACCATATTTTTTAATCCAACATTCCACCCTTACATAAAACCACGGAACAGCAAAATATACTGGTTTCTTTCTACCAATCTCAAACAAACCATATTGTCTTAAAACATTTCCCCAAGCATACTTTACCATACAACCAGCCATTCTATCCTTACCACTCAGAACCACACACCTACTAACATATTTCACATCCAAGAATCTCTCCGCATTTGGAAAACCCTTACCACCAACATTCTTAATCTTAACAACAACATCTCTTTTCAAACGCTCCATACCAGAACTCCAGAAAAAAGAAAACAACACTCGCAAAATTCTCTGAAAAATCCTCTCAGGAGGCGGAAGAGCTAACCCTAAATATAACATAATGGGGATCAAAAACGATTTAATAACTAACATCTGTGCTTCCAAAGATAAAGTCCTTAAAGACCAAAAACTTAAGTTTTCTACTCACTTTATTAAAAACATTCTCCCAACTTTCCAAGCCTTTCAAATCTACATCAAATTTCACACCGAACACCTCAATTGCACAGTCAGTCACAGGCCATCCACAGGAATCAATCTCCCTATCATTACCAAAAACTTTAACTTTACACTTACTCCAATTAACTCTGAAACCACTTGCCATACAAAACATTCAACCAAAGTTTTCACCCTCCTCAAACAAGCCTGAGTCTCACATACCACACTCACATCATCCATATACCTAATAACTTTGAAACACTTTCCATTACTGATAGGAACACTCACACTTCTAACTAATGTATCCTTCCTCAAACTAGTTAACAATGGTTCCATTACTGCTAGGAACACTCACACCTCTAACTAATTTATCCTTCCTCAAACTAGTTAACAATGGCTTAATGACACATACAAATAACACAGGAGGCAAAGGACAAACTTGAGGCACTCCAGATTTAACACAAAATTCAGTCAAAAAACTCAGTCAAAAAACCATTAACCTGAACTTGACTCACAATATCACAATACTGTTGGTGTATGTATCAAAAAGACACTGGAAGCTTTTAAAGAAAACTGTATTAGGCTTTACTTGTACAGATGCATCAGCAATATATGGAACATACCAAAGGACTTTTAAAACAATAGTCTGCACACACAGAGGAGGAAAAACACAATAGAGATTAAAGAACAACTTCCTTCCTGTATAAAAGAATGAACAAGATCACAGATATAAACAATCAGCAATCTAAACTGAACAGCGCCATCTACAGCATTAATGTTGTTCATACATATGGTATAGTACATGCTGTTATATTTCCCAACACCCCTTCTCAACGGCATGTACATAATTACACTACATTCAGTTTCTTTTTAAGAAAACAATGCCGTTCCTTTGGCAACAGCTTTGTGAGTATGTCTGCAGTCATCTCTTCCAAAGGGCAGTATTGAATGTCAATAATACCTTGTTCTTGCATGTCCCTGAGTAAATTATATTTTACATCAATGTGCTTGGTTCGAGGATTCACTCTTTCTGATTGTGTCAACTTTATACACCCTTGGTTGTCTTCAAGAATTGGTATGGGTTTAGACACATCCAGTCCCATGTCTTGAAAAAGTTGACAAATCCAAATTGCTTCTTGACATGCATGTGCTGCTGCTATATATTCTGCTTCCGTTGAAGAGAGTGCAACAGTCGCTTGTTTTCGACTGAACCAACTTCTTCTCCATACTGGAAGATGTAACCACTTGTAGATTTGCGGTCAGTGGTATCTCCGGCCCAATCAGCATCAACATATCCAATTAGTTTTGGGTTTGATGTTGCTGGAAGTCGCAGCTTCATCCGAATTGTTCCTTTTAGGTACTGTATCACCCTCTTTACTGCATTCCAGTCGCGTTGACATGGTGTTGCAACTTTTCTACAGAGTATACCTATTGCTGCGGCAATGTCTGGTCTTGTCACAGTGGCAATGTATAGCAATTTTCCAATTGCCCTGCGGTAATTGTCATTATTGGGTAACAAGTTTTCTATTCCGTTGTTTTTCAGGTAATCTGGTTCCATAGGTGTTTTCACCTCTTTTGCATCTTGCATGTGAAATTGCTCTAATATTTCTGTAATTTTCTGACTTTGGTTAAGAAGATAGCTTCCATCCTCTTCCCTTTCTATTTGGATTCCTAAATAATGAGTGATGTTCCCTAGTTCTTTAATCTCAAAGTTCTGTTTTAATATATGAACTATTTGATCACAGTCCCCTTCTTGTTCAAAACAAGTTATGATGTCATCAACATAAATTAGGATGTATATCCATTTGTTTTCTTGATGCCTTGAATATAGACATGGATCTGCTTTGCTTCTTGAGAATCCTTGTTTCATTAGTACTTCATTCACTTTTTCATTCCACATTCTCGCAGCTTGCTTTAGTCCATAGATGCTCTTTTGAAGTTTGCATACAAGGTTCTGTTCCCTCTCAAATCCAGGTGGCTGTTCCATGTAGAGATCCTCCTTGATCTCTCCATATAGGAAAGCAGTTTTGACGTCCAGGTGCCTCACTTGCATTCCCTTTCCGGCTGCAATGCTAAGGAGCGCTCTGATGGTGGAGTGTTTTACAACTGGAGCAAAAGTTTCATCATAATCTTCTCCAAATTTCTGTGAGTATCCCTTTGCAACTAATCTTGCCTTGTATCTGTGGATATTTCCTTCTGCATCGTATTTTACTTTAAAAGTCCATTTGCTTCCTATAGCTTTGCGACTGGGGGGGAGCTTAGTGAGTGTCCAGGTTTTATTTTCCTGAAGTGATTGTATTTCTTCTTCGGCTGCTTTTCTCCATTGGTTGGCTTCCCTTTTTGGCAATTTTTCTATATCTTCCCAGGATGTTGGTTAGAGTGTTTCATGTGTCTTAGCGATGTATGACAGCTTGCGGGGTGGTATACCTTTCGTCACCCGAGTCGATTTTCTGATTTCTGGTTTTTCAGTGGGTTCTATTGGTTTGTGAGTAGCTGTTTTTTCTATTGTGAGCTCCACTTCTTGCTCTGTCTCCTGTATAGCTTCACTTTGGTCAGCATCTCTTGCTGATTCAGTGGAGAGGTTCTCTTTATGGCTTTCGAGGGACAATTTTTCTGATGTTTGACTTTCATCAAAATAAACACTGCGGCTTATTGTGATCTTGTTGGTCTTTGGATGAAGAATTCTATAGTCTTTACTTTGTTCACTGTAGCCCATAAGAATGCCTTCTATGGCTGTGTTCTCTAATTTGGAGCGTTTCTCACTTGGAACATGGGCATATGCTTTACATCCAAACACTCTAATATGTCCCATACTAGGTTTTGATCCATTCCACATTTCATATGGGGTGCTCTCAATAGTTTTTGATGGTAGCCTGTTCTGTAAGTATGTTGCAGTCATTATTGCTTCACCCCAGTATTGGTTAGGTAAATTGGCGTCTGAAAGCATGCATCTTGCCATTTCTATGAGGGTGCGATTTTTCCTTTCTGCAACACCATTTTGCTCAGGAGTGTATGGTACAGTTGTTTGGTGTATAATGCCTTGTTTCTTCATGTATGACTCCACTTCCTTACTCATATATTCACCTCCGTTGTCGGTACTTATTGTTCCTGGTTTCCGTTGAAATTTATTGCTGAATGTAGCTATAAATTCTTGAAGTTTCTCTGATGTCTCACTTTTGTGCTTCATCAGATATGTTGTTGTGTACCTGGAATAATCGTCAATGAAAGTCAGTAAATATCTGTTCCCGCCGGGTGTGGGGGGTTTTCATTGGTCCACACACATCACTGTGTATGAGTTCCATGGGGTGAGTGGTTTTTCTTTGACTGGCTTGTGGAAGTGGGGTGCGTCTGGCCTTTGCTTTGATACAACATGTGCACTTCATGAGCATGTCACAAGGCAAAATTATCATGTCTTCCGATAAACCTTCCTTTGCAAGTTCCTTTATGGCCTCTGGGTTTCGATGCCCTAATCGCCTGTGCCACAGGTGGATACATTTGTTGTGTGGATTATGAATGGCTGTTTTGGCTTGCTTCCTTTCAGTGATAAGTTTGTACAGGTGTTCGTTCAATCTTCCTTTTGCTAGGATTTGTTTCCTGTTTCGAATTGTGCATTCATTGCCTTGGAACTGAACTGTGAGTCCATTGTTAGCAAGAGTTTTCACTGATAGGAGGCTTCCTTCTAAACTTGGGACATACAGAACATTCTTTACTAGAATGCTTTGCTTACCTCCTGATGGTGTGATGCAAGTCAGGAACCCTTGACCATTACCTTCAGCTTTAATACTTTTCCCATTTGCTAGGAAGACTTTATCTTTAGTATTGAAATCAATTTCTGTGAAGAATGTCTCATCACTTGTCATGTGACTAGTTGCCCCTGAGTCAATGCACCATCCGTGTGGTGTACTATTCTGAGTCACTTTAAAACTGCCGCTCCATGATGCAGCTGCAGTTTGCTTTGTGGCTGCCTTAGCTCTTTCTCTTGTAGGTGGTTCTAACCTTCGCTGTTTAGCTTTCAAGATTGAGCAGTTCTTTTTCAGATGACCGACCTTTTTGCAGCGAAAACACACTCTGGTTTCTCTGTTTTGTTTTGTGCCTTCTTGCGCCTTCAGAGCTACCTCTGATCTCTCATTTTCTTCACTATGCATGTTTTCCTTTCTTCTATTATATTCATCAATTAGTTTTCCCTTAGCATATTCTAGTGTTAGTTCTTGTTCAGGTCTGGTTTCTAGAGCATTGATAAGGGCACTATATGACTCTGGAAGGCTGCATAGTAACAATGCTACTATATGATTGTTTTTAATTTCTTCTCCAATTGCACATAGCTGTTCCACAATCTCTAGCATAGCATTCACATGTTCACACATTTCCTGGCCTTTTTCCAGCCTCATCTTATATAGTTTGCGCAGCAAATATAGTTTACTATTTAAGTTTGAACGCTCATGCAGTTTTTGTAGTGCAGTCCACATACCTTTAGCTGTGTTTTCTTTTCTTATGTGAATGAGTTAATCATCCTCCACTAACAGGCTTATAACTGCTTTTGCTTGCCTGTTTTTCTTGTCCCATTCCCCTGGGTTATCAGTGGGTCTGTTTGTATCCAGCACCTCCCATAAATCATCTTTGGATAACAGCATTTCAAGCTTAAACTTCCACAGCTGGTAGTTGGTATTGTTAAGCTTCGCTATTGCATATTTCACATCTGAACCACTTGCCATCTTTCAGTAATTTGGATGCAGCTCTTGTTTGGATGCAACACTTACTGACTTGTAGTTTTTTTTTCAGTGTCTGGGCCCATATCCTGTTGGTGTATGTATCAAAAAGACACTGGAAGCTTTTAAAGAAAACTGCATTAGGCTTTACTTGTACAGATGCATCAGCAATATATGGAACATACCAAAGGACTTGTAAAACAATAGTCTGCACACACAGAGGAGGAAAACACAATAGAGATTAAAGAACAACTTCCTTCCTGTATAAAAGAATGAACAAGATCACAGATATAAACAATCAGCAATCTAAACTGAACAGCGCCATCTACAGCATTAATGTTGTTCATACATATGGTATAGTACATGCTGTTGTATTTCCCAACAAATAAAACATTTAAACCATCTAATAATCTTACTAGAAAAACCTAAACATTCTAAAACATGAAACATAAAATCATGCACTACCCTATCATACGCTTTTTCAAAATCCACAATAGCAACAGCAAAAGACCTCATCCTCTCCCTCACATACCACAGTACATCACGTTGTAACAACAAACTTTCAGAAATCTGACGCCCAGGAACAGCACACACTTGCTCTTCACCCACAACCTTACCAATTATTACACATATTCTATTTGCCAGCACATTTGCAGTAACCTTATAGTCAACATTCAACAATGTAATCGTCCTCCAATTCCTCAAATCTCTCTTATCACCCTTTTTAAATAACAAAACAATCAAAGCTTTCCTCATTGAAACAGGCAAAACATTCATTCCCAAAACAAACTTACAAACATCCAACATAGCCACTCCAATCAAATTCCAAAAATAAGTATAAAATGCAACAGGCAAACCCATCACAACCAGGTATTCCCATTCTTAAAACTCCTAATAACCTCTGCAATCTCATCCAAACTTATATCCCTTTCTAAAA
Source organism: Bombina bombina (assembly GCF_027579735.1). Lineage (NCBI taxonomy): Eukaryota > Metazoa > Chordata > Amphibia > Anura > Bombinatoridae > Bombina > Bombina bombina. Next base: position 1,421,425,926 of record NC_069500.1, read on the forward strand.
AAATCATTATCATATTTTCCAACTTAACCTCAATGTCTTCCAACAACTCCTTTTCCAATAAAACATCTCTCATTTTATCTTTATACAGCTCACTATAAAACTCATGAACTTTGTGCAAAACACCATCTGTACCATTAAAGGGACACTGAACCCGAGCCAGTCAGTTCCAGGGGTGGAGCTAGCTGAGGTGCGGAGTGCTAGCGAAAGACTCTACACTGAAGGCCTTGTTTTTTTATCTCCCCAGGCTGCGTTCTGTCCTTGTCTGATACGGACGGTGTCTGGCCCGGATCTATCTCTTAGCAGCGCCGGAAGCTACAGCATAGCAACTTGGCTCGAGTGCTGAGTCAGTACGCCTATTGGCATACCTTTCCATACCCAGCCCCAGTGCCGACTCCCCTGCAGGCGCAACTATAACCCTTCTGACAAGTGGAACCCACAGACCAGTCTGATGCCGCAAGCCACCTCCCGCGGAGATGTAAGATGAAGAAGCGGAACTAACATCGCTAGTAGGACAAGCACACCGGCACAAGGTGTGAGTACCCCATCACAACAGAGAGGGTATATATCCCATTGAGGTACTGGTGTATGTGTAAATGTTAGTGCTGGATGTGTTGCCGCTGGGATGTGCAGGGGGAGTTGAGCCTCTCACAAAGTACGAGCTGGGCATGTGACTATTGCGCAAAGTTTAACATGATAGTGTGCAAGGCTGCAAGGATGAATAATGGACTAACACATGCTTAAGAATTCTGTGTTTGCAAGCTGGAAAATACCCAAATGGAGTCAGAGATCTGGAGAGTGGGGCCCTGTATTAAGAGCAAGTAAGCTGCTTTCTAACCCTGCTAACCTTGCTTTGCTACTTTCTACCCAACTTTCAACATAAGAGCATTGGCCTGCTACATTAAGATGCGTTTGAATGTTGTTAAGTACTTATAGACAGTCCGCTAACATACAAAACCTCTGAAAGGGTGGCTTGGGCGTCCTATAACTGCTCTACTAACCTTGGTGCTTATAGAAAAAATCAAAAGAGATTGCAGCATACTAACTTTCAGTTAAGAATAAAGAGCTGTAATTCTATCATTGAGGTGGAGTATTGGACTGCTACACTAATATCTGCTAGATGCCTATAAATATTTCAAGCAGAGTTTGAAAGGATATGTTTTTTTAAAGTGCGGCTTTGCCGCTTTGTACTAACACAACATGCTTTGGGCTGCTTTGGTGATCCTGGTGTTGCTACAAAGGACTTATTTGCAATATAACAACTTACAAAGCAGAGAGAGCTAGGTGAAGAAAACAGCAGTAGTAGTCTCTACATAACAAGACATTTGTCTGTAATTGGACTTAAGTCAATATGAGTTTGGAATAGAGACTGTAATTGCTCAAGTAGCTGGAAGGCCTTTCTCCAAGTTTTTTTTTCCTTTTTTTGGCAGGAGAAGCTAATTAAGTAATATCAGAATTGCTATATCTCTACAGGACTTTTAATACAACAAACTTCATTTTTGCTGTTTTTTCCTGTGATACTGTTAGCTGGAATACCGTTATATCTTATTTTCTTAGAGGCCTAGGATTGTATTAGTTGAAAGTGCCAATGTTGGTGGGTTAAAAGGTATATCATTTCTGTATTATCTATCAAGGCCCCACTTTATATACATATACGAGCTTAGGTCTAAGGTAAATACATCAGAATCATTGACTGTTCACTGAAGAGGTCTAAGTTAAAGTCCCTGTAGGACAGGGCGCTACCAGGGGCCAAGATAGGTGGCACTCCCAATCTGAGCTATTAAAAATTGCTGGGGATTCTAGGGGATGCCATATAAAGGGCTGGTTGGCTAGGGTCTTCCTTGTTATTTAGAGCAATATATATAATGTTTATAAGTACTGAGATAGTCAATACATACCACTCAGTGTTTTGTGCATAATAACCTGTGCTGAAGGGATTGTGTGGAAAGATGCACTTAGGTCTCCTACTCTCATTCACCAGTTTCACACATTTGCCTGATTAAGAAGTTAAGTAATCTGCCTGCTTATTAAGCTGGTTCTTATTATCCTAGACGGTATTTCACTCAGGCCTTATATTTTGTTTTTGGAAAACAGACACTATATTTACCCCTCAGAGGAAGAAGGGGAGGGGGACACAATTTCAAGTAGAATTTTTTGATCTTTATCACAAAAATACCAAAAATAAGTAGTGGAGCGATCCACTAGGTACACGTTTTTCTCTTTTTTTCCTTTATTTCCCTTTTTTTTCCCTTTGCTTCTTTCCTGTGGTTTTTTTTTACACTAGTTTTTTTTTCACTACTATTTGTACATGGAAAGATTAATTTCACATTCTAAAGCTAATTCACCCACTATGCCACCAAAACAGAGAGACAAGAAAACCAAACCTAATGATAGTTCCTTAGAAGCACATAGTGAAACAGGTATGGCAAATCAGGATAATACACTATTAATTCAGCAAATTTCATCTTTTGTAACTCCACAGTTTTATTCACTGAGACAAGAGATGGCTCTACTTACCAGTGAAGTCAAACAGTTCTCTGCCCGAATGACCGAATTAGAAACCAGGGTTTCTGACTTGGAAGATCGGTCCATTGCTATGGATCAAGTAGCCAATGCCCACGAGAATAGGCTTAGTATAGTTAACCGGAAATTAGAAGAATTAGAAGATAGGTCCCGATGAAACAATCTTAGGGTGATTGGTCTACCGGAGACCGGAGAGTTTCAGGATCTAATTAGTTTTGCCTCTACTAGGCTACCTCAGTTAGTCGGTAGTGATGTCGCGAACTGTTCGCCGGAGAACAGTTCCCGGCGATCTTAGCTTGTTCGCATTCACCGAGGCGGGTGAACATATGCGATGTTCGATCCACCCTCTATTTGTCATCATTGAGGAAACTTTGACCCTGTATCTCACAGCCTGCAGACACATTTGAGCCAATCAGCAGCAGACACTCCCTCACAGATCCTCACAGCTCCTGGGTAGCAGCCATTTTAGATTCATTACGATCCTGCATTCTTAGTGAGAGGAGGGTTAGTGCTGCTGCTGTTGATTTTATCGGGAAATAGATAGCTAGGCTAGTGTATTTAGTGTCCACTACAGTCCTGAAGGACTCATCTAATCTCTGCTGTAAGGACAGCACCCCAAAAAGCCCTTTTTAGGGCTATAACTTCAGCCCAAAAACCCTTTTTAGGGCTAGGACTTCAGTCATTTTTTTTTTATTATTATTTGTAATTTTATTTGCATTTGCCTGGCTGTCAGCCTGTGTGTGAGGCTCACAGCATATACTGTGGTTAGTGCCACCACTGATATCTGCTTAACATTAGTGTAAATTTAAAAAAAAAACTTTTACATCATTTTGCTAGTGTAATCTAATTTCATTTTCTATCAGGCCTGTGTGTCAGGCTCACAGCATATATTGCGATTAATTGCTCTGTGCCACCACTGATATCTGCTTAATATTAGTGTTAATTTAAAAAAAAAAAATTTAACATCATTTTGCTATTGTAATCTAATTTCATTTTCTATCAGGCCTGTGTATCAAACGCACATCATATACTGTGATTAATTGCTCTTGTAACATTAGTGTAAAATAAAAAAAAAAAAACTTTTACATCATTTTGCTAGTGTAATCTAATTTCATTTTCTATCAGGCCTGTGTGTCAGGCTCACAGTATATACTCGGCTAGATTTAGAGTTCTGCGGCCAAAGGGGTGCGTTAGCTACGCATGCTTTTTTTCCCCCGCACCTTTTAAATACCGTTGGTATATAGAGTTCACAGAATGGCTGCGTTAGGCTCCAAAAAAGGGAGCGTAGAGCATATTTACAGCCACTGCAACTCTAAATACCAGCGTTGCTTACGGACGCGGCCAGCTTCAAAAACGTGCAAAAAAGCAGCGTTCAGCTCCTAACGCAGCCCCATTGTTTCCTATGGGGAAACACTTCCTAAGTCTGCACCTAACACCCTAACATGAACCCCGAGTCTAAACACCCCTAACCTTACACTTATTAACCCCTAATCTGCCGCCCCCGCTATCGCTGACCCCTGCATATTATTATTAACCCCTAATCTGCCTCTCCGTACACCACCGCAACCTACATTATACCTATGTACCCCTAATCTGCTGCCCATAACACCGCCAACCCCTATATTATATTTATTAACCCCTAATCTGCCGCCCCCGCTATCACAGACCCCTGCATATTATTTTTAACCCCTAATCTGCCGCTCCGTACACCGCCGCAACCTACATTATACCTATGTACACCTAATCTGCTGCCCCTAACACCGCCGACCCCTATATTATATTTATTAACCCCTAATCTACCGCCCCCAACATCGCCTCCACCTACCTACACTTATTAACCCCTAATATGCCGACCGGAGCTCGCTGCTACTCTAATAAATGTATTAACCCCTAAAGCTAAGTCTAACCCTAACACTAACACCCCCCTAAGTTAAATATAATTTAAATCTAACTAAATAAATTAACTCTTATTAAATAAATTAATCCTATTTAAAGCTAAATACTTAGCTATAAAATAAACCCTAATATAGCTACAATATAAATTATACTTATATTGTAGCTATTTTAGGATTAATATTTATTTTACAGGCAACTTTGTATTTATTTTAACCAGGTACAATAGCTATTAAATAGTTAATAACAATTTAATAGTTACCTAGTTAAAATAATTACAAAATTAAGTGTAAAATAAATCCTAACCTAAGTTACAATTAAACCTAACACTACACTATCAATAAATTAATTAAATACAATACCTACAAATTAATACAATTAAATAAACTAACTAAAGTACAAAAAATAAAAAAGAACTAAGTTACAAAAAATAAAAAAATATTTACAAACATTAGAAAAATATTACAACAATTTTAAACTAATTACACCTACTCTAAGCCCCCTAATAAAATAACAAAGACCCCCAAAATAAAAAATGCCCTACCCTATTCTAAAATGAAAATAGAAAAGCTCTTTTACCTTACCAGCCCTGAAAAGGGCCCTTTGCGGGGCATGCCCCAAAGAATTCAGCTCTTTTGCCTGTAAAAAAAAACATACAATACCCCCCCCCAACATTACAACCCACCACCCACATACCCCTAATCTAACCCAAACCCCCCTTAAATAAACCTAACACTAAGCCCATGAAGATCTCCCTACCTTGTCTTCATCCTATCTGGGCAGAAGAGGACATCCGGACCGGCAAACATCTTCATCCAAGTCGCATCTTCTATGTTGTTCCATCCGATGACGAGCGGCTGATCTTGAAGACCTCCGGCGCGGATCCATCCTCTTCGTTCGACGTCCAACTGAAGAATGAAAGTTCCTTTAAGGGACGTCATCCAAGATGGCGTCCCTCGAATTCCGATTGGCTGATAGGATTCTATCAGCCAATCAGAATTAAGGTAGGAAAATTCTGATTGGCTGATGGAATCAGCCAATCAGATTCAAGTTCAATCCGATTAGCTGATCCAATCAGCCAATCAGATTGAGCTCGCATTCTATTGGCTGTTCCGATCAGCCAATAGAATGCCAGCTCAATCTGATTGGCTGTTCAGATCAGCCAATCGGATTGATCTTGATTCTGATTGGCTGATTCCATCAGCCAATCAGAATTTTCCTACCTTAATTCCGATTGGCTGATAGAATCCTATCAGCCAATCGGAATTTGAGGGACGCCATCTTGGATGACGTCCCTTTAAGGAACCTTCATTCTTCAGTTGGACGTCGAACGAAGAGGATGGATCCGCGCCGGAGGTCTTCAAGATCAGCCGCTCGTCATCGGATGGAACAAAATAGAAGATGCGGCTTGGGTGAAGATGTTTGCCGGTCCGGATGTCCTCTTCTGCCCGGATAGGATGAAGATTTCTTCCCGAAGATGGACTTCTTCATTTGCCAGTTGGATCAAGACTTCAGCCGGAGGATGGACGTCACTCTTCAGCCCCAGCTTGGGCTTGGATGAAGATTTCAGAGGCTCTTCTGGACAGATCGGGACCAGGTGTGGTGAAGACAAGGTAGGGAGATCTTCATGGGCTTAGTGTTTGGTTTATTTAAGGGGGGTTTGGGTTAGATTAGGGGTATGTGGGTGGTGGGTTGTAATGTTGGGGGGGGGTATTGTATGTTTTTTTTTTACAGGCTAAAGAGCTGAATTCTTTGGGGCATGCCCCGCAAAGGGCCCTTTTCAGGGCTGGTAAGGTAAAAGAGCTTTTCTATTTTAATTTTAGAATAGGGTAGGGCATTTTTTATTTTGTGGGTCTTTGTTATTTTATTAGGGGGCTTAGAGTAGGTGTAATTAGTTTAAAATTGTTGTAATTTTTTTCTAATGTTTGTAAATATTTTTTTATTTTTTGTAACTTAGTTCTTTTTATTTTTTGTACTTTAGTTAGTTTATTTAATTGTATTTATTTGTAGGAATTGTATTTAATTTATTTATTGATAGTGTAGTGTTAGGTTTAATTGTAGATAATTGTAGGTATTTTATTTAATTAATTTATTGATAGTGTAGTGTTAGGTTTAATTGTAACTTATGTTAGGATTTATTTTACAGTTAATTTTGTAATTATTTTAACTAGGTAACTATTAAATAGTTATTAACTATTTAATAGCTATTGTACCTGGTTAAAACAATTACAAAGTTGCCTGCAAAATAAATATTAATCCTAAAATAGCTACAATATAATTATAATTTATATTGTAGCTATATTAGGGTTTATTTTACAGGTAAGTATTTAGATTTAAATAGGAATAATTTATTTAATAAGAGTTCATTTATTTCGTTAGATAAAAATTATATTTAACTTAGGGGGGTGTTATGGTTAGGGTTAGACTTAGCTTTAGGGGTTAAAAAATTTAGTAGAGTAGCGGTGAGCTCCGGTCGGCAGATTAGGGGTTAATACTTGAAGTTAGGTGTCGGCGATGTTAGGGAGAGCAGATTAGGGGTTAATGCTATTTATTATAGGATTATTGAGGCGGGAGTGAGGCGGATTAGGGGTTAATACATTTATTATAGTAGCGGTGAGCTCCGGTCGGCAGATTAGGGGTTAATTATTGTAGGTAGGTAGCGGCGACGTTGGGGGCGGCATATTAGGGGTTAATAAATATAATATAGGGGTCGGCGGTGTTAGGGACAGCAGATTAGGGGTTCATAGGGATAACGTAGGTGGCAGCAGTGTGCGGTCGGCAGATTAGGGGTTAAAAATTTTTAATAGAGTGGCGGCAATGTGGGCGGACCTCGGTTTAGGGGTAAATAGGTAGTTTATGGGTGTTAGTGTACTTTAGAGCACAGTAGTTAAGAGCTTTATAAACCGGCGTTAGCCCAGAAAGCTCTTAACTACTGACTTTTTTCTGCGGCCGGAGTTTTGTCGTTAGATTTCTAACGCTCACTTCAGCCAAGACTATAAATACCAGCGTTAGGAAGATCCCATTGAAAAGATAGGAAATGCAAATGGCGTAGGGGGATCTGCGGTATGGAAAAGTCGCGGCTGCAAAGTTAGCGTTAGACCCTTTCCTGACTGACTCCAAATACCAGCGGGCGGTAAAAACCAGCGTTAGGAGCCTCTAACGCTGGTTTTGACGGCTACCGCCCAACTCTAAATCTAGGACACTGTGATTAATTGCTCTGTGCCACCACTGATATCTGCTTAACATTAGTGCAAATTTTTAAAAAAAACTTTTGCATCATTTTGCTAGTGTAATCTAATTTCATTTTCTATCATGCCTGTGTGTCAGGCCCACATCATATACTATGATTAATTGCTCTGTGCCACCACTGATATCTGGTGTAACATTAGTGTAAAATTTAAAAAAAAAAAACTTTTACATCATTTTGCTAGTGTAATCTAATTTCATTTTCTATCAGGCCTGTGTGTCAGGCCCACATCATATACTGTGATTAATTCTTCTGTGCCACCACTGATATCTGGTTAACATTAGTGTAAATTTAAAAAAAAAAAAACTTTTACATCATTTTGCTAGTGTAATCTAATTTCATTTTCCATCAGGCCTGTGTGTCAGGCCCACATCATATACTGTGATTAATAGCTCTGTTTTCCACCACTTATATCTGGTGTAACATTAGTGTAAATTTTAAAAAAATTGTTTTTACATCAGTCCTCTTCTAGTGTTATTTAATTTTAGTTGCCAGGCCAGCCTGGCTGCCACTAGTGCAAGCCTGTGTGTCAGGCTGCCAGCATATACTGTGCCTACTTCCATCCTCAGTGCCACCACTCCTATCTGGTGTAATATTAGTTTAAATTTTGTAAAAAAAAACTTTTACATCAGTCTTCTAGTGTTATTTAATTTTAGTTGCCAGGCCAGCCTGCCACTAGTGCCAGCCTGTGTGTCAGGCTGCCAGCATATACTGTGCCTACTTCCATCCTAAGTGCCACCACTCCTATCTGTTGTAACATTAGTGTAACTTTAAAAAAAAAAAACTTTTACATCAGTCTGCTAGTGTTATTTAATTGCAGTTGCCTGTCTGCCAGCGTGTGTGCCAGGCCCACTTTCCAACTAGTGCCACGAATCATATGTGTTATAACAGTAGTGTAGATATTTAAAATAAAAACTTTTTTGACTGTGAATCATCAGTCTGCTAGTGCAATTGAATTGCAGTTTCCTGCCTGTCAGCGTGTGTGCCAGGCCCACTTGCCAACTAGTGCCACCAATCATATTTGTTATAACAGTAGTGTAAATATTAAAAAAAAAACTTTGACTGTGAAGCATCAGTCAGCTAGTGTAATCTAATTGCAGTTGCCTTCCTCCCAGCGTGTGTGCCAGGCCCACTTGCCAACTAGTGCCATCAATCATATTTGTTATAACAGTAGTGTAAATATTTAAAATAAAAACTTTTTTGACTGTGAATCATCAGTCTGCTAGTGCAATTGAATTGCAGTTGCCTGCCTGCCAGCGTGTGTGCCAGGCCCACTTGCCAACTAGTGCCACCAATCATATTTGTTATAACAGTATTGTAAATATTTAAAATAAAAACTTTTTTGACTGTGAATCATCAGTCTGCTAGTGCAATTCAATTGCAGTTGCCTGCCTGCCAGTGTGTGTGCCAGGCCCACTTGTCAACTAGTGCCACCAATCATATTTGTTATAACAGTATTGTAAATATTTAAAAAAAACTTTTTTAACTGTGAAACATCAGTCAGCTGGTGTAATCTAATTGCAGTTGCCTGCCTCCCAGCGTGTGTGCTAGGCCCACTTGCCAACTAGTGCCACCAATCATATTTGTTATAACAGTAGTGTAAATATTTAAAAAAAAAACTTTTTTGACTGTGAAACATCAGTCTGCTAGTGTAATCTAATTGAAGTTGCCTGCCTGCCAGCGTGTGTGCCAGGCCCACTTGCCAACTAGTGCCACCAATCATATTTGTTATAACAGTAGTGTAAATATTTAAAATAAAAACTTTTTTGACTGTGAATCATTACCCTATGGGTTAAAACCATACTCTGTATCAACTATGTAATTTTACGTGGGAGTTTTGCCATGGATCCCCCTCCGGCATGCCACAGTCCAGGTGTTAGTCCCCTTGAAACAACTTTTCCATCACTATTGTGGCCAGAAAGAGTCCTTGTGGGTTTTAAATTTCGCCTGCCTTTTGAAGTCAAGCGCGGTTCGCCGGTTTGCGAACAGTAGCGGAAGTTCAAGTCCGCCGTTCGCAAACCGAAATTTTAAGGTTCGCGACATCACTATTAGTCGGTAGTAATGCCGATAACATAAGATTACCAGTAGAAAGAGCCCATAGGTTAGGGACAGCAAGAAGGAATCCAGATGGATCAGCCAAACCAAGAGCAGTGATTATAAGATTCTTGAATTACCAAGATAAGTACCATATTTTGAGGTTGTAACGTAAAAATCAAAAATGTATGATTGGGCCCCATAAAACACTCCTATTCCAGGATTTCTCTGTAGAAACCCAGAGTAAATGAAGGGAAATGGCCCCATTCTGTTCAAAACTAATTAAAGCTAACTATAAGGCAAGACTAGTATATCCGGCCAAGATTATCGTGGATAGGGAAGGTGAAACCAATATTTTTAACAATCCGGAAGAAATTAAGGTATTCTGTCACAATCAAGGGGTCGAATAAGCTATAAAGTGGAGGGCCCAGTTAGCTAAAATACAATATGTAGATTTAAATGACTTAGTGCAATGTTATATTCATATCTATGGAAAAGTATGAAACTATGAGACTTTATGTTCTAGTTTGGATTTTAGGGAACAGAGAATTCCACATTGTTACTGAAAGTATTTATGTTTTAATTATTTTGGGCTTAGCCTGCCTTTTTTATTTGATGAGCCATCTCTGGGCGGGAGGGGGGGAGAGGAAAGGGAACAGTGGTATGAGAGCCCAGAGAATTGGGGGGAGGGGGAGAGAAGAAAGAAAAAGTTACTGATTTTTTTTATACAATTTTTTTTTTTTCTTCTTCTTCTTTTCCTTACCTTTGTAGTCTGGTTTGAATGGATAAGATAAATTTGGTGTCATGGAACATAGGAGGGATATCATCCCCCAAGAAGAGGAAATTGATGATTAAACATTTAGGGGATAAAAATCCAGACATAGCGTTTATTCAAGAAATGCACTTAAAACCCTCAGAAGCTCTTAAATTGAAAAGCAAGTGGGTCGGAGAGGTGGTTTTCACTCCCTATGATAAATCAAAATGGGGTTTCGCTGTTTTGTTCCATAAACATCTGAAGTACCATATAGTCTCAATTGATAACGATAATAATGGGAGGTATCAAATTATTGAAGTTATTATAGATGGGAGTAATTTTGTTTTCTGCAATGTCTATGGACCAAATCATGTGGAGACAAAGTTTTGGGAGAATATTAGTATGAAACTGTTTCCCCATATAGGTAAAGATATAGTAATCGTAGGTGATTTTAATATGGTTTCTTCATATATCCTAGATAGATCTAAAATCCAAAAGAGTAATAGGAAGACGAGAGAATCCAGAATATTACGGAAATTCTGCCAGAAGCTTGCACTCTTGGATATATGGAGGGCTCAGAATCCAGATAACAGGGAGTACACGTGTGTTTCAGGGGTTCACAAATCCTTATCTAGAATCGATTTCTTTTTGGTGGTTAAACAGTTAATGAGGCTGGAAATTAAGCCAAAGATACAGGAGATAGTAGTGTCTGACCACGCAATCATTACTTTGGGAATAAAGCTTAAAAATCCATCCCTAATAAATAATAGAGTATTCTTTCCACAATATTTGGTAAACAATGTACAGTTTAAAGTTTGGCTCCAGAAGAGATGGAGACAGTTTGAGGTAGAGAACGCAGAATATAGTGTTAAGCCAGAAATATTCTGGGAAACTGCTAAGGCAGCATTTCGATGAGAGATCAAAGCATATATTGGTTAGGCTGAAGAAAATTAGGATCAAGAGGGAAGAACAGCTCTCTAACACACTCAGGAATAGTTATCAAAATTATATCAATGAACCCTCTGTGAATGCATGGAATTAGATACAAAGAGAGTAAGATCGCTCGTGAGATATACCTCAAACAAAATGCAGTACTAGATGACCAAAAACAGAGTTTTCTTTTCCGGGGCTCAAGGGATTTTGGCCAAATATTTGGCCAGAATAACGAAGATCAGGCAGTCTAAAAAATTTATCGCAGCCTTAAAATATAAAAAGGAAAGATGTACGGGGACTCCAGAAATTAAGGCAGCTTTTTTAGAGTTTTTTCAGGAGCTATATTCAGCCAAGCAGATTGATTATGCAAGTAAAGAAGCGTTCTGGCAGAAGATTAAACTTCCACATATAGAGGACTGTGATCTGCAGAAGATAAATGAGCCTATTATGATCCAAGAAATAGTCAATACAATTAAAAAACTCAAAATTGGAAAAGCCCCCGGACCTGATGCACTCCCAGCTGAATTTTTATAAATTATTGATTGAACTTATCCCCCCTAGTCTTTCTGCACTTTTTAATGATTATTACATTAAAAACCATCCCCAGTCAGCAATGTTTGCATAATCTAATATAGTATTGATTCATAAGAAGGGTAAAGATCCAGAGCTGCCAGCATCATACAGACCAATATCCTTACTCAATCAGGATTACAAAATTCTTACGTCTATCATTGCAAATAGGTTAAAAACCTGCTTGGGTAAGATTATACACATAGATCAAACTGGTTTTATGACAGGTAGGAACCCGGTCAAAAATCTCTGTAAGGCGCAGTTGGTGTTGGATTTTTTTTGGAATAAAATAGAGGATGGGAGCTCCTATGCTGGGCCGGACCTTGCCATCAAGTCTTTTTCAAGTCTTGAAAAAGGCCCAGATTTGGGCCGAAACGCGTTGGCAGAATTGGTGAGCTTTTTTCCTACAATATATGTTCATTTGTTAGCTTTATTGCACTATTGTATATTTCTTTTACAGGTTGGATATAGGGATTACACCCAGGGTTTACCGGACACTCCCTTACCCACTACCTTCACATTGTTTGGAACCTTCTTTTGAGGAGACTTAAGGAAGTTTTACTTACAATACACATACCATTTGGAATTTTGCATCACTGACATTGTTCATCACTATTTTTTATTTTTTCATCACTGACTTTTACCACGGACACTTTTGTATACAGCCTTTTTTTCTTTTTTCCTTTTTTCCCTTTTTATACATTGGATTTTTCTGTTTGAACAGTCACGGTCACATTTTACACTGTTCACATTGTGAGGGGGTACCCCCCCTTTCTTTCTATTATTGTTACTAATTTTTGAAAATAATTTTTTGTGTATAATTTTTTGTGTATTTTTTGTGTATTTTTTGTGCATTTTTCTAAGCACATTTTGCACTTTACATAGGGAATACTGTTCCCATTCAAAGTTATATTTGTCCAACCATCATCTTTCATTTTACCATTTGATTTTACCATTTGATTTTATTATACGGTAATGTTTTATAAATTTTGTGCTTAATGTACCATGGATCCATGATTTTACCTATGTGTTTAATTGTAATAAATTGTATTTAATTTGCACATATTTTTAAAGACATTGGATTATTTGTTATTATTTTATGTGAGAATTTTTATATCACTTTTATATCATTCTAGTACGCCTTTTATCCACAAATTTTCCCTTGTATATATGGTTTAACCCCACCCGCCATATGTCATTTTAGTTCCTCTGCCTATTTTTGGTGCTCCTAGGTCTCTTTTCAATTCTTTATTATCCCTATGTACCCCTAATCTGCTGTCCCTAACACCGCCGACCCCTATATTATATTTATTAACCCCTAATCTGCCCCCCACAACGTCGCCTCCACCTGCCTACACTTATTAACCCCTAATCTGCCGAGCGGACCGCACCGCTATTATAATAAGGTTATTAACCCCTAATCCGCCTCACTAACCCTATAATAAATAGTATTAACCCCTAATCTGCCCTCCCTAACATCGCCGACACCTAACTTCAAACATTAACCCCTATTCTGCCGACTGGAGCTCACCGCTATTCTAATAAATGTATTAACCCCTAAAGCTAAGTCTAATCCTAACACTAACACCCCCCTAAGTTAAATATAATTTAAATCTAACAAAATCAATTAACTCTTATTAAATAAATTAATCCTATTTAAAGCTAAATACTTACCTGTAAAATAAACCCTACTATAGCTACAATATAAATTATAATTATATTATAGCTATTTTAGGATTAATATTTATTTTACAGGTAACTTTGTATTTATTTTAACCAGGTACAATAGCTATTAAATAGTTAAGAACTATTTAATAGCTAAAATAGTTAAAATAATTACAAAATTACCCGTAAAATAAATCCTAACCTAAGTTACAATTAAACCTAACACTACACTATCAATAAATAAATTAAATAAAATACCTACAATTATCTACAATTAAACCTAACACTACACTATCAATAAATAAATTAAATACAATTCCTACAAATAAATACAATTAAATAAACTAACTAAAGTACAAAAAATAAAAAAGAACTAAGTTACAAAAAATAAAAAAATATTTACAAACATTAGAAAAAAATTACAACAATTCTAAACTAATTACACCTACTCTAAGCTCCCTAATAAAATAACAAAGACCCCCAAAATAAAAAAATGCCCTACCCTATTCTAAATTACAAAAGTTCAAAGCTCTTTTACCTTACCAGCCCTGAACAGGGCCCTTTGCGGGGCATGCCCCAAAGAATTCAGCTCTTTTGCCTGTAAAAAAAAAACATACAATACCCCCCCCCCCAACATTACAACCCACCACCCACATACCCCTAATATAACCCAAACCCCCCTTAAATAAACCTAACACTAAGCCCCTGAAGATCTTCCTACCTTGTCTTCACCATGCCAGGTTCACCGATCGATCCAGAAGAGCCTCCGATGTCTTGATCCAAGCCCAAGCGGGGGGCTGAAGAGTGACGTCCATCCTCCGGCTGAAGTCTTGATCCAAGCGGGCAGAAGAGGACATCTGGACCGGAAAACATCTTCATCCAAGCCGCATCTTCTATGTTCTTCAATCCGATGACGACCGGCTGATCTTCAAGACCTCCATTGCGGATCCATCCTTCTTCTCCGACGACTTCCCGACGAATGACGGTTCCTTTAAGGGACGTCATCCAAGATGGCGTCCCTCGAATTCCGATTGGCTGATAGGATTCTATCAGCCAATCGGAATTAAGGTAGAAAAATTCTACCTTAAAATTCTGTTCCGATCAGCCAATAGAATGCGAGCTCAATCTGATTGGCTTATTGAATCAGCCAATCGGATTGAACTTGATTCTGATTGGCTGATTCCATCAGCCAATCAGAATTTTCCTACCTTAATTCCGATTGGCTGATAGAATCCTATCAGCCAATCGGAATTCGAGGGACGCCATCTTGGATGACGTCCCTTAAAGGAACCGTCATTCGTTGGGAAGTCGTCGGAAGAAGAAGATGGATCCGCGGTGGAGGTCTTCAAGATGGAGCCGGTCCTCATCGGATGAAGATAGAAGATGCCGCTTGGAAGAAGATGGTTGCCGGTCCGGATCTACTCTTCTTCCCGGATAGGATGAAGACTTTGGACCCTCTTCTGGACTTCTTCAGCTGTCGGATGATGGATGTCTAGCCCCCGCTTGGGCTTGGATGAAGATTTCGGAGCCTGGAACGATCGGTGATACCTGGCATGGTGAAGACAAGGTAGGAAGATCTTCAGGGGCTTAGTGTTAGGTTTATTTAAGGGGGGTTTGGGTTAGATTAGGGGTATGTGGGTGGTGGGTTGTAATGTTGGGGGGGGTATTGTATGTTTTTTTTACAGGCAAAAGAGCTGAATTCTTTGGGGCATGCCCCGCAAAGGGCCCTGTTCAGGGCTGGTAAGGTAAAAGAGCTTGGAACTTTTGTAATTTAGAATAGGGTAGGGCATTTTTTTATTTTGGGGGTCTTTGTTATTTTATTAGGGGGCTTATAGTAGGTGTAATTAGTTTAAAATTGTTGTAATTTTTTTCTAATGTTTGTAAATATTTTTTTATTTTTTGTAACAGTTCTTTTTATTTTTTGTACTTTAGTTAGTTTATTTAATTGTATTTATTTGTAGGAATTGTATTTAATTTATTTATTGATAGTGTAGTGTTAGGTTTAATTTTGTAATTATTTTAACTATTTTAGCTATTAAATAGTTCTTAACTATTTAATAGCTATTGTACCTGGTTAAAATAAATACAAAGTTGCCTGTAAAATAAATATAAATCCTAAAATAGCTATAATATAATTATAATTTATATTGTAGCTATATTAGGGTTTATTTTACAGGTAATTATTTAGCTTTAAATAGGAATAATTTATTTAATAAGAGTTAATTTATTTCGTTAGATTTAAATTATATTTAATTTAGGGGGGTGTTAGTGTTAGGGTTAGACTTAGCTTTAGGGGTTAATACATTTATTACAGTAGCGGCGAGATTAGGTCGGCAGATTAGGGGTTAATAATTGAAGTTAGGTGTCGGCGATGTTAGGGAGGGCAGATTAGGGGTTAATACTATTTATTATAGGGTTATTGAGGCGGGAGTGAGGCGGATTAAGGGTTAATAACTTTATTATAGTAGCGGTGAGATCCGCTCGGCAGATTAGGGGTTAATAAGTGTAGGCAGGTGGAGGCGACGTTGAGGGGGGAAGATTAGGGGTTAATAAATATAATATAGGGGTCAGCGGTGTTAGGGGCAGCAGATTAGGGGTACATAGCTATAATGTAGGTGGCAGCGCTTTGCGGTCGGCAGATTAGGGGTTAATTATTGTAGGTAGCTGGCGGCGACGTTGTGGGGGGCAGGTTAGGGGTTAATAAATATAATATAGGGGTCGGCGGTGTTAGGGGCAGCAGATTAGGGGTACATAAGTATAACGTAGGTGGCGGTCGGCAGATTAGGGGTTAAAAAAATTTAATCGAGTGGCGGCGATGTGGGAGGACCTCGGTTTAGGGGTACATAGGTAGTTTATGGGTGTTAGTGTACTTTAGAGCACAGTAGTTAAGAGCTTTATAAACCGGCGTTAGCACAGAAAGCTCTTAACTACTGACTTTTTTCTGCGGCTGGAGTTTTGTCGTTAGATTTCAAACGCTCACTTCAGCCACGACTCTAAATACCGGAGTTAGAAAGATCCCATTGAAAAGATAGGATACGCAATTGACGTAAGGGGATCTGCGGTATGGAAAAGTCGCGGCTGGAAAGTGAGCGTTAGACCCTTTCCTGACTGACTCCAAATACCGGCGGTAGCCTAAAACCAGCGTTAGGAGCCTCTAACGCTGGTTTTGACGGCTACCCCCAAACTCTAAATCTAGGCCATAATTTGCATAAATAAAAATATTGAGCAAAAAGAGGCTGCTTCTTGGGTGGTAACTAGGCATAGAACAAGCTATTATGCTATTGTTCGTTCCCAGGTTAAGCGCTTCTCTCTTTTTATTTATATATTTATATACAGTATATATATATATATATGTATCTCTATGTTAAAGCCCTTTGCCTACCTTTATTTTTCACTAACACCTGCAACCTCATATCTTTGAGCAATTTATTAAATAGTATTTCGAGTGTAACTGTACTTTTAAATGTATCTTTGATGTGTTTTGTGCAACTTTTTTAAGGTAAACAGAGTGAGGGGAGCTGATACGTGGTTAATATCACATTCAAAACTAGGATTTATACAATTAAAATTAGATGATAAACTAATTGTTCAATAATTTAAACAACTCTATTGTGTTAAAATAAATTATATTTATTTAAAATACACATAAAAGGTATAGAGCTCTGATACCATATAAGTAGTAGTAATTTTCTATAAGTCCTTTAAATAGCAAATATTGAGTATTTCATACGATCTAATTCCCACCATACATGTATAACCATAACACTTGGTATGTGAAAATATTAGAATATTATAGTATATTTACATAAAACAATAAATAATTCTCGCAAATTTGTGCCCAGATATTCATAAAATTAACTCAATTTTTCTATTCAGCATCACCATTCCCACATAATTAGTCACTTATTATCACTTCTAAATTAAACACGGCATGAGTGCCTACCCTATCGTCACTTAATATTTATCTAAACCTATACAGCACTGTTATACATCACAAGTAACAAATTATATCCCTTCCTAGCTATTTTACAAAAGAAAATCCTTTTGCAATCCCATATATTCTATATATCACATTTTAAACGAAGAATCGTATAAATAAGTCTATCTATTAAAGAAATGTTTTTTAAGTTTTTAAGTTTGTTTCTTGTTACAATCCATTCTTCAAATTGATGTCAATCAAAACGAACACTCCAACAAATGAAATACACTCTTTGGATAGGTCAATCCATTTCACAAATCACCCAATAGGGACACAACTACCCCTTTTTAAAACGAACACAAACACCCCAGGGCATCTTGATAAAGGCCGAGGCCGAAACGCGTAGATTTGCCCTGCACACTGTGAAACCCAAACTTGCTTTAAAAACAGCATTTTGGATGATCACCAAGAAGTCATAATACTTAGAAGCTTCAAGTCGGCAATTAAGCCACAAACCTCGACAGCGCTCAAACCTAGCAAGCGCAACGGACACTTTGGGACTAACACTATACCTTGAAAGACCGCAATAAGGTAAATAGTTTTCCAAACACTGACAAGCATCAAAGTTTCCCTAAAGCCGTCAACCGGAGCACGTGATAAAACGAAATCACCACAAGTCTTTTGGAGACTCCAGCAAACCCCATTGAGAGTAACAGAAAGCTCCAAACAAACAAACGGGGTATACAGTCTCAAAGACCAACGGACACTAACTTATCTATCCAATATTACAGCGAAACCTCAAGGAGGTACTTTAATCACATTCTACAATCTTTTGGAGACTCCAGCAAACCCTCTTGAAAGCTACTTAAAACTCCAAATAACATACAGGGTATACAGTCTCAAAGACCAACGGAAAACTTTGCCCTTCTTACCGGCACTTGCAAGAAACGTAAAGTAGGTGTCCAGGTGCACACGTTTAAAAAGACTTTTTAAAGGAAAAACACTGTATCTAAATGTGTACCGTATAGTGAAATATAAGAGACTTTGTTACGATTCTTATACCTGTGATACACACTAAACATAAGAGACTTTGTTACGATTCATATACCTGTGATACACACTAAACAAAAGCTCTCTCCATTACAACGAACAACACGCAAAATTTTGCGCTACCCCCGTTCTTCCGCCTTTTCAACAAAAAGGCTGATCACTCTTTTTGGTAGTCTGAAACAACTTAGCCCACACAAAAGGGCATAACGATCTCTGGACATCTTCCACAAACGTGAGTACCTGGGTCTATCCCACAAATTTAACAGCAGAGACTAATCCACCAATAAAGTCACCCTAAAGTTATAACTACGATCGGTTATAGCAAGACTATTTAAGAGATTTTAAGAGTTAAAAACCGTATCGATACACCGGATCTGTCCAATTATCAACAATCTCACAATCAATTTATACGTTGTTACGCTAACAACCTACTTATCCTGTATATATACACTCATTGATTTTACCTATTGTATTGTACTATTATTTTTCTTATTTTTCTTATTGTATTTGACTACTTATATGGTATCAGAGCTCTATACCTTTTATGTGTATTTTAAATAAATATAATTCATTTTAACACAATAGAGTTGTTTAAATCATTGAACAATTAGTTTATCATCTAATTTTAATTGTATAAATCCTAGTTTTGAATGTGATATTAACCACGTATCAGCTCCCCTCACTCTGTTTACCTTACCTTTACCTAAGACAGAAGTTTGAAGGAACAACTGTCATTTTGTAGGGTTTTGAGCGAAACAAATATATTAATTTACCTTTTAGGTGCACTCACTCTACACTGTTTTTTGACCCTTGTGCAACTTTTTTGTCTTGCGTAACAGTTAACCAGAACCCTAAAGTCGCATTATCCTGACGCATGTTAAATTTAATTGCACTCAAGCGAACGCAAAGAGATGGATTAATGCAGTTGGATATAATATAAACTTCTGAAGTTCTGAGAGAATTTTCATGGACATTAGTGAATTAATGTGTTGCTGTCTGATCTTAATATTTTTGTGATTACATAAGAGGGGACATGATTTCTAATCCTGTGCGTATTTCACATCTATACTTTATCAAGACAAAAACTGATTTAAAAGGTAAGTTAAGTTGTTTCACATTAAAGAGATCTTATAAAATGTAATACTTTTGTTTCTGATGTTTTTGGGAATGTCTGACATAAGGAATTGTTCGTATTCAGTACAACAACATACAAATACAAATTTCCCTTTGTAATTATAATTAGCCAATGAGCGGTCTGTCCCTGAGGTTTTGTATTTAAACATGCACATTACAGTTAGTTTCATAATCATTTCATACATATTTAAAGTTTCCTGTTTAAAATTTAGCAAATTATTTTAACAAGCTTAATTCTACATGAAAATGAAACGTTCATGATTTAGAAAGAGAGTACAATATTAAAACTTTGTTATAAAATTTACTTTGATCTCTTGGTATCCTTTGTTGAAGAGTATAAACACAGTTGCAAACATTGCTGCCAAATGGTTAAAGACACGTGCACGCTCCTGTGCACATCTAGGATTACTCTTTAATAAGGGATACCAAGAGAACTAATCACAACTGATAATAAAAATACATGGGAATGTTGCTTAAAATGTCCAATCAATTTAAGTTTAATTGTGATTCACTGTCCCTTTAGCTATTTGACTTGCTTCAACGCCTGCACATGCCCTGTCAGCCACAAGCAATACTCGCTACATATGCAAGTAGTTGTCTAATCAGCTGTTCTCTCTGTTGTCTCTTATCATCTCAGTCACTTTTACTTGAAGAGCATGGACCACAAAAAAAAAAGCTTAGTGTAACCCTTATGTGCTCTTTCCTGAAAGCCTCTTTATAATAAAATGCACTCAGCATACAGGAATGCAGCGCAGTGCGCAGGGTGTGAACCAGCTGATCTCATGGTAAAATATACAGAAGGTCACAGTGACTCCTAAGTGAGAAATGTGATTAGGTCACTATAGGGGACTACACTGTGACTCTTTCTCATGTATTTATGCTGATTTACATATGAATATGTATGTATGCTTAACTGTCGCAGTATTATCTAGTGTAACACAAGGATTAGTGAAGAGCTGTCAGTCATAGGATGCTGAGCTCTTCTCCAGATCATACAACAGGGGGAGCCATTCAAAAACTACACAGCTGCTATAATGAGCTGTTATTCAGTTTGTCCTATAGATGCAGCCAATGTCTCATATTTGCATCATACACTTCTCACAACCAGAGGTCAGAGACACATGTAAGGGTCATAATACAAACAGAAAAGGAAGCCGTCTGCCAGGAACAATCATTTCAGCCTCCTTTGGGCCTTGTCAATGAGGTGCAGCCATATCCCTGTATTCCTCATCACGCTTAAAGGGACAGTCTACACCAGAATTGTTATTGTTTAACAAGATAATCCCTTTATTACCCATTCCCCAGTTTTGCATAACCAACACAGTTATATTAATAAACTTTTTACCTCTGTGATTATCTTCTATCTAAGCCTCTGCAGACTGCCTCCTTATCTCAGTGCTTTGACGGACATGCAGTTTAGCCAATCAGTGCAGACTCCTAAATAACTCCACGTTATGTTATCTATATGACACACATGAACTAGTACTATCTAACTGTGAAAACACTTTCAAAATACTCTGAGCTAAGAGGCGGTTTTCAACAGTTTAGAAATAAGTTTGAGCCTATCTAGGTTTAGCTTTTCAAAAATACCACCCAGGGAACAAAGCAAATTTAATGATAAAAGTCATTTGGAAAGTTGTTTAAAATTGCATGCCCTGTCTGAATCATGAAAGTTTAATTTTGACTAGACAGTCCCTTTAAGGAGACTTTCCCCAGGGTCATAGAACAAGTACAAGCAGAAAGAGAAGCAATCTGCCGCGAACGAACAACAGCTCAGTAGCTTGTTCTATGGCGCAGTTACCACCTGGGAGTGGCTTGTTTAGAGAGAATTGCCTGGAATTTCAGGCTGGACTATCTTGTTAGGAAGGATCAGACTGATAGTTCAGGATAGTTTCTCTTTGTGAAAAGCACAATTGAGCTAAAAGAAGTTACTGCCAGGTTGTAACCAGGCCATAGAACAAGCGACTAAGGTGAACTAGATGTGAACTCCTTGCTCAATGTATCAATGCACTTCAGGAATTACTTTTCCCCTGCCGCTAGGAGGATGCAAAGATTCCCAAACCCTAAGAGCTCTATAAAACCTCTCCCACCCCACTGGCACCTCAGTCTTGTCTTTGCCTCCGCTGGAAGAATGTAAAGAATGAAGATGTGCATGTGATTATGTGATTATTGCATGTGATTATTCAGTGAGAGGGATTCTGAAACCCATTTCCCCTCAGAGTGCAGTGCCTTGTCAGAAGGATGTGTACGGAGTATGATTAGTGTCTCTTTTTTCACCTCATGGGAAATTAGTCGCAAGCCTTCCATGGGTGCTGCAGGGACATGTCCTATGCCTCCTCCTGCTAGGTATACTCCTATTCCATATCCTCTGCTGATATGTTTCAGCACTGGTTTGGCTTGCTACTGGTTTTGCCAGTAGAGCAGTGTCTTGGTAAGTAATATTTGTATTTTATTTGACACTCTATAAGCCTTTTTGGGAATTTGATTTATATATATACAGGGAGTGCAGAATTATTAGGCAAGTTGTATTTTTGAGGATTAATTTTATTATTGAACAACAACCATGTTCTCAATGAACCCAAAAAACTCATTAATATCAAAGCTGAATATTTTTGGAAGTAGTTTTTAGTTTGTTTTTAGTTATAGCTATTTTAGGGGGATATCTGTGTGTGCAGGTGACTATTACTGTGCATAATTATTAGGCAACTTAACAAAAAACAAATATATACCCATTTCAATTATTTATTTTTACCAGTGAAACCAATATAACATCTCAACATTCACAAATATACATTTCTGACATTCAAAAACAAAACAAAAAAAATTAGTGACCAATATAGCCACCTTTCTTTGCAAGGACACTCAAAAGCCTGCTATCCATGGATTCTGTCAGTGTTTTGATCTGTTCACCATCAACATTGCGTGCAGCAGCAACCACAGCCTCCCAGACACTGTTCAGAGAGGTGTACTGTTTTCCCTCCTTGTAAATCTCACATTTGATGATGGACCACAGGTTCTCAATGGGGTTCAGATCAGGTGAACAAGGAGGCCATGTCATTAGATTTTCTTCTTTTATACCCTTTCTTGCCAGCCACGCTGTGGAGTACTTGGACGTGTGTGATGGAGCATTGTCCTGCATGAAAATCATGTTTTTCTTGAAGGATGCAGACTTCTTCCTGTACCACTGCTTGAAGAAGGTGTCTTCCAGAAACTGGCAGTAGGACTGGGAGTTGAGCTTGACTCCATCCTCAACCCGAAAAGGCCCCACAAGCTCATCTTTGATGATACCAGCCCAAACCAGTACTCCACCTACACCTTGTTGGCGTCTGAGTCGGACTGGAGCTCTCTGCCCTTTACCAATCCAGCCACTGGCCCATCCATCTGGCCCATCAAGACTCACTCTCATTTCATCAGTCCATAAAACCTTAGAAAAATCAGTCTTGAGATATTTCTTGGCCCAGTCTTGACGTTTCAGCTTGTGTGTCTTGTTCAGTGGTGGTCGTCTTTCAGCCTTTCTTACCTTGGCCATGTCTCTGAGTATTGCACACCTTGTGCTTTTGGGCACTCCAGTGATGTTGCAGCTCTGAAATATGGCCAAACTGGTGGCAAGTGGCATCTTGGCAGCTGCACGCTTGACTTTTCTCAGTTCATGGGCAGTTATTTTGCGCCTTGGTTTTTCCACACGCTTCTTGCGACCCTGTTGACTATTTTGAATGAAACGCTTGATTGTTCGATGATCACGCTTAAGAAGCTTTGCAATTTTAAGAGTGCTGCATCCCTCTGCAAGATATCTCACTATTTTTGACTTTTCTGAGCCTGTCAAGTCCTTCTTTTGACCCATTTTGCCAAAGGAAAGGAAGTTGCCTAATAATTATGCACACCTGATATAGGGTGTTGATGTCATTAGACCACACCCCTTCTCATTACAGAGATGCACATCACCTAATATGCTTAATTGGTAGTAGGCTTTCGAGCCTATACAGCTTGGAGTAAGACAACATGCATAAAGAGGTTGATGTGGTCAAAATACTAATTTGTCTAATAATTCTGCACTCCCTGTATATATATATATATTCTGATATATAGCCCTGGGACTGAATTTTTTTTTTTAAGTTTATTCCCATTTAAATTTGAAACTACTTTTTATTTTTACATCTGTTTTTTTCACTCATTGGCCTTCTGGTCTGCTTGTGTGGGGTTAGTGCATATTAGCCATTGTTTTTGTGCATGCCGGATTTTTTTTCACGTGTGTCGTCTTTCAGGTCTGTGTATGTCGGGATAGCTCATGTATGCCCTCTGGTTTGTGCACATTGGTTTTTTTTTGTCGTGCTTTGGTTGTTTTTTTCCTACACGACAGCCTGTCGGGTTAGCGCACATAAGCCCTCTGGATTACACATGTCGAGTTTTGGCGCACCTTTTTCTTTATTTCTATCAGGTTTAACTTACGCTTACTAACTGTTAGTGTGCAATTGTCTGATGTAAGGTTTGTGTGTCTCCTTAGACATTTATAGCATGCCTGGCCTAGTATGAGCTACTTTTGGAGAAGGTACATTTTTTTTCCTTTCCTTAAGAGCTCTTTTTATGGGGATCTAACTATTCTTTTATTTATGCATTTTCTACTTTTGTAGTTCTCTGCAATAATTGAGATTTCTCATTCTGTCCCTAAAATTCCCTTAGTAGTTGGGCCCTCTGAACACTCTCCTACCAGTGTTAAGTGTGTTTACTCTAAACAGGCTGAGGTATCTCCTCCATCATATTTATGTATAACATAGCATGCCTTAAAGGGACAATCTACTTGAAAATGTTTATTGTTTAAAAATATAAATCATCCCTTTATTACCTATTCCCCAGTTTTGCATAATATACACTGTTATATTTATATCATTTTTACCTCTGTGATAACCTTGTATCTACGCCTTCCATATCTCAGTTATTTTGACAGACTTGCATTTTAGCCAATTAGTGCTGACTCATAAATAACTCCATGGGAGTGAGCACAATCATTATCTAATTGGCACACATGAACTGGTATATCTGTGAAAAACTGCCAAAGTTCAATGAGATAAAAAGAGGCCTTCAAGGGCTTAGAAATCAGCATATGAGCCTACCTAGGTTTAGCTTTCTATAAAGTACATCAAGAGAACAAAGCAAATTTGATGATAAAAGTAAATGGGAAAGTTGTTTAAAATGACATGCCCTATCTGATTCATGAATATTTCATTTTGACTAGACTTCTCTTTAATGTTGTAATGCTTTCAGACCATTATATTGCTGCTCTACCTTCTATAGGTTTTACTGTGCTTTCTGTTTGTTCTTTACAGGGAGGTGCAACTGATTTTGCACCAGGTATTAAGGATTATATCTGTTTAATGGTGTCTGAAGTGTTGGCAGTTATGCCGCCTTCAAGTAAACGTAAAAGATCAGTTATAAGTTTGCTAATGTTACTGCTAATGTTTCTGATGTTTCTTCAGAAGGAGAGATTTTCTCTGATGATCTGGGCCTCGATCCGATACACAGCGTCGCCCGCAGAAGCCAGAGACGCCAACATTTGTGCGGGTTTGGTATCCTATATATGGCGTAACCTAGAAGTTATGCTCGTATATTTCTGCCTTCGCCCGTAGTTTTTTGGACCATAGGCAGGTATACCAAACCTGCGCAGTTTGGTATCCAATATACAGCGTAAGGACGTACGTGGCGAAAATGGAGAAATCTTACTCCATTTTCATCTTGCCACAAAATGCAGCCGTATTAAGCCTTACGCTGTCTATTGGAGCCCCATAACTCCCTAAACTACCTGCCAAATAAAACCTAACACATGCGCAATGTCTATCTACCTGTCAACCGTGATCTGCTAAATAAAACCTAACACCTATCACATGCGCAATGTCTATCTACCTGTCAACCACGATCCCCCCGCCGAAATCCCTAATAAAGTATTTAACCCCTAAACCGCCGCTCCCGGACCCCGCCGCCACCTACATTAAAAGTATAACCCCCTAATGTGATCCCCCTACACCGTCGCCAGCTACATTACATACCCCCTAATGTGAGCTCCTACCCAGCCGCCAGCTATATTAAACTACCCCCTAATGTGAGCCCCTTACACTGCCGCCAGCTACATTACATACCCCCTAATGTGAGCCCCTTACACCGCCGCCAGCTACATTAAACTACCCCCTAATGTGAGCCCCTTACACCGCCGCCAGATACATTAAACTACCCCCTAATGTGATCCCCTTACACCGCCGCCAGATACATTAAACTACCCCCTAATATGAGCCCCTTACACCACCGCCAGATACATTAAACTACCCCCTAATGTGAGCCCCTTACACCGCCGCCAGCTACATTAAACTACCCCCTAATGTGAGCTCCTACCCCGCCGCCAGCTATATTAAATTAATTAACCCCTAATCTAATCCCCCTAAAGTAATCACCTCTATTACCAGCCCTTAAATTGGCCTTTTGCGTGATATTGCCCCAATGTAACAGCTCTATTGCCAGCCCTTAAAAGGGCTTTTGGCGGGGCATTGTCACAAAGTAATAAGGTCTTTTGCATCTAATCTAAATCCCCCTACACCGCCGCCACCTATAATAAATGTATTACCCCCTAATCTCATCCCCCTACACCGCCGCCACCTATATTAAATAGATTACCCCCTAATCTAATCCCCCTACACCGCCGCCAGCTATATTAACTATATTAACCCTAATTATATTAGGGTTAATCTAGTTAATATAGTTATTATATTATATATCTATATTAAGTATAATAACCCTATCTAACTCTAACATCCCTAAATAAATTCTTATTAAAATAAATCTAATTAATATTAATATTATTAATTAAAATATTCCTATTTAAATCTAAATACTTACCTATAAAATAAACCCTAAGATAGCTACAATGTAATTAATAATTACATTGTAGCTATTTTAGGGTTTATATTTATTTTACAGGTAACTTGGTATTTATTTTAACTAGGTACAATAGCTATTAAATAGTTAATAACTATTTAATAGCTACCTAGTTAAAATAATTACCAATTTACCTGTAAAATAAATCCTAACCTAAGTTACAAATACACCTACACTATCAATAAATTAAATAAACTACAAATATCTAAACTAAACTACAATTAAATACACTAAACTAAATTACAAAAAACAAACACTAAATTACAAAAAAATAAAAAAAGATTACAAGAATTTTAAGCTAATTACACCTATTCTAAGCCCCCTAATAAAATAACAAAGCCCCCAAAATAAAAAAATTTCCCTACCCTAATCTAAATTACAAAAGTTAACAGCTCTATTATCAACCCTTAAAAGGGCCTTTTGTGGGGCATGCCCCAAAGAAATCAGCTCTTTTGCCTGTAAAAAAAACAACACCCCCCCCCACTACAACCCACCACCCACATACCCCTATTCTAACCCACCCAATCCCTCCTTAAAAGAACCTAAGTCTAACCCCCAAGTGCTCCTTACCTGTCCTGAAGACCGGCGGAGAAGGTCCTGTTCCAGGCGGAGATGTCTTCTTCCAGGCGGTGACCTCTTCTTCTTCCAGGATCCAGGCAGCGCGGAGCGGAGGAGTTGAAGACCGATGACCGCAGAGCTGAAGACCATCCATCTGGAACTGAAGAACGGCGATGCTGGAACTGAAGATTGGCGACGCTGGAACCGAAGACCTCTGGAACTGAAGACCGGAGCCGGAACGTGGAGGATCCTCTTCATACGATCGCCGCCGAACACTGAATAGGAATTCAAGGTACGAGAATAAAAATGGCGTCCCTTGAATTCCTATTGGCTGATTTGAGCCTTCAAATTCAAATCAGCCAATCGGATGAAATCTACTTTAATTCTATTGGCTGATTTGAATAGTCAATAGAATTACAGTTACTCTTATTCTATTGGCTATTCAAATCAGCCAATAGAATTAAAGTAGCTCACATCCGATTGGCTGATTTGAATTTGAAGGCTCAAATCAGCCAATAGGAATTCAAGGGACGCCATTTTTAATTGCGTACCTTGAATTCCTATTCAGTGTACGGTGGCGATTGTATGAAGAGGATCCTTCGCGTTCCGGCTCCGGTCTTCAGTTCCAGAGGTCTCCGGTTCCAGCGTCGCAGATCTTCAGTTCCAACATCGCCGGTCTTCAGTTCCAGATGGATGGTCTTCAACTCCTCCGCTCCGCGCCGGCTGGATCCTGGAAAAAGAAGAGGTCGCTGCCTGGAAGAAGACATCTCCGCCTGGAACAGGACCTTCTCCGCCGGTCTTCAGGAAAGGTAAGGAGCACTTGGGGGTTAGACTTAGGTTTTTTTAAGGGGGGATTGGGTGGGTTAGAATAGTGTATGTGGATGGTGGGTTGTAATGGGGGGGTGTTGTTTTTTTTACAGGCAAAAGAGCTGATTTCTTTGGGGCATGCCCCACAAAAGGCCCTTTTAAGGGCTGGTAATAGAGCTGTTAACTTTTGTATTTTAGATTAGGGTAGGGAAATTTTTTTTATTTTGGGGGGCTTTGTTATTTTATTAGGGGGCTTAGAATAGGTGTAATTAGCTTAAAATTCTTGTAATCTTTTTTATTTTTTGTAATTTAGTGTTTGTTTTTATTTTGTAATTTAGTTTAGTGTATTTAATTGCAGTTTAGTTTAGATATTTGTAGTTTATTTAATTTATTGATAGTGTAGGTGTATTTGTAACTTAGGTTAGGATTTATTTTACAGGTAAATTGGTAATTATTTTAACTAGGTAGCTATTAAATAGTTATTAACTATTTAATAGCTATTGTACCTAGTTAAAATAAATACCAAGTTTTCTGTAAAATAAATATAAACCCTAAAATAGCTACAATGTAACTATTAATTACATTGTAGCTATCTTAGGGTTTATTTTATAGGTAAGCATTTAGATTTAAATAGGAATATTTTAATTAATAATATTAATATTAATATTAATTTGATTTATTTTAATAAGAATTTAGTTAGGGATGTTAGAGTTAGACAGGGTTTTTATACTTTATATATATATATATATATATATATATATATATATATATATATATATATATATATATATATATATATATATATATATATTATATAATAACGATATTAACTATATTAACCCTAATATAATTAGGGTTAATATAGTTAATATATATAATATAATAACTATATTAACTATATTAACCCTAATATAATTAGGGTTAATATAGTTAATATAGCTAGCGGTGGTGTAGGGGGATTAGATTAGGGGTTAATGTATTTAATATAGCTGGTGGCAGTGTAGGGGGATTAGATTAGGGGTTAATTAATTTAATATACCTGGCGGCGGTGTAGGGGGATTAAATTAGGGGTTAATTAATTTAATATAGCTGGCGACGGTGTAGGGGAATTAAATTAGGGGTTAATTAATTTAATATAGCTGGAGGCGGTGTAGGGGGGATTAAATTAGGGGTTAATAATTTTAATATAGCTGGCGGCGGGGTAGGAGCTCACATTAGGGGGTAGGTAATATAGATGGCGGCAGCGGCAGTGTAAGGGGCTCACATTAGGGGGTAGGTAATATAGATGGTGGCGGTGTAAGGGGCTCACATTAGGGGGTAGGTAATATAGATGGCGGCAGTGTAAGGGGCTCACATTAGGGGGTAGGTAATATAGATGGCGGCGGTGTAAGGAGCTCACATTAGGGGGTAGGTAATATAGATGGCGGCAGTGTAGGAGCTCACATTAGGGGGTAATATAGATAAAATAGGTAGTGGCAGTGTAGGGGGCTCACATTAGGGGGTAATATAGATAATGTAGGTGGCGGCGGGGTCCGGGAGCGGCGGTTTATGGGTTAATAACTTTATTAGGTGTGGTGGGGTCCGGGAGTGGCGGTTTAGGGGTTAATACATTTATTATTATTAAGAGAGTGAGGGGGGATAGCGGATAGAGGGTTAGACGTGTCGGGCTATGTTTAGGAGGCGTGTTAGACAGTACGGGTGATTTAATAACTTAGTCAGGTTTTTTTATGCGGCGGCAGTTTCTAAAGTGCCGTAAGTCACTGGCGACTCCAGAAATTTGTACTTACGCATATTTCTAGACATCGCTGGTTTGTGAGACTTACGGCACTTTAGCCTCTGACGGCGCCGTATATGGGATAGCTCAAGTTGCGAGGTGAAACTACGGGTGGCGCTGGTTTCCACGCTTGAGCCGAAACCTGCGCCATATATCGGATCGCGCCCCAGGGGTCTTCCTCTGATCATGAACCAGAGACTTCCTCTTTTTTGTTTAAAGTTGAACATAAATGATCTTTTTTAAAGGAGGTTTACTTAGAGCTTAAGGATCATAAAGTGGGTAAGGATAACACTTCTAATTGTTTAGAGGATATTTTTAAGATGTATTTTTCCAGCACCTGCTGTCTCTGATATAGTTTCTAGGGAATGGTCTATGCCAGGTAATCCCTTTAATCTTTCTGAAAGTATTAAGTGATTGTATCCCTTTCCTACTTCTAATATTGAT
Organism: Bombina bombina; assembly: GCF_027579735.1. Lineage (NCBI taxonomy): Eukaryota > Metazoa > Chordata > Amphibia > Anura > Bombinatoridae > Bombina > Bombina bombina. The sequence continues at coordinate 1,421,456,146 of NC_069500.1, forward strand.
CTTTGGGAGACTGTCCCTAAGGCAGATGGGGCTATTTCTACTAAGCGTACTACTATTCTTCTGGAAGACAGTACCTCTTTTAAATACCCTTTAGACAGGAAATTAGAATAATTTCATAGAATTACCTTTTTACAAGAAGGTTACTTATTTAGGACAGCTATTTCTATTGCTGATATTGCTGCTGCGTCTTTTATTTTCTTAAATGCTTCTGCTAGTGAAGATTTTGTTTAACCTTTTAGGATTTCTTAAATGTGCTAACTCATTTATTTGTGATGCTTTATTTGTTATTATTAAGATTAATGTTAAAAGTATGTCTTTGGCAGTTCTTTCAGGAATAGCTTTATGGTCAGCTGACGTGGTTTCTAAATCTAGACGTTTATATCTTTCTTTTCAAGGAAAGAGGTTGTTTGGCTCTAACTTGGATTCTATTAATTCTACTGTTACTGCAGGTAAAGGAGCATTTCTTCCTCAGTACAACAGGACTGAGGTGCCTGTAAGGTGGGAGGGGTTTTATGGAGTTCTTGAGGTTTGAGAATATTTGCCTCCTCCTAGTGACAGAGAAGAGAAATTCCCAGGAGTAATGGTTCATGGACTCTCACCACCTGTATGAAATTAATTAATCAGTAAGCATAAAATAAAAAAATATATATTTAATGGTTCAGATAAAGCCTACAATTTTAAACAACCTTCAAATCTACATCTGTTATCAAATGTGCTTCATTGTTTTGGTATCCTTTGTTGAAGTAGCAATAATGCACTACTGGGAGCTAGCTGAACAAATTAGGTGATTCAATGATAAGTGGTATATATTTGCAGCCACCAATTAGCAGTTTACTGGCAGGAATGCATTGCTACTCTTGAGGCTACCTAGGTATTTTTTCAACTAAGGATATCAAGAGAATGAAGCAAATTAGATAAAATAAGTAAATTGGAAAGTTGTTTTTTGGGGTTTCATGTCCATTTAAAGGCACTGCAATAACAAAAAATGCTTAATGCATACACAGTAAAACAACTGTGCAATATACTTTCATTTTGCCACCTTTAATCTGTAATTTAAAGGGACAGCTAAGTCAAAAAAAATCTTTGATAATTCAGATAGGGCATTTCACTTTAAACAATTTACATCTACATCATTTGCTTTGTTCTCTTGGTATTCTCTGTTGAAAGCTAAACCTAGGTAAACTCATATGCTAATTTTTAAGCATTTTAAGGCCGTCTCTTATCTCAGTTCATTGTGACAGTTTTTCACAGCTAGACAGTGCTAGTTCATGTGTGCCATGCACATACAATTGTGCTTACTCCCGTGGAGTTACCTAGGAGTCATCACTGATTGGCTAAAATGCAAGTCTGTCATAAGAACTGAATAAGGGGGCAGTCTGCAGAAGCTTAGATACAAGGTAATCACAGCGGTAAAACGTGTATTAATATAACTGTGTTGGTTATGCAAAACTGGGGGTGGGAAATAAAGGAATTATCTATATTTTAAACAATAACAATGTTCAAGTAGACTGTCCCTTTAATTTCTTAAATTATGAAAGAGAGACACTATAGATATGAGAGTCTGTGTGTAAAAGAATGGGAATTCAGCACTCTTTAAATATTCATTTTTATTTATAATATTAATAATAGATAAACTGAAAGGACACCCTGTCGCAACAGCAGATACATACACATCTAATAACCTAAAGTGCAAAGTAATTGTTAGTGTCAGAGAACATAAATAAGAAAACCATATGTAAATACAAAATGACCACTCTGATAGAAGACTGAGACATGCAACACCCTGCTGGACCAAACCCTATTTGCAATAGGTCACGTCTGGCCAGGTGTACGTGGGGATCTATGCATGTAATTTATTAACATATGGCTAGATTTAGAGTTCTGCGGCCAAAGGGGTGCGTTAGCTACACGTGCTTTTTTCCCCCCCGCACCTTTTAAATACCGCTGGTATTTAGAGTTCACAGAAGGGCTGCGTTAGGCTCCAAAAAAGGAGCGTAGAGCATAATTTAACGCCACTGCAACTCTAAATACCAGCGGTGCTTACGGACGCGGCCAGCTTCAAAAACGTGCTTGTGCACGATTCCCCCATAGGAAACAATGGGGCCGTTTGAGCTGAAAAAAACCTAACACCTGCAAAAAAGCAGCGTTCAGCTCCTAACGCAGCCCCATTGTTTCCTATGGGGAAACATTTCCTAAGTCTGCACCTAACACCCTAACATGTACCCCAAGTCTAAACACCCCTAACCTTACACTTATTAACCCCTAATATGCCGCCCCCGCTATCACTGACCCCTGCATTACACTTTTAACCCCTAATCTGCCGCTCCGTACACCGCCGCAACCTACATTATACCTATGTACCCCTAATCTGCTGCGAGAATGTGAGCTCAATCTGATTGGCTGATTGGATCAGTCAATCGGATTGAACTTGAATCTGATTCGCTGATTCCATCAGCCAATCAGAATTTTCCTACCTTAATTCCGATTGGCTGATAGAATCCTATCAGCCAATCGGAATTCGAGGGACGCCATCTTGGATGACGTCCTTTAAAGGAACCGTCATTCGTCGGGAAGTCGTCGGCCAGGATGGATGTTCCACGTCGGCGGGATGAAGATGGATCCGGAAGAAAAAAGATTGAAGATGCCGCTTGATAGAAGACTTCAGCCGGATGATGGACCTCTTCAGCCCCGGATAGGAGGAAGACTTCAGCTGGATGATGAACCTCTTCAGCCCCGGATAGGAGGAAGACTTCGGACCCTCTTCTGGACGGATCGGTGATACCCGGTGTGGTGAAGATAAGGTAGGAAGATCTTCAGGGGCTTAGTGTTAGGTTTATTTAAGGGGGGTTTGGGTTAGATTAGGGGTATGTGGGTGGTGGGTTGTAATGTTGGGGGGGTATTGTATGTTTTTTTTACAGGCAAAAGAGCACAATTCTTTGGGGCATGCCCCATAAAAGGCCTTTTTAAGGGCTGGTAAGGTAAAAGAGCTTTTCGATTTTTATTTTAGAATAGGGTAGGGCATTTTTTTATTTTGGGTGCTTTGTTATTTTATTAGGGGGCTTAGAGTAGGTGTAATTAGCTTAAAATTGTTGTAATATTTTTATAATGTTTGTAAATTATTTTTTTATTTTTTGTAACTTAGTTTATTTTTTATTTTTTGTACTTTAGTTAGTTTATTTAATTGTATTTATTTGTAGGTATTTGTATGTAATTAATTTATTGATCGTGTAGTGTTAGGTTTAATTGTAGATAATTGTAGGTAGTTTATTTAATTAATTTATTGATAGTGTAGTGTTAGGTTTAATTGTAACTTAGGTTAGGATTTATTTTACAGGTACTTTTGTAATTATTTTAACTAAGTAGCTATTAAATAGTTATTAACTATTTAATAGCTATTGTACCTGGTTAAAATAAATACAAAGTTGCCTGTAAAATAAATATTAATCCTAAAATAGCTACAATATAATTATTATTTATATTGTAGCTATAATAGGGTTTGTTTTACAGGTAAGTGTTTAGCTTTAAATAGGATTAATTTATTTAATAAGATTTATTTTATTTCGTTAGATAAAAATTATATTTAACTTAGGGGGGTGTTAGGGTTTGGGTTAGACTTAGCATTAGGGGTTAATACATTTATTAGAGTAGCGGTGAGGTCCGGTCGGCAGATTAGGGGTTAATAATTGTAGGTAGGTAGCAGCGACGTTGGGGGGGGGAGCAGATTAGGGGTTAATAAATATAATATAGGGGTTGGCGGGGGTTAGGGGCAGCAGATTTGGGGTACATAGGGATAATGTAGGTTGCGGTGGTGTGCAGTCGGCAGATTAGGGGTTACATTTTTTTATTAGAGTGGAGGCGATGTGGGGGGGCCTCGGTTTAGGGGTACATAGGTAGTTTATGGCTGTTAGTGTACTTTAGCACAGTAGTTAAGAGCTTTATGAACCCGCGTTAGCTCAGAAAGCTCTTAACTCCTGGCTTTTCTCTGCGGCTGGAGTCTTGTCGTTAGATGTCTAACGCTCACTTCAGCCAAGACTCTAAATACTGGCGTTAGAAAGATCCCATTGAAAAGATAGGCTACGCAATTGGCGTAGGGGGATCTGCGGTATGGAAAAGTCGCGGCTGGAAAGTGAGTGTTAGACCCTTTCCTGATTGACTCTAAATACCAGCGGGCGGTAAAAACCAGCGTTAGGACCCCCTAACACTGGTTTTGACGGCTAACGCAGAACTCTAAATCTAGGCGATAGTGTCCAGAGATTGTATCGCCCTTATATTATTGTAATCCCTAAACTTTGCAGATAAAGAACTGAGTATACATCCGTGCAGTCAAGTTACCAGTGTATGTCAATATTGATGCATCGAGGCAAAAAAGTGTATTATATGGAAAAAAGCCAAAGCTGTCGCGTCTTAGCTGGCAAGGTATAAGCAATGTCCGACGTCAACAGTCAGTATAGCAGTATTAGCATATGGCAGTAAAGCTGAGACGCTCGCATAAACAGTACCGGTGGTTCACCTGCCGTTCTCTCTGCACTTATCTGTCCCTAATTTGCAGTTTGTTATCTTATCATTTCCGCTGGTGCCAAATAATGGAGATTTTGTTACCAAGTTAATCAAGGCCGGATTAGCTCCCACAAATTGCAGCAAATAAGGTGTTAAAAAGTGTTAATGACATTCAGACTTTACTGATTAATCTATTGAGAGAATGCTGAAAAATGTTACAATTAAGTTGTTTGCTGTCTCTTCTAACTACATCAGAAACAAATGGCAGTTCTGCCTCATTAACTCTTTTTGTGCTGATGGGTACAGGCTGGTGTAACAAATTTAACACCTTAGCTATTAGAGAAACGGAGAAACACACATCAGAGCAATGCTTCAGCCGTTCCTGTCAGACAAAGGGACTAAATGCACCAATGCGGCACATAAGGTGTTAAGGTTCTCTGACTCGCCTGCTGTAGCTGGGCACATATGGCACATTACATTTATTGCAGCATATGGTGCGCATACATTGCACACGTGTGCATAACGAGATATTAAATATATGACAAATTTGCGCACTTTCAATCAGAAAACAATTCTATGACACAGCTTGGCCGATTTATTTAAACACGGTGATAAAATCTGCAGCTGGGCCTTATTAATTCCAGCTCTAGTGGGACAGGATAAAATATATTCTGATGATTTAAAGGTGTAGCACCACACAATCCTGCCGTGACTTTACAGGGTTTAAGGGCATATTCATTCTTACACTAAACATGCGCAGACCTCTTTATGTATTTACCACTGCAGTAAAGAGGAAATGTCACATTAATAGCCACTAACGTGTAAATCCTGCTATCTAACAACCTGAGTCATTTGTATCTGCGTGCAAGCACAGCTAGACAAACAACTGCACCGCATTGCACAAGCGCTTTTTGTGCAGGAAAAGCAAACATTTTTGGTCGTATCATTGTCCGAAATGTCTTATTGATCTATGGAAAATGTAACTTATTTAGACCTTAAAGGGACAGTCTACTTGACAATGTTTGTTGTTTAAAAAGATAGATAATCCCTTTCCCTTTCCCCAGTTTTGCTTAACCAACAGGGTTATATTAAAGGGACACTAAACCCAAATGTTTTCTTTCATGATTCATATAGAGCAGCAATTTTAAGCAACTTTCTCATTTACTCCTATTATCAATTTTTCTTCGTTCTCTTGTTATCTTTATTAAAAAAAAGCAGGAATGTGATGCATAGGAGCCAGACCATTTTTTTTGAGAACCTGGGTTACGCTTGCTTATTGGTGGGTAAATATAAGCCTCCAATAAGTAAGCGCTATCCATGGTGCTGAACCTAAAATTGTCTGGCTGCTAAGATTTACATTCCTGCTTTTAAAATAAAGATAGCAAGAGAACGAATAAAAATTGATAATAGGAGTAAATTAGAAAGTTGCTTAAAATTTCATGCTCTATCTGAATCATGAAAGAAACAATGTGGGTTCAGTGTCCCTTTAATATACTTTTTAACTCTGTGATTACCTTGTATCTAAGCATCTGCAGGCTGCCCCCTTTTTTCATTTTTTTTTTTTTTTTTACAGACTTTCATATTAGCCAATCAATCAGTACTGACTCATAAATAACTCAACGGGAGTGAGTACAATGTTATCTATCTGGCACACATGAACTAGCGCTGTCTAGCTGTAAAAAAACTGTTAAAATTCCCTGAGATAAGAGGCAGTTTTCAAGGGCTTAGAAATTTGCATACAAGTCCACTTAGGTTTAGCTTTCAACAAAGAATACCAAAGAATAAAGCACATTTAATGATAAAAGAAAATAGGGAAGTTGTTTAAAATGGGCTGCCCTATCTGAATGGATGAATGAATGAATAATGAAAGTTTAATTTTGATTAGATTGACTTCACACAAAGAACACTACATAGAAGCATAAATATTTCCCAAGATACATTTTGTTTCTAAATGATGAGACTTCTTAAAGTCTCACCTGAAATAGCAGAACCTCTATAACTTATTTTTGATGAAAAATACTGCTTGACCTGGCTGCACAAACATAAAGGGACAGTCTAGTCAAAAATAAACTTTCATGATTCAGATAGGGCATTTAATTTTAAACAACTTTCCAATTTACTTTTATCATCAATTGTGCTTTGTTCTTTGGTATTCTTTGTTGAAAGCTAAACATAGGTAGGCTCATATGCTAATTTCTTAGCCCTTGACGGCCGTCTCTTATCTGAATGCATTTTGACAGCTTTTCCCAACTAGAGGGCGTTAGTTCATGTGTGCCATATAGATAGCAGTTTTGAAAGTTTTTGTGTTACTTTTACAAATTAGGATCATACTTTGTATATTTCTGTGTCTCTTTTACAGATTAGATTGAGCTTTATATTTACTTCATTGTAAACTAAAACTGACAGTTTCAGAAAGTGGGAAGGACAGGGCAGATCCCCGGGCTGAAAAGGGGAGTTCCCAGGGTATGTTTGAAGTTCTCTCACAATTCTTGTAAGCTGATGTAAGCAGTTTAAACAAGCTGGTCTCACTGATTTATCTCACTAGCCATATGTAGGTGAAGTTTGTTCAAAATATACAATACACTTATTTTAACTAACAGAAAGGTTATATATACTAAAATATTGACAAATTCAAGTTAAATTGTAGTGAAAACATTTCAATTTAATTTGTAATTGATGCAAACTGAGCCTTTATATCAGCCCCATGTTACCAGTTACCTTCTCTCCCCTATGTGAAATATTGTATCCCAGAGAGTTGTATTACTTTATATGGAAGACATTTCTCTTCTCTCAGGGACTCCAGTTCCACCTTATTTTAAAGAAAATTCTGTGAGTTCAGCCCATGTGAAATCTGCATGATAATTTCTCTCAAAACTAGAGAATGTTTGATTATCTGGCCCAAAGTAAGTAATGACACTCTTTGGAAAAGTGAAGCTGACAGTTTTTCAGTTTTATTTTAAATAGAAATGCAAAGTGAAGTGTAATTTGTAAAAGATACTTATAAATATGCAAAGTATGATTCTAGTTTGTTAAAGTTACACAGAAACGGTGAAAGCATAATAAGAATTTGTAAAAATCACAATCCTAAATACAGTGCTGTATATAAATAAAATACAAAATAGAAAGTGCAAAGTTTAAATGTCTTAATCTGAAGTGTAAAGTAATATTAAATTTAGAATACAAAGTGTAAATGCAGCAGAACTGTCATGCCATGCAGTGCTTTATTGCACTGGGCTTGTCTCTCATTCACATACAGAAATGCAGGGAACACCCCTTGGAGAAGTAAAGCAAAATATGCCTTTTTAAAATTTCCCTAGGGATCTCGCAGTGCTGGAGGGTCATTTTAGATCATCTCACCAGAGCGGAGAGCTTTAGGTATTCAGGTCCTCTATCTGAATCATGAAAGAAAAAATGTAGGTTTTATGTCCCTTTCATTTTGACTTCCAAGTTCCTATAATTAAGGTTAAACCACTTTACATCTCTCTTGTAATGGACTTAAAACTATCCCCTCCTCACGTGGCAAGTAGTGATGCTTTTTTTTATCTCCCATACGTACTGAAGTTTCCAGTTACACAATACTTATTTTGGAAATAATAAAATATGTTTGAGTGTTGTTGGACGTATTATTTCTTCAATTTAAAATGAAAAAGAATTATTAATAGTATTTTTTCTCTTGTGTTATGAACATTGTTAGTGATTGCTAGTCTCTGTGGCTGTGTTCTTCTGTAAATCAGTGAATATCTGCTCTTCATTATTATACAGATCCCAAACTGAGCCCAGACAGAGGAGAACTCATTTTATTGCTTCTCAGCTCCTTCTAAGAAATAAAGTTGGATCAATAAAGTCTCTTACTGTAGCCTAACCTCTTCCTTAGGATTTGGGAAAGATTACCTGCCATATAACATACCATGAACATATTAACCTAATTCCCATAAACTCCGGATGTTCAGATTTATCTTGATTTACGTCACACATTTTCAGCTTTTTTCTACCCTCTCTCACTGGTCTCATTTCCTTAGACATGACGGTTTTATAGCCATAACAGATGGTGAGGCTTAAGTCTTTTTTGCAAGGTGAACTCAACCTTTCCATGAAGTCGTATCAAGCAGAGCACAAACTGTATTAAAGCACTTACAAGTGATCAAGGCATTCCGGCAGCACTTTTTTACATGGTTCTGAAAATATATACATTACAAATTAGAACTTGTAAAATCTGAGACGCTTTGTGTTCTTTTCAAATAAGTGAATATGGAACTGATACAAGAATGTGTGTCTCCCCTTTGTAGTGCAGAGGCCAATCACTACAAATTGCTCACATACTGACGCCGTAAACACTTGTGTAGGACTCTTACAGAACAAATCTGGCAGATTTAGGCGCACGTTTTTATTATGGCTGCGCAGTAAAGCTGCCTTAGTTTAAAGGGCCATGCTAGTGGAAATATTACATGCTCTAATTCGTTACAGTATGTCATTTTAACACTAGTGACGTGCACTACTATGTGAATAAATCTACAAAGAGGTTAAACACATAGTTAAAGTACCAATCGGAGCCATAGAAATATGCTGCTATAGAGAGGAAACTTCCGATGACCGTATCAGCAGCGGCAGTCACACAGCTCCGTCATGTGACTACCATGGCTAAGCAGATTCCGATTGGCACCAGCAGTGCTTTGTATCCCCTGAATGGTACTTTAATTAGTTTAACACCTTCATAGGGGTTAAGCACATAGCATAGACGGAAGGCTTGCTAGTGTTAAAGGGACATAAAACCCAAAATTAATTATTTAATGAGTCAGGTAAAGAATACAATTTAAAAAAAGTTTCCAATTTACTTCTATTATCAAATCTGCTTAATTCTCATGTTATTCTTTGTTGAAGAGATATCTAGATAGGTAATGTGCACATGTCTAGTGCTCTTGATAATGCATACAATTGTTACAAAACTGCTGCCATATTGTATATCATTTTCCCATTATTACCCTTTAATTTCAAACAAACATTCCATGGTAAATGTTTGTTTGTTTGTTTGTTTGTTTGTTTTGTTTTTCCTTAAGCTTTTCATTTATAGATCGTTCAGTTCATTGTGTTGTTTACTTCAGTCTCTGGAAAGCTGAAGTTAATCAGTTCAGTATTTTTTAAAGAGACAGTTAACACTAACAAAAAACATAGATAATCCCTTTATTACCCATTCCCCAGTTTTGCATAACCATCACTGTTATATTAATATACTGTTTACCTCTGGGATTACCTTGTATCTAAGCCTCTGCTGACTGCCTCCTTATCACAGTTATATTAATATACTGTTTACCTCTGTAATTATCTTGTATCTAAGCCTCTGCTGACTGCCTCCTTATCACAGTTATATTAATTTACTGTTTACCTCTGTAATTATCTTGTATCTAAGCCTCTGCTGACTGCTCCTTATATCAGATTTTTTTACAGATTGCATTTCAGGTAATGAGTGTTGACTCTTAAATAACTCTGAGCACAATAATATCTATATGACACACATTAACCTCCAGCTGTGAAAAACTAAGAACACCAAGAGAACAAAGCAAATTTGATGATACAAGTAAATTATAAAGTTGTTTAAAATGACATGCGCTATCTGAATCATGAAAGTTTAATTTGGACTTTACTATCCCTTTAAGTTAGGTTGGAATATTTTGGCAAATACAAATTGGGCCATATTATTATTATTATTATCAGTTATTTGTAGAGCACCAACAGATTCCACAGCTCTATTGACAAATGTGGTATACAAGATAACATTTATAGGGATCGAATGGGTAGAGGGCCCTGCCAAGAGTTTCACTGTTGTAGTCGGCTCTTATGAAGCGATCTGCAAACAGCTGGGCCCATAGGCTTACATTCTAAGGGGTTCAAGGGGAAAGCAATGGAGTTAGGAAAGGTTAGTGTTGGTTGTATGCATCCCTGAACAGTAGAATCTTTAGGGAGCACTTTAAGCTTTCAAAACTAGAAGAGAGTCTTGTGGAGTGAGGCAGAGAGTTCCACAAGATGGGAGCCAGTCTGGAGAAGTCCTGTAAACGGGAATGTGATGAGGTGACAAGAGAGGAGGAGAGTAGGAGGTCATGAGCAGAGCGAAGGGGACGGGAGGGAGAGTATCTGGAGACTTTGGGGCCCATTTATCAAGCTCTGAACGGAGCTTGTGGGCCAGTGTTTTTGGCGAGTCTTCAGACTCGCCAGAAACACCAGTTATGAAGCAGCGGTCTAAAGACCGCTGCTCCATAACCCTGTCCACCTGCTCTAATAAGGGGGACTGGAATCGCCGGAAATCAACCGGATCAAGTACGATCGGGTTGATTGACACCTCCCTGCTGGCTGGCCTCGAGTTTGCAGGGGGCGGCGTTGCACCAGCAGCTCTTGTGAGCTGCTGGTGCAATGTTAAATGCGGAGAGCGTATTGCTCTCTGCATTCAGCGAGGTCTTGCGGACCTGATCCACACTGTCAGATCAGGTCCACAAGACCTTTAATAAATAGCCCCCAAGGTCTGAAATGTAGGGGGGAGCATAAACACCAGTTATGAAGCAGCGGTTTAAAGACCACTGCTCCATAATCTGTCCGTCTGCTCTGAGGAGGTGGACAGACATCGCCGCAATTCAACCCGATCAAATACGATCGGGTTGATTGAAACCCCCTGCTAGCGGGGAATCTGCAGGGGGCGGCGTTGCACCAGCAGTTCACAACAGCTGCTGGTGCAATGCTGAATGCGGAGAGAGTATTGCTCTCCTCATTCAGCGAGGTCTGTCGGACCTGACCCGCACTGTCGGATCATGTCTGATAGGCCTTTCATAAATAGGCCCCCTGTATGTTAGAGTGAGGAAGCCAGTGAAGGGATTGGCAGAGGGGTGCAGCAGATGAAGAGCGACGTGTAAGGAAGATGAGCTTGGCAGAGGCATTCATTTTGTAAAGGAGCTAGGCGGCAGTTAGGGAGACCAGAGAGGACAGAATTGCAGTAATTGAGGCAGAAAAGGATGAGAGAGTGAATTAAAGTTTTAGTTGTGTCTTATGTAAGGAAAGGTCTCATTTTAGAGAGGTTTTTAAGGTGGGAGCGGCAGGAGTTAGCCAAGAACTGAATGTGAGGAGTGAAAGAAGTCAAATGTTACCCCAAGACATCAGGGGCCGGATCTGATATACAGTGTAGTTTTCGGCGCAAGCGAGGGAACCCGCGCCGCCCGTATTTTCACCTCGCACATCAGAGTATTACATATTCCCCGCCGACAGTTGCTAAAGTGCCGTAAGTCGGATAAACTGGTGATGTCCAGAAATAAGCGTAAGTACAAATTTCTGGAGTCACCAGTGACTTACTGCACTTTAGAAACTGCCTGAATAGAATAAGAGCCAATAGAATAAGAGCTACTGTAATTATATTGGCTGATTTGAATAGCCAATAGAATGTCAGTAGCTCTTATTCTATTGGCTATTCAAATCATCATCCGATTGGCTGATTTGAATTTGAAGGCTCAAATCAGCCAATAGGAATTCAAGGGATGCCATTTTTAATCGCGTACCTTGAATTCCTATTCAGTGTACGGCGGAGATCATATGAAGAGAATCCCCCACGCTCCATGGCTCCGCGGTCTTCAGTTCCAGCGTCGCCGATCTTCAGTTCCAGTATTGCCGGTCTTCAGTTCCAGAGTCGACGGTCTTCAGCTCCGCGGTCATCGGTCTTCAACTCCTCCGCTCCGCGACGGCTGGTTCCTGGAAGAAGAAGAGGTCGCCGCTTGGAAGAAGACTTCACAGCCTGGAACAGGACCTTCTCCGCCGGTCTTCAGGACAGGTAAGGACCACTTGGGGGTTAGACTTAGGTTTTTTTAAGGGGGGATTGGTTGGGTTTTAAAGTAGGGGCATGTGGGTGGTGGGTTGTAATGTGGGGGGGGGGTGATTGTTCTTTTTTTTACAGGTAAAAGAGCTGATTACTTTGGGGCAATGCCCCGCAAAAGGACCTTTTAAGGGCTGGTAATAGAGCTGATTACTTTTGTAATTTAGTTTAGGGTAGGGAAATTTTATTATTTTTGGGGGCTTTTTTATTTTATTAGGGGGCTTAGATTAGGTGTAATTAGCTTAAAATTCTTGTAATATTTTTTATTTTTTGTAATTTATTGTTTGTTTGTTTTTTTGTAATATAGTTTAGTTTATTTAATTGTATTTTAGTTTAGATAATTGTAGTTTATTTAATTAATGTATTGATAGTGTAGTGTTAGGTGTATTTGTAACTTAGGTTAGGATTTATTTTACAGGTAATTTTGTAATTATTTTAACTAGGTAACTATTAAATAGTTACTAACTATTTAATAGCTATTGTATCTAGTTAAAATAAATACGTTACCTGTAAAATAAATATAAACCCTAAAATAGCTACAATGTAATTATTAATTATATTGTAGCTATCTTAGGGTTTACTTTATAGGTAAGTATTTAGTTTTAAATAGGAATAATTTAGTTAATAATATTAATATTATTTAGATTTATTTAAATAATAATTAAGTTAGGGGGTGTTAGGGTTAGACTTAGATTTAGGAGGTAATATATTTTATGTAGGTGGCGGCGGTGTAGGGGGGGTCAGATTAGGGGTTAATATATTTAATATAGGTGGCGGCGGTGTAGGGGGATCAGATTAGGGGTTAATAAATTTAATATAGGTGGCGGCGGTGTAGGGGGGTCAGATTAGGGGGTAATACATTTAATTTAGGTGGCGGCGGTGTAGGGGGATCAAATTAGGGGGTAATACATTTAATGTAGGTGTCGGGGGGTGAGGGAGCGGCGGTTTAGGGGTTAAACACTTTATTAGGTATTGCGGTGGGGGGTTGCAGTTGAAAGGTAGATAGACATTGGGCATGCGTTAGGTGTTAGGTTTTATTTTGCAGGCAGTTTAGGGAGTTACGGGGCTCCAATACTCAGCGCAAGGCTTGCTACGCCTGCATTTTGTGGCGAGGTGAAAATGGAGTAAGATTTCTCCATTTTTGCCAGGTAAGTGCTTACGCTGTATATCGGATACAAAATTGCATGTGTTTTCTATATCAATCTATGGGCAAAAAAACTACGGGAGAAGGCAGAAACATACGAGCGTAACTTCTATGTTACGCCGTATATGTGATACCAAACCCGCGCAAAGTCTGGCGTTGCCGGCTTCTGCGGGCGACGCTGCATATCGGATGGGGCCCCAGGTATGTGGGGTAGGTGTAATGATGGAGTAATCGACAGTTATAGAGAGATGGGGGGTGGACAATTTGTAAGAAGGGGGAAAATAAGAAGCTCAGTTTTGGAGAGATTTAGTTTAAGTTAGTGAGAGGACATCCAGGATAAGATGTGAGAAAGTCCATTAGTGACACAGGTTAGCAAGGAAGGCGATAGTGCAGAGAGGTAGATTTGGGTGTCATATTAGAATTTGTAGACAAAACTACAGAGAATACTGCTGTATTCATTTTCATTAAAGGGATATGGAAGCCAATTAAAGTTTCGTGTTTCAGACAGAGCATATCATTTTTTTTTTTTAAAAAAAACTTTTAAAATGACTTACAAATGTATTCTGTTTCAAGGAATTCTGGGTTGAAACAGCTCCCTTCATTGAGGAGAGTGCATGTTCATTGAGCACTTTATGACAGCAGGGTTTTCAGTAATGTTATACCTATTACACAGGGGCTTAAAAACATGTCCCCTAACAGGCCATATTCTCAGGATTACCTTAGGTGAGAGCAGGTTAATAACCATGTTTACTAATTAGCTGATTAGTTCATGTGCTCCAGTTCAGATATCCTGAAATTTTAGCCGTTAGGGAGCCTGAGGACAGGTTTGAAAACTTCTGCTATAGTGCACACGCCTGAACCTACCTAGATATTCTGTCACAAAAAGGTACTTGAAGTTCAAAGGAAAAGTAAAGTCAAAATTATACAACAAGAGGTGAGGGGGCGCTCTATCACTCTGCATATAATACAACAATTCTATATTAACTTGATACAATCAACCTTATAAAAATATTTTAAAAGATACATGCATATATGAGTATGTACTAATATGGTATATTATTCAAACCATATGAAGCAATGGTCATAGATAGATGTAGTCTCAACAGAAAGTCCCAATTAGGGCATCGGATTAGTGGTGGTGTAGTAGATCCAATATGGCCAGATGATCCAACTCTGTAAGTGGGGCATAGATGGAAGGCGGCTCTCCTCCTCACAGACTTGTCCGGTAGAAGCTAGAGAGAAAAGAGATCATAGAGGGGCGCCTCATGTGTGCATCAGTATGTTAAGATGAGTCAATCAGATAGGCAATGCCAAATGGGTACTCACATATAACCCAAGTACACTTATGTACTAGTAGAAGCAGGCTGCTGATTTGGGGCGTACCAGCTAACCCTCTCCAGGTGATAAATGGACAGTGCAGGGTGATCCTGCCACACTCGATGTGTGATAGATAACAAAATAAGTCAGAAGCAGTGGTATTGCTGCTCAAGAAGGTGCTGAACTAGAGCTTGTGTAAAAAGTTAGTTTATTAAAAACAAATTAAAAACTGTAGCAAGCAATGGTTATATATAATACAACGCGTTTCTCAGTCTTAGCATCGGCTATTTCATCAGGCATAATACACCTTCCAACTGACAAAATATTTAAACTAAATCTAACCAATAGTGGACAAGAACACACCCATAATGGGCGTGTGAACATACATACATCCTTAATTAGTTAATTGACAATGTGCAACAGTCTTGTAATAAAAGTAACTACAAAGCAATGAAATACAATATTGCATAATAGCAACTGCAACATAAATTGTGATTGCAACATTACAATTATACATGAAAACACTATAATAGCTTGTGTAACATCAGCTATATTATAAACCACAATCACAATATTACCTGAAAAGTGTATTTCTATACATATAATAGTGATGTCGCGAACCTAAAATTTTGCGTTTGCGAACGGCAAACACGAACTTCCGCAAATGTTTGCGAACGGGTGAACCGGTCGAACCGCCATAGACTTCAATACGCAGGCGAATTTTAAAACCCACATGGACTCTTTCTGGCCACAATAGTGATGGAAAAGTTTAACGCACCGCAAACCACCGCAAACAGTATATTTGCACAACCGCAAACTCCCCATTTGCACAAGGTTGGATACCAAGCTAGCCATGTCCCGTTCCTTGTCCTCACTGATGTCATTGAAGGTCTCTTCCTCCACCCAACCACGTACAACACCAAGGGTCCCCGAAAGGTGACAACAAGCCCCCTGGGACGCCTGCTGTGTTTGGTCTTCCACCTCCTCAAAGCCACCTTCCTCTTCTGACTCCTCTTCTTCAGACTCCTCTCTCTGCGTTGCCTCTCTCTGCGTTATTATAAGGTGTGTTAAGTAGTACTATTCCTATCAGTTTAATCCCTGTTACGTCCCCTATCAGGGGACGTGTATATGGCATCGATTTTAGGAACCGGGAGATGGAAAAAGATGCTTGGTCGGACCTCCTACTTCAAATTTGGGGCACTGTGCGTGCAATCTAATGTGCTACCAGATAGGAGTGGTGTGTTAAGTAGTACTATTCCTATCAGTTTAATCCCTGTTATGTTCCTTTTTTTTGGTTTGGTTTTTGAAGCCACAGTGCAGCACCAGAGGCCAGAAAAATTTGGCATGTACACATGCCTGAAAAATTAGGTATTGTTGCAGCCACTGCTGTAGCAGTGGCCAGAAAAATTGATGTTTGTTTCCCAGGCAGAAAGTGCCCTAAAACATTGCGGCTTGAACCCTAGTTGGTGCCGGATAAGTCACGCAAGTCATTCGGCATAAAATACAGCAGCGTGTGGACCATTTTTAGCCCAAGGCAGCTCATCTCATCAGGCCTTTTTTAGTCGAATGTATCGCCCACTGTCAGTCCCTTCGGGATCCATCCCTCATTCATCTTAATAAAGGTGAGGTAATCTAGACTTTTTTGACCTAGGCGACTTCTCTTCTCAGTGACAATACCTCCTGCTGCACTGAAGGTCCTTTCTGACAGGACACTTGAAGCGGGGCAGGCCAGAAGTTCTATCGCAAATTGGGATAGCTCAGGCCACAGGTCAAGCCTGCACACCCAGTAGTCAAGGGGTTCATCGCTCCTCAAAGTGTCGATATCTGCAGTTAAGGCGAGGTAGTCTGCTACCTGTCGGTTGAGTTGTTCTCTGAGGGTTGACCCCGAAGGGCTGTGGCAATGCGTAGGACTTAAAAAGCTCCGCATGTCCTCCATCAACAACACGTCTGTAAAGCATCCTGTCCTTGCCGGCGTGGTCGTGGGAGGAGGAGGAGGATTACTTTCACCTCTTCCCCTGTTAGATTCCCGTTGTGCTGTGACATCACCCTTATACGCTGTGTAAAGCATACTTTTTAATTTATTTTGTAACTGCTGTATCCTTTCCGACTTGCGGTAATTTGGTAACATTTCAGGCACTTTATGCTTATACCGGGGGTCTAGTAGCGTGGACACCCAGTACAGGTTGTTCTCCTTCAGCCTTTTTATACGAGGGTCCCTCAACAGGCACGACAGCATGAAAGACCCCATTTGCACAAGGTTGGATGCCGAGCTACTCATGTCCCGTTCCTTGTCCTGTGTTAGCCAGTCAACTATGTCCTCAGAACTGTTCGAGTTTGGGGTACATGTCCTCTGAACACTGGGCATTATTCTAGGGCCAAACAGCACCACAACCACGACGGCCCCTGCGGGGTGGCCTGCCTCTTCCTGTAATTTTTTTTCCGATTAGTGGTACTTTGCGTGCAAGCTACTGTGACAACAGATATGAGTGGCACTGTGCACTGGCAGAAGTTGGCAGAGTAGATGCTGTAGGCCTGACACACACGCTTGCAGACAACTAAGTGCTATTCAATCTATTACAGTCAAAATTGTATTTTTTTTTAAATGTACACTACTGTTACACCAGATATGAGTTGCACTGGGGTGACACTGTGCCCTGGCAGGCACTGAAATGCACACGTGTGAAGGAAACTGACTGTTATTGTTTCACAGTCAAAAAAGGGTTGTTTTTTTTAAATGTACGCTACTGTTACACCAGATATGAGTTGCACTGGGGTGACACTGTGTCCTGGCAGGCACTGAAACGCACACTTGTGAAGGAAACTGACTGCTATTATTTCACAGTCAAAAAAGTGTTGGTTTTTTTAAATGTACACTACTGTTAAACCAGATATGAGTTGCACTGGGGTGACACTGTGCCCTGGCAGGCACTGAAACGCACACATGTGAAGGAAATTGACTGCTATTATGTAACAGTCAAAAAAGTGTTGTTGTTTTTAAATGTACACTACTGTTACACCAGATATGAGTTGCACTGGGGTGACACTGTGCCCTGGCAGGCACTGAAACGCATATGTGTGAAGGAAACTGACTGCTATTATTTCACAGTCAAAAAAGTGTTGTTTTTTTTAAATGTACACTACTGTTACACCAGATATGAGTTGCACTGGGGTGACACTGTGCCCTGGCAGGCACTGAAACGCACACATGTGAAGGAAATTGACTGCTATTATGTAACAGTCAAAAAAGTGTTGTTGTTTTTAAATGTACACTACTGTTACACCAGATATGAGTTGCACTGGGGTGACACTGTGCCCTGGCAGGCACTGAAACGCACATGTGTGAAGGAAACTGACTGCTATTATTTAAAGGTCAAAAAAGTGTTGTTTTTTTTTAAATGTACACTACTGTTACACCAGATATGAGTTACAATGGGGTGACACTGTGCCCTGGCAGGCACTGAAACGCACACGTGTGAAGGAAACTGACTGCTATTATTTCACAGTCAAAAAAGTGTTGTTTTTTTTTAAATGTACACTACTGTTAAACCAGATATGAGTTGCACTGGGGTGACACTGTGCCCTGGCAGGCACTGAAACGCACACGTGTGAAGGAAACTGACTGCTATTATTTAAAGGTCAAAAAAGTGTTGTTTTTTTTAAATGTACACTACTGTTACACCAGATATGAGTTGCACTGGGGTGACACTCTGCCCTGGCAGGCATTGAAACGCACAGGTTTGAAGGAAACTGACTGCTATTATTTAAAGGTCAAAAAAGTGTTGTTTTTTTTAAATGTACACTACTGTTACACCAGATATGAGTTGCACTGGGGTGACACTGTGCCCTGGCAGGCACTGAAACGCACACGTGTGAAGGAAACTGACTGCTATTATTTAAAGGTCAAAAAAGTGTTGTTTTTTTAAAATGTACACTACTGTTACACTAGATATGAGTTGCACTGGGGTGACACTGTGCCCTGGCAGGCACTGAAACGCACATGTGTGAAGGAAACTGACTGCTATTATTTCACAGTCAAAAAGTGTTTTTTTTTTTTAATGTACACTACTGTTACACCAGATATGAGTTGCACTGGGGTGACACTGTGCCCTGGCAGGCACTGAAACGCACACGTGTGAAGGAAATTGACTGCTATTATTTCACAGTCAAAAAAGTGTTGTTTTTTTTAAATGTACACTACTGTTACACCAGATATGAGTTGCACTGGGGTGACACTCTGCCCTGGCAGGCATTGAAACGCACAGGTGTGAAGGAAACTGACTGCTATTATTTAAAGGTCAAAAAAGTGTTGTTTTTTTTAAATGTACACTACTGTTACACCAGATATGAGTTGCACTGGGGTGACACTCTGCCCTGGCAGGCACTGAAACGCACAGGTGTGAAGGAAACTGACTGCTATTATTTCACAGTCAAAAAAGTGTTGTTTTTTTTAAATGTACACTACTGTTACACCAGATATGAGTTGCACTGGGGTGACACTGTGCCCTGGCAGGCACTGAAACGCACACGTGTGAAGGAAACTGACTGCTATTATTTCACAGTCAAGAAAGTGTTGTTGTTTTTAAATGTACACTACTGTTACACCAGATATGAGTGGTGGCACTGGGCAAGTGGGCACAATATACGCTGTGAGCCTGACACACACGCTTGCAGGCAGGCAACTGCAATTAGATTACACAGGAAAAAAAAAGCAGACTGATGTTCTAGCCCTAAAAAGGGCTTTTTGGGGTGCTGTCCTTACAGCAGAGATCAGATGAGTCCTTCAGGACTGTAGTGAACACTGAATACACTAGCCTAGCTATTGATTTCCATATTAAATCAGCAGCAGCTACACTGTCCCTCCTCTCACTAAGAATGCAGCTTCCGAATGAATCTAAAATGGATGCTGTCCAGGAGGTAGGAGGGTCTGGGAGGGACTGCTGCTGATTGGCTGGAATGTGTCTGCTGACTGTGAGGTACAGGGTCAAAGTTTTACTCAATGATGACGAATAGGGGGCGGATCGAACATCGCATATGTTCGCCCGCCGCAGCGAACGAGAGCAAGCTATGTTCGCCGGGAACTATTCACCGGCGAACTATTCGCGACATCACTACATATAAATATAGCATATTATAATCAAATGTATCAATATCACAAATCTAAACATAAGTCATCTGATAAGTAGGCATATAGTGTGAGTAATTCTACAGCACTGGACACATGCACAGAGATACCTCAGTCCTCATCTCCTTAAACCTATTAAATATTCTGCTTGCCTAATAGAGATCCGATTATCCGATTATCAGCTATATTATAAACCACAATCACAATATTACCTGAAAAGTGTATTTCTATACATATAAATATAGCATATTGTAACAGAAACTTCCGTTACTTTTGTACTTGGAGAGGAATGCAGGCCAGCCTCCTTCCCACCGATTATGGACCCTGGAACTTGAGGGGATTCTATGATTTGGGAGGCAGGTGTCCAGGGTACATTTGAAGTAGTTTTACCCTGGATTCAGGTTTACTCAGTTTCCATAAATTCCCAGAGACTCTAAGAACTGAAGGGCCTTGAAGATTCCTGTGTTTTGTTGGAGTATAAGGTGACAGCCCAATCCAGCATTGTCTGCTGCAACTCCCCCCCATAGACTCAGAAACTCAGAATGTTTGAGCTAATTGAAACCTCCTGCTCTAATGCTGTGACCCCCTGTTGTTATCTAGTCTAGGTGTGAAGTATCTTTATGTTATTGTGTGAGTCCATTGTCCTTTTGTAAGTCAGGATGTGATTAGAATCTTGTTTAACTAACCATTGTCTGATGTTTATCTCATTGTATAATATTTGTTTCTATTGATTATGTAGTAACTACCCCCATTTGTTTGAAATGTATAAAAGCTGTGTTTTCTGTGCAATAAAGCAGTTCCTATTTTGACCATCAAGCATTCAGTCTCGGCTAATGTTCTTGGGGGTAGCTATTACAACTTGCAGCGGCCGTTATTCTAATAGCAGCAGTTATCCAGTGGAGGTTCATGGGTTGGTGTTTGGTGGGAGGAAGCTTACTTTAGCGGGTATACCCAGTCTGTGGTACCGAGACCCGCTACAATTGGCTGGCAGTGGTGGGATCTGCTTCCTCCTTACGGAGCAGTTCCAAACTACCAGTGGGACCTCAATGGAAATGGAGGCTGAATTCCAGTGGAGATTGCAGTCAGCACTGGTCCAGTTTGATGGCCCTGTCTTAGCAGAGGGCAAACTGGCCTGGAAGGATATGGTTCGACGGAAACTCTGGAACGAGGCTCTCCAGGACTACCAGGGAAAGTCCCTTCCTTCTCCAGAGCAGCAATACTGGCTCCAGATGGATCTACGAATGCCACTCCTGGGAAAGCAGCCCTGGGAGGAATGGATGGTCGAATTGGATGGGCTGGTCCAGACAGAGATGGAGGTGGATGAAGGGCACTGGGCACTGCGGTGGTATGCGGGCCAGGTGTGTCCTGAGATGGAGACGGATGGTCCTACAGAGGGCTATGACTACGGCAGCCCAGGATTGCTATTTGAAAGTTTTACACAGAACCCCCACTGTGGGAGTACAGCAAAGTGGCGTCAGGAGGACATACTGGAACACAGAGAGCTGAGACTAAACCTTACAAAAGTACATGGGCTAAGGGATGATCTTGATTACCTAGCTGCACACGAGTGGGAGCTAGAAAAGGCATATAAAAGGCTGTTAGATCTCATTCAGCAGCATGCCTCAGAGCCTGCAGAGGGCTATGGTGCAGAGATCAAGGATTTATTGGACTTTTCCTCAGAGGAGTGGCAACTGGTAATGAGCTACCATGAGCTGCTAGACCACGATCAGCAGCCTGGTCCTGAGCTTGCCACACCAGTAGAAGCACTGGCAACAGGGCAAGGCACCAATGGCCTCTGTCCAGCACCTGTGATATCTCTGGAGTCCCAGGGAGAGGAGGTAGTTGATTTCTCTACACAGCCAGGGGCTCCAGAGATTGATAATTTAATTGACTTTTCTTCTGAGGAAGGACAGACTGGTGGGCCTCCAGCAGAAGAGATGGCCACAATGCAGCACACCCCTGGCCTCTGCCCAGCACCTGCAGCAGCTCCAGGAAGCCAGGGAGAGAAGGTAGCCGACCTCTCTACACAGCAGCATAGTCAGTTCCAGGGAGAGGAGGTAGCTGACCTTTCTCCCCAGCGGCAGAGTGGTTTCCAGGGAGAGGATGTAGCCGACCTCTCCCCACAGCAGGAGAGTCAGTTCCAGGGAGAGGAGGTAGCCAACCTCTCTCCACAGGGGCAGAGCCAGTTACAGGGACATGAGGTAGCCAACCTTTCTCCACAGCAGCAGAGCCAGTTCCAGGGAGAAGAGGTAGACAACCTCTCTCCCCAGCGGCAGAACCAGTTCCAGGGAGAAGAGGTAGCCTTCCTCTCTCCACAGCGGCAGAGCCAGTTCCAGGGAGAGAAGGTAGCCATCCTCTCTCCCCAGCGGCAGAACCAGTTCCAGGTAGAAGAGGTAGCCTTCCTCTCTCCACAGCGGCAGAGCCATTTCCAGGGAGAGAAGGTAGCCAAACTTTCTCCCCAACTGCAGAACCAGTTCCAGGGAGAGGAGGTAGCTGACCTCTCCCCACAGCAGCAGAGCCAGTTCCAGGGAGAGGAGGTAGCCGACCTCTCTCCCCAGTGGCAGAACCAGTTCCAGGGAGAGGAGGTAGCTAGCCTCTCTCCCCAGCAACAAAGCAGGGCCCAGGGAGAGGAGGTAGCCGACCTCTCTCCCCAGCAGCTTAGCGTGTTCCAGGAAGAGGAGATCAGCATTCTCACTCCCCAGTGGCAGTGGCCAAAAACAAAAATGGAAGAAAGATTTGGGCTGGGCCATCCGACTAACAGAGGTCCAAACCAGTGGGTGGTCTGGTACCTGGTTAGTCTACCCCAAGGGGGGAAGAAATGTAATGGAATCTTCCGTTACTTTGTACTTGGAGAGGAATGCAGGCCAGTCTCCTCCCCACTGACTATGGACCCTGGAACTTTAGGGGATTCTATGATTTGGGAGGTGGGTGTCCAGGGTACATTTGGAGTACTTTTACCCTGGATTCAGGTATACCCCGCTTCCATAAATTCCCAGAGACTCCAAGAACTGAAGGGCCTTGAAGATTCCTGTGTTTTGTTGGAGTATAAGGTGACAGCCCAATCCAGCATTGTCTGCTGCAACTCCCCCCCCCCATAGACTCAGAGACTCAGAATGTTTGAGCTAATTGAAACCTCCTGCTCTAATGCTGTGACCCCCTGTTGTTATCTAGTCTAGGTGTGAAGTGTCCTCATGTTATTGTGTGAGTCATCCATTGTCCTTTTGTAAGTCAGGATGTGATTAGAATCTTGTTTAACTAACCATTGCCTGATGTTTGTCTCATTGTATAATATTTGTTTCCATTGATTATGCAGTAACTACGCCCATTTGTTGGAAATGTATAAAAGCTGTGTTTTCTGGGCAGTAAAGCAGTTCCTATTTTGACCCTCAAGCATTCAGTCTTGGCTAATGTTCTTGGGGGTAGCTATAACAACTTGCAGCGGCCGTTATTCTAATTGCGGTAGGTATCCAGTGGAGGTTCATGGGTTGGCGTTTGGTGGGAGGAAGCTGACTTTAGCGGGTATACCTAGTCTGGGGTACCGAGACCCTCTACACATATTATAATCAAATGTATCTATATCACAAATCTAAACATAAAACATCTGAAAGTAGGCATATAGTGTGAGTAATTTCACAGCACTGGAAACATGCACAGAGATACCTCAGTCCTCATCTCCTTAAACCTATGAAATATTCTGCTTGCGATCTTATGAAAGATCGTAGCCTACAACTGTAAGTATTGCAAGATGTGAGGGTAATGACTATAAACCCTCCACTCTAATCGGATCTCTATTAAGCAAGCAGAATATTTCATAGGTTTAAGTAGATGAGGACTGAGGTATCTCTGTGCATGTGTCCAGTGCTGTGGAATTACTCACACACGGGCCTCGATCCGATATGCAGCGTCGCCCGCAAAAGCCGGCGACGACAAATTTTGCGCTGGTTTGGTATCCTATATACGGCGTAATCTAGAAGTTAGGCTTGTATATTTCTGCCTTCAGCAGTAGTTTTTTGGCCCATAGACAGGTATACCAAACCAGCGCAGTTTGGTATCCAATATACAGCGTAAGGACTTACGTGGCGGAAATGGAGAAATCTTACTCCATTTTCACCTCGCCACAAATTGCAGGCGTAGTAAGCCTTAAGCTGAGTATTGGAGCCCTGTAATTCCCTAAACTACCTGCAAAATAAAACCTAACACCTAACGCATGCGCAATGTCTATCTACCTGTCAACTGCGATCCCCTGCCGCAATCCCTAATAAAGTGTTTAACCCCTAAACCGCCACTCCCGGACCCCACCGCCAGCTACATTATCTATATCACCCCCTAATCTGAGCCCCCTACACCGCCGCCACCTATTTAAACTATATTAACCCCTAATGTGAGCCCCCTAAACCGCAGCCACCTATATTAAATTATTAACCCCTAATCTAATCCCCCTATACTGCCGCCACCTATATTAAATTATTAACCCCTAATCTAATCCCCCTATACCGCCGCCACCTATATTAAATTATTAACCCCTAATCTAATCCCCCTATACCACCACCACCTATATTACATTTATTAACCTCCTTAAATACTAAAATATCCCTACCACTAAACCTAAGTCTAACCCTACAAATAGCCCTGAAAAGGGCTTTTTGCGTGGCATTACCCCAAAGTAAACAGCTCTATTGCCAGCCCTTAAAATGGCTTTTTTGTGGGGTTTTGCCCCAAAGTAATCAGCTCTTTTACCAGCCCTTAAAAGGGCTTTTTGCGGGGCACTGTCACAAAGTATCAGCTCTTTTGCCTCTAATCTAAATCCCCCTACACCGCCGCCACCTATAATAAATGTATTACCCCCTAATCTAATCCCCCTACACCGCCGCCACCTATATTAACTATATTAACCCTAATTATATTAGAGTTAATATAGTTATTATATTATATATATTAGCTATATTAACCCTAATTATATTAGGGTTAATATAGTTAATATAGTTATTATATTATATATATATTAAGTATAATAACCCTATCTAACTCTAACACCCTTAACTAAATTCTTATTAAAATAAATCTAATTAATATTAATATTATTAATTAAAATATTCCTATTTAAATCTAAATACTTACCTATAAAATAAACCCTAAGATAGCTACAATATAATTAATAATTACATTGTAGCTATTTTAGGGTTTATATTTATTTTACAGGTAACTTGGTATTTATTTTAACTAGGTACAATAGCTATTAAATAGTTAATAACTATTTAATAGCTATCTTGTTAAATTAATTACCAATTTACCTGTAAAATAAATCCTAACCTAAGTTACAAATACACCTACACTATCAATAAATTAAATAAACTACAAATATCTAAACTAAAATACAATTAAATACACTAAACTAAATTACAAAAAATAAAAAAAGATTACAAGAATTTTAAGCTAATTACACCTATTCTAAGCCCCCTAATAAAATAACAAAGCCCCCCAAAATAAAAAAAATTCCCTACCCTAATCTAAATTACAAAAGTTAACAGCTCTATTACCAGCCCTTAAAAGGGCTTTTTGCGGGGCATGCCCAAAGTAATCAGCTCTTTTGCCTGTAAAAAAAAACACAATACCACCCCCCAAAATTACAACCCACCACCCACATACCCCTACTCTAAACCCACCCAAACCCCCCTTAAAAAAACCTAACACTAAGCCCCAGAAGATCTCCCCAACCTTGAGTCGTCTTCACCCAGCCGGGCCAAACTCTTCATCCAATCCGGGCGATGTCTTCATCCAAGCGGCAAAGAAGAAGTCTTCCATCCCGGCGATGTCTTCATCCAAGCGGCAAAGAAGAGGTCCTCCATCGGGGTGAAGTTTTCCTCCAAGCGGGCATCTTCAATCTTCTTTCTTCCGACCTCCGACGCGGAACATCCAGCTGGCCCGACGACTGAAAGATGAATGAAGTTTCCTTTAAATGACGTCATCCAAGATGGCGTCCCTCAAATTCCGATTGACTGATAGAATTCTATCAGCCAATCGGGATTAAGGTAAGAAAATCTGATTGGCTGATTCAATCAGCCAATCAGATTCAAGTTCAATCCGATTGGCTGATCCAATCAGCCAATCAGATTGAGCTTGCATTCTTTTGGCTGTTCCGATCAGGGGGATTAGATTAGGGGTTAGAAGCTCACATTAGGGGGTAGTTAATGTAGGTGGCGGTGGTGTAAGGGGCTAACATTAGGGGGTAGTTAATGTAGGTGGCGGTGATGTAAGGGGCTCACATTAGGGGGTTGTTAATGTAGGTGGCGGTGGTGTAAGGGGCTCACATTAGGGGGTAGTTAATGTAGGTGGCGGCGGTGTAAGGGGCTCACATTAGGGGGTAGTTAATGTAGGTGGCGGCAGTGTAAGGGGCTCACATTAGGGGGTAGTTAATGTAGGTGGCGGCAGGATCCGGAAGCGGCGGTTTAGGCGTTAATACATTTATTATTAGGAGAGTGAGGGGGGATAGCGGATAGAGGGGTATACGTGTCGGGCTATGTTTGGGAGGCATGTTAGACAGTACGGGAGATTTAATAACTTAGTCAGGTTTTGTAGGCGCCAGCAGTTTCTAAAGTGTCGTAAGTCACTGGCGACTCCAGAAATTTGTACTTACACAGATTTCTAGACATCGATAGTTTAACCCGACTTACAGCACTTTAGCAATTGCCGGCGGGGTATATTGGATAGCTCGAGTTGCGAGCTGAAACTACGGGTGGCGGGGGTTCCCTCGCTTGCGCCGCAAACTACGATGTATATCGGATCGCGCCCTATATGCCTACTTATCCGATGACTTATTTTTAGATTTGTGATATAGATACATTCTATACATATAATATGCTATATTTATATGTATAGAAATACACTTTTCAGGTAATATTGTGATTGTGGTTTATAATATAGCTGATGTTACACAAGCTATTATAGTGTTTTCATGTATAATTGTAATGTTGCAATCACAATTTATGTTGCAGTTGCTATTATGCAATATTGTATTTCATTGCTTTGTAGTTACTTTTATTACAAGACTGTTGCACATTGTCAATTAACTAATTAAGGATGTATGTATGTTCACACGCCCATTATGGGTGTGTTCTTGTCCACTATTGGTTAGATTTAGTTTAAATATTTTGTCAGTTGGAAGGTGTATTATGCCTGATGAAATAGCCGATGCTAAGGCTGAGAAACGCGTTGTATTATATATAACCATTGCTTGCTACAGTTTTTAATTTGTTTTTAATAAACTAACTTTTTTTTACACAAGCTCTAGTTCAGCACCTTCTTGAGCAGCAATACCACTGCTTCTGACTTATTTTGTTATCTATCACACATCGAGTGTGGCAGGATCACCCTGCACTGTCCATTTATCACTTGGAGAGGGTTAGCTGGTACGCCCCAAATCAGCAGCCTGCTTCTACTAGTACATAAGTGTACTTGGGTTATATGTGAGTACCCATTTGGCATTGCCTATCTGATTGACTCATCTTGACATACTGATGCACACATGAGGCGCTCCTCTATGATCTCTTTTCTAATTCAAAATTATACTTTTATCGGTCAGATAGAGCAATTTTAAAAATGTTCCATTTTACTTTTATAATTATATTGCTTTGTTCTCTCAGTATCCCTTGATGGATAAGCAAAACAAGTTTTTATCAGTTATTTGTACAGCACCAACAGATTCTGCAGCACTAGAACAATTTGAATAGTCTCCTCTATGCTCCTTGTAAAATAAAGTATGTGAGCTTTCCCAATTGCCAATTCAATAGCACACTGATATCACTTTTAAACCAATTTAAGGAGTTTTGAAAATCTTTAATTTATATTAATTTTAAAAGTTTAGAGGTAAATAGGTTTATTTAGTGGCGGCGATGTGGGAGGCCGGAGGTTTAAGGGTTAAAAACTTTATTATAGTGGCGGTGATATCAGGAGTGGCGGATTAGGGGTTAATAGCTTTATTATAGTGTCGACGATGTCAGGGGGCAGCAGATTCGGGGTTAATACATTTATTTAATAGTCACATTGTGGGTGGGTGGCGGATTAGGGGTTAATAAGTTTAATATAGTGTTTGTGATGCAGGAGGGTGGCGGTTTAGGGGTTAATAGGTAGTTTATGGGTGTACTTTGTAACATTTTAGTTATGAGTTTTGTGAAACATCTCTGTTGCACAAAACTCATAACTACTGCTCTCAGATGGCGGTATGGATCGTGTAAGTATAGGCTGTAATGCAAGCATTCTAGCCTCACCGCACAAACTGTAATACCGGAGCTATGAAAATCCCATACAAAAATGTAATTTTTTGAGTGCGGAATGGATGTTGCGTTACAGGCTAAAATGCTTGCGGTATAGCAATACCAACACGACTCTTAATAGTGCGCTACTGCCATAACTCTGAAATTGCCATTTTTTCAGCGTTAAAAGTCATAACACAAAACTCGTAATCTAACTGATAATTAGGAAGCACTTAATCATGGCTCTGGTCTGCCATAACCCTGCCCACCAGTCCCCCTGGTCATCAATCAGCATCCGAGTTCCAGATAGTATCCAAATAAAAAAAGTTGTGACTTGTCAACACAATGGGGCCTATTTATGATGGTGCCAGCAGACATGATCTGATATAGCAGATCATGTCTGCTGCACATTGATAAATGCCGTCAGCATACGCTCTCGGCATTTATCATTTCACCAGCAGCTCTTGCAAACTGCTGGTGCAATGCCGCCCCCTGCAGATTTGCGGCCAATCGTCCACTAGCAGGGGGTGTCAATCAACCTGATTGTATTCGATCTGGTTGATTTATGTCAATTTCTGTCCACCGCCTCAGAACAGGCGGACAGGTTATGGAGCAGTGGTCTTTAGACCGATGCTTTATAACTTCTGTTGGGGCATCAAGCTTGATAGGGAGCTTGCTAAATATGCCCCAATATGGTTGTTTTGTGGTACATTTCAGTGGAGATCTGAGTGAGGCAAGCATGAGTTATAAATGTTTGAGGTGGGCAGTGGTGGTTCTAGACCTTACTATTCGAGGGGCTAACAAAGGTGGTAAAGACTCAGCACACATAATATAAGGATCCTTTTTTAGCTCTATGGGTACAGAAAGTAAATACACAACTGGAATGTTCTTCTGTATTCTGATTTTTATTGATAGTAACCAAATGGATATTCATTAGCGGGGACAAAAAGGTAGCAATTCCACTCATGAATTTTTCTCATTGAGAAAATGACTGAGTCACTCTGTTTATATCAATGAGTGGCCATTTTTCAAATCATGCATACAACAAGTAAATCTCCGCACTGCAAATGTTGCTTTATATATTATAATTATTAATGTCCATGGAATTCTATTTTTTAGACCCTCCCAGAGTAATTTTTGCAGGCACCCATGGCTGGTCCTTTGCATATTTTATTTTAAGCCACACATGTATTCATCACGGATACCTAGATATGTCTTCTCTAGAAGAATACTGATATCTGTGTCATAACATGGAAATAACTACCAAACAGTGCCTATAATGATATTTGTAACTAGTGGCGACGATCCTTTAGTATGTTTGAGACGTAAACTACACAAGCTGTTGAGTTCATTCTCAGTATTAAGTTACTTTGTTAGTTTAATAATTTCAGAGTTCCCACCATGACAAATCAAAGATTTTCTATCTAATTTACAATAACAAAGTCACACACATACCACGGAGGACGAGGACGTCAGAGCAGAACTATAGACGAGGGAGGAATGATAGATTGTGGCTTAGAGGTGGAAGGGTAGGGGGTGGACAACTGGCACTCAAGGAGATATAAGCCTTGGGACTGAGGATAGAGATTCTTGGAAGGAAACGCTTCCTAATCTCCTGTTTAGTATCAGATGTGTGTGGTTACTGGGTGTTTTAAGGACAAACATGATATGTTGAAAAAATAAAAAAAAAGTCTCACAAAACTTACTAAAATTTCATACAGCTGCCTCAAAAAGATATTGTCGAAATATTGTAATATATCATTTTAAACCTGCATCGGTGGCCCTTAACTTTCCAAAGTGTCACACACATTATTATCCTGTGCTGTACCAGAGTGTCACACACATTATTATCCTGTCCTGTACCAGAGTGTCACACACATTATTATCCTGTACTGTACCAGAGTGTCACACACATTATTATCCTGTGCTGTACCAGAGTGTCACACACAATATTATCCTGTACTGTACCGGAGTATCACACACATTATTATCCGGTGCTGTACCAGAATGTCACACACATTATTATCCTGTGCTGTACCAGAGTGTCACACACATTATTATCCTGTATTGTACCAGAGTGTCACACACATTATTATCCTGTATTGTACCAGAGTGTCACACACATTATTATCCTGTACTGTACCAGAGTGTCACACACATTATTATCCTGTGCTGTACCAGAGTGTCACACACATTATTATCCTGTACTGTACCAGAGTGTCACACACATTATTATCCTGTGCTGTACCAGAGTGTCACACACATTATTATCCTGTGCTGTACCAGAGTGTCACACACAATATTATCCTGTACTGTACCGGAGTATCACACACATTATTATCCGGTGCTGTACCAGAATGTCACACACATTATTATCCTGTGCTGTACCAGAGTGTCACACACATTATTATCCTGTATTGTACCAGAGTGTCACACACATTATTATCCTGTACTGTACCAGAGTGTCACACACATTATTATCCTGTATTGTACCAGAGTGTCACACACATTATTATCCTGTGCTTTACCAGAGTGTCACACACATTATTATCCTGTACTGTACCAGAGTGTCACACACATTATTATCCTGTATTGTACCAGAGTGTCACACACATTATTATCCTGTGCTTTACCAGAGTGTCACACACATTATTATCCTGTATTGTACCAGAGTGTCACACACATTATTATCCTGTACTGTACCAGAGTGTCACACACATTATTATCCTGTGCTTTACCAGAGTGTCACACACATTATTATCCTGTACTGTACCAGAGTGTCACACACATTATTATCCTGTACTGTACCAGAGTGTCACACACATTATTATCCTGTATTGTACCAGAGTGTCACACACATTATTATCCTGTACTGTACCAGAGTGTCACACACATTATTATCCTGTACTGTACCAGAGTGTCACACACATTATTATCCTGTGCTTTACCAGAGTGTCACGCACATTATTATCCTGTATTGTACCAGAGTGTCACACACATTATTATCCTGTACTGTACCAGAGTGGCACACACATTATTATCCTGTATTGTATCAGAGTGTCACACACATTATTATCCTGTACTGTACCAGAGTGTCACACAGATTATTATCCTGTACTGTACCAGAGTGTCACACACATTATTATCCTGTACTGTACCAGAGTGTCACACACATTATTATCCTGTACTGTACCAGAGTGTCACACACATTATTATCCTGTACTGTACCAGTGTCACACACATTATTATCCTGTGCTGTACCAGAGTGTCACACACATTATTATCCTGTACTGTACCAGAGTGTCACGCACATTATTATCCTGTACTGTACCAGAGTGTCACACACATTATTATCCTGTGCTGTACCAGAGTGTCACACACATTATTATCCTGTGCTGTACCAGAGTGTCACACACATTATTATCCTGTACTGTACCAGAGTATCACACACATTATTATCCTGTGCTTTACCAGTGTCACACACATTATTATCCTGAACTGTACCAGAGTGTCACACACATTATTATTCTGTGCTGTACCAGAGTGTCACACACATTATTATCCTGTACTGTACCAGAGTGTCACACACATTATTATCCTGTGCTTTACCAGAGTGTCACACACATTATTATCCTGTACTGTACCTGAGTGTCACACACATTATTATCCTGTACTGTACCAGAGTGTCACACACATTATTATCCTGTACTGTACCAGAGTATCACACACATTATTATCCTGTGCTTTACCAGTGTCACACACATTATTATCCTGAACTGTACCAGAGTGTCACACACATTATTATTCTGTGCTGTACCAGAGTGTCACACACATTATTATCCTGTACTGTACCAGAGTGTCACACACATTATTATCCTGTACTGTACCAGAGTGTCACACACATTATTATCCTGTACTGTACCAGAGTATCACACACATTATTATCCTGTGCTTTACCAGTGTCACACACATTATTATCCTGAACTGTACCAGAGTGTCACACACATTATTATTCTGTGCTGTACCAGAGTGTCACACACATTATTATCCTGTACTGTACCAGAGTGTCACACACATTATTATCCTGTGCTTTACCAGAGTGTCACACACATTATTATCCTGTACTGTACCTGAGTGTCACACACATTATTATCCTGTACTGTACCAGAGTGTCACACACATTATTATCCTGTACTGTACCAGAGTATCACACACATTATTATCCTGTGCTTTACCAGTGTCACACACATTATTATCCTGTACTGTACCAGAGTGTCACACACATTTTTATCCTGTACTGTACCAGTGTATCACACACATTATTATCCTGTACTGTACTAGAGTGTCACACACATTATTATCCTGTACTGTACTAGAGTGTCACACACATTATTATCCTGTACTGTACGAGAGTGTCACTCACATTATTATCCTGTATTGTACCAGAGTGTCACACACATTATTATCCTGTACTGTACCAGAGTGTCACACACATTATTATCCTGTATTGTACCAGAGTGTCACACACATTATTATCCTGTACTGTACCAGAGTGTCACACACATTATTATCCTGTACTGTACCAGAGTGTCACACACATTATTATCCTGTGCTTTACCAGAGTGTCACGCACATTATTATCCTGTACTGTACCAGAGTGTCACACACATTATTATCCTGTACTGTACCAGAGTGGCACACACATTATTATCCTGTATTGTATCAGAGTGTCACACACATTATTATCCTGTACTGTACCAGAGTGTCACACAGATTATTATCCTGTACTGTACCAGAGTGTCACACACATTATTATCCTGTACTGTACCAGAGTGTCACACACATTATTATCCTGTACTGTACCAGAGTGTCACACACATTATTATCCTGTACTGTACCAGTGTCACACACATTATTATCCTGTGCTGTACCAGAGTGTCACACACATTATTATCCTGTACTGTACCAGAGTGTCACGCACATTATTATCCTGTACTGTACCAGAGTGTCACACACATTATTATCCTGTGCTGTACCAGAGTGTCACACACATTATTATCCTGTGCTGTACCAGAGTGTCACACACATTATTATCCTGTGCTGTACCAGAGTGTCACACACATTATTATCCTGTACTGTACCAGAGTGTCACACAGATTATTATCCTGTACTGTACCAGAGTCTCACACACATTATTATCCTGTGCTTTACCAGTGTAACACACATTATTATCCTGAACTGTACCAGAGTGTCACACACATTATTATCCTGTACTGTACCAGAGTGTCACACACATTATTATCCTGTACTGTACCAGAGTGTCACACACATTATTATCCTGTACTGTACCAGAGTGTCACACACATTATTATCCTGTGCTTTACCAGAGTGTCACACACATTATTATCCTGTACTGTACCTGAGTGTCACACACATTATTATCCTGTACTGTACCAGAGTGTCACACACATTATTATCCTGTACTGTACCAGAGTATCACACACATTATTATCCTGTACTGTACCAGAGTGTCACACACATTTTTATCCTGTACTGTACCAGAGTGTCACACACATTTTTATCCTGTACTGTACCAGTGTATCACACACATTATTATCCTGTACTGTACTAGAGTGTCACACACATTATTATCCTGTACTGTACTAGAGTGTCACACACATTATTATCCTGTACTGTACGAGAGTGTCACTCACATTATTATCCTGTACTGTACCAGAGTGTCACTCACATTATTATCCTGTACTGTACCAGAGTGTCACACACATTATTATCCTGTACTGTACCAGAGTGGCACACACATTATTATCCTGTATTGTACCAGAGTGTCACACACATTATTATCCTGTACCAGAGTGTCACACACATTATTATCCTGTACTGTACCAGATTGTCACACACATTATTATCCTGTACTGTACCAGAGTGTCACACACATTATTATCCTGTACTGTACCAGAGTGCCACACACATTATTATCCTGTACTGTACCAGAGTGTCACACACATTATTATCCTGTACTGTACCAGTGTCACACACATTATTATCCTGTGCTGTACCAGAGTGTCAAACACATTATTATCCTGTACTGTACCAGAGTGTCACGCACATTATTATCCTGTACTGTACCAGAGTGTCACACACATTATTATCCTGTGCTGTACCAGAGTGTCACACACATTATTATCCTGTACTGTACCAGAGTGTCACACACATTATTATCCTGTGCTGTACCAGAGTGTCACACACATTATTATCCTGTACTGTACCAGAGTGTCACACACATTATTATCCTGTGCTGTACCAGTGTAACACACATTATTATCCTGTGCTGTACCAGAGTGTCACACACATTATTATCCTGAACTGTACCAGAGTGTCACACACATTATTATCCTGTACTGTACCAGTGTATCACACACATTATTATCCTGTACTGTACTAGAGTGTCACACACATTATTATCCTGTACTGTACCAGAGTGTCACACACATTATTATTCTGTCCTGTACGAGAGTGTCACTCACATTATTATCCTGTATTGTACCAGAGTGTCACACACATTATTATCCTGTGCTGTACCAGAGTGTCACACACATTATTATCCTGTACTGTACCAGAGTGTCACACACACATTATTATCCTGTACTGTACCAGTGTATCACACACATTATTATCCTGTACTGTACCAGAGTGTCACACACATTATTATCCTGTACTGTACGAGAGTGTCACTCACATTATTATCCTGTACTGTACCAGAGTGTCACTCACATTATTATCCTGTACTGTACCAGAGTGTCACACACATTATTATCCTGTACTGTACCAGAGTGGCACACACATTATTATCCTGTATTGTACCAGAGTGTCACACACATTATTATCCTGTACTGTACCAGAGTGTCACACACATTATTATCCTGTACTGTACCAGAGTGTCGAACACATTATTATCCTGTACTGTACCAGAGTGTCACACACATTATTATCCTGTACTGTACCAGAGTGTCACACACATTATTATCCTGTACTGTATGAGAGTGTCACTCACATTATTATCGTGTACTGTACCAGAGTGTCACACACATTATTATCCTGTACTGTACCAGAGTGTCACACACATTATTATCCTGTATTGTACCAGAGTGTCACACACATTATTATCCTGTACTGTACCAGGTGTCACACACATTATTATCCTGTACTGTACCAGTGTATCACACACATTATTATCCTGTACTGTACCAGAGTGTCACACACATTATTATCCTGTACTGTACCAGAGTGTCACACACATTATTATCCTGTGCTGTACCAGAGTGTCACATACATTATTATCCTGTACTGTACCAGAGTGTCACACACATTATTATCCTGTACTGTACCAGAGTGTCACACACACATTATTATCCTGTACTGTAACAGAGTGTCACACACATTATTATCCTGTACTGTACCAGAGTGTCACACACATTATTATCCTGTACTGTACCAGAGTGTCACACACATTATTATCCTGTACTGTACCAGAGTGTCACACACATTATTATCCTGTAATGTACCAGAGTGTCACTCACATTATTATCCTGTACTGTACCAGAGTGTCACACACATTATTATCCTGTACTGTACCAGAGTGTCACACACATTATTATCCTGTACTGTACCAGAGTGGCACACACATTATTATCCTGTATTGTACCAGAGTGTCACACACATTATTATCCTGTACTGTACCAGTGTCACACACATTATTATCCTGTACAGTACCAGTGTATCACACACATTATTATCCTGTACTAGAGTGTCACACACATTATTATCACACATTATTATCCTGTACAGTACCAGTGTATCACACACATTATTATCCTGTACTGTACTAGAGTGTCACACACATTATTATCCTGTACTGTACCAGAGTGTCACACACATTATTATCCTGTGCTGTACCAGAGTGTCACATACATTATTATCCTGTACTGTACCAGAGTGTCACACACACATTATTATCCTGTACTGTACCAGTGTATCACACACATTATTATCCTGTACTGTACCAGAGTGTCACACACATTATTATCCTGTACTGTACCAGAGTGTCACACACATTATTATCCTGTACTGTACCAGAGTGTCACACACATTATTATCCTGTACTGTACCAGAGTGTCACTCACATTATTATCCTGTACTGTACCAGAGTGTCACACACATTATTATCCTGTACTGTACCAGAGTGTCACACACATTATTATCCTGTACTGTACCAGAGTGGCACACACATTATTATCCTGTATTGTACCACAGTGTCACACACATTATTATCCTGTACTGTACCAGAGTGTCACACACATTATTATCCTGTACTGTACCAGAGTGTCACACAAATTATTATCCTGTACTGTACCAGAGTGTCACACACATTATTATTCTGTACTGTACCAGAGTGTCACACACATTATTATCCTGGACTGTACGAGAGTGTCACTCACATTATTATCCTGTACTGTACCAGAGTGTCACACACATTATTATCCTGTACTGTACCAGAGTGTCACACACATTATTATCCTGTACTGTACCAGAGTGTCACACACATTATTATCCTGTATTGTACCAGAGTGTCACACACATTATTATCCTGTATTGTACCAGAGTGTCACACACATTATTATTCTGTATTGTACCAGAGTGTCACACACATTATTATCTTGTATTGTACCAGAGTGTCACACACATTATTATCCTGTGCTGTACCAGAGTGTCACTCACATTATTATCCTGTACTGTACCAGAGTGTCACACCCATTATTATCCTGTGCTGTACCAGAGTGTCGCACACATTATTATCCTGTGCTGTACCAGAGTGTCACACACATTATTATCCTGTACTGTACTAGAGTGTCACACACATTATTATCCTGTACTGTACCAGAGTATCACACACATTATTATCCTGTGCTTTACCAGTGTCACACACATTATTATCCTGAACTGTACCAGAGTGTCACACACATTATTATCCTGAACTGTATCAGAGTGTCACACACATTATTATCCTGTACTGTTCTAGAGTGTCACACACATTATTATCCTGTACTGTACCAGAGTGTCACACACATTATTATCCTGTACTGTACGAGAGTGTCACTCACATTATTATCCTGTATTGTACCAGAGTGTCACACACATTATTATCCTGTGCTGTACCAGAGTGTCACACACATTATTATCCTGTACTGTACCAGTGTATCACACACATTATTATCCTGTACTGTACCAGAGTGTCACACACATTATTATCCTGTACTGTACCAGAGTGTCACACACATTATTATTCTGTACTGTACCAGTGTATCACACACATTATTATCCTGTACTGTACCAGAGTGTCACACACATTATTATCCTGTACTGTACCAGTGTATCACACACATTATTATCCTGTACTGTACCAGAGTGTCACACACATTATTATCCTGTACTGTACGAGAGTGTCACTCACATTATTATCCTGTACTGTACCAGAGTGTCACACACATTATTATCCTGTACTGTGCAACAGTGTCACTCACATTATTATTCTGTACTGTACCAGAGTGTCACACAGATTATTATCTTGTACTGTACCAGAGTGTCACACACATTATGATCCTGTACTGTACCAGAGTGTCACACACATAATTATCCTGTGCTGTACCAGAGTGTCACACACATTATTATCCTTTACTGTACCAGAGTGTCACGCACATTATTATCCTGGACTGTACCAGAGTGTCACGCACATTATTATCCTGTACTGTACCAGAGTGTCACGCACATTATTATCCTGTACTGTACCAGAGTATCATACACATTATTATCCTGCACTGTACCAGAGTGTCACACACATTATTATCCTGTACTGTACCAGAGAGTCACACACATTAATAACCTGTACTGTACCAGAGTGTCACACACATTATTATCCTGTACTGTACCAGTGTCACACACATTATTATCCTGTACTGTACCAGAGTGTCACACACATTATTATCCTGTGCTGTACCAGAGTGTCACACACATTATTATCCTGTACTGTACCAGAGTGTCACACACATTATTATCCTGTACTGTAACAGAGTGTCACACACATTATTATCCTGTGCTGTACCAGAGTGTCACACACATTATTATCCTGTGCTGTACCAGAGTGTCACGCACATTATTATCCTGTACTGTACCAGAGTGTCACACACATTATTATCCTGTACTGTACCAGAGTGTCACACACATTATTATCCTGTACTGTACCAGAGTGTCACACACATTTTATCCTGTGTTTTACCAGAGAATCACAAATATTATTATCCTGTGCTTTACCAGAGTGTCACATACATTATTATCCTGTGCTTTACCAGAGTGTCACACATATTATTATCCTGTGCTGTACCAGAGTGTCACACACATTATTATCCTGTACTGTACCAAAGTGTCACACACATTATTATCCTGTCCTGTACCAGAGTGTCACACACATTATTATCCTGTACTGTACCAGAGTGTCACACACATTATTATCCTGTGCTGTACCAGAGTGTCACACACATTATTATCCTGTACTGCAGTGATTTTTAACCTTTTTTTGCCGTGGCACACTTTTTTACATTAAAAAATCCTGTGGCACACCACCATCCCAAAATTTAAAAAAAATCACACATTGTAGCCTAATACAGCATATATATATATATATACACATACACACAAACACACACATACTGTATGTATTGTGCTGTTATGCCATGCCTCTTACAAACTACCCCTGCACTGGGAGTAAAAAACAAGCAAAGTTTAAAAAATATGTCACACTGTTGTCAGTCTGCCGTGGCACACCTGAGGATCTCTCACGGCACACTAGTATGCCACGGCACACTGGTTGAAAAACACTGCTGTACTGTACCAGAGTGTCACACATATTATTATCCTGTGCTGTACCAGAGTGTCACACACATTATTATCCTGTGCTGTACCAGAGTGTCACACACATTATTATCCTGTACTGTACCAGAGTGTCACACACATTATTATCCTGTTCTGTGCCACAGTATCACACACATTATTATCCTGTGCTGTACCAGAGTGTCACACACAATATTATCCTGTACTGTACCGGAGTATCACACACATTATTATCCGGTGCTGTACCAGAATGTCACACACATTATTATCCTGTGCTGTACCAGAGTGTCACACACATTATTATCCTGTATTGTACCAGAGTGTCACACACATTATTATCCTGTATTGTACCAGAGTGTCACACACATTATTATCCTGTACTGTACCAGAGTGTCACACACATTATTATCCTGTGCTGTACCAGAGTGTCACACACATTATTATCCTGTACTGTACCAGAGTGTCACACACATTATTATCCTGTACTGTACCAGAGTGTCACACACATTATTATCCTGTATTGTACCAGAGTGTCACACACATTATTATCCTGTGCTTTACCAGAGTGTCACACACATTATTATCCTGTACTGTACCAGAGTGTCACACACATTATTATCCTGTACTGTACCAGAGTGTCACACACATTATTATCCTGTACTGTACCAGAGTGTCACACACATTATTATCCTGTATTGTACCAGAGTGTCACACACATTATTATCCTGTATTGTACCAGAGTGTCACACACATTATTATCCTGTACTGTACCAGAGTGTCACACACATTATTATCCTGTACTGTACCAGAGTGTCACACAGATTATTATCCTGTACTGTACCAGAGTGTCACACACATTATTATCCTGTACTGTACAAGAGTGTCACACACATTATTATCCTGTACTGTACCAGAGTGTCACACACATTATTATCCTGTACTGTACCAGAGTGTCACACACATTATTATCCTGTACTGTACCAGTGTCACACACATTATTATCCTGTGCTGTACCAGAGTGTCACACACATTATTATCCTGTACTGTACCAGAGTGTCACTCACATTATTATCCTGTACTGTACCAGAGTGTCACACACATTATTATCCTGTACTGTACCAGAGTGTCACACACATTATTATCCTGTACTGTACCAGTGTATCACACACATTATTATCCTGTACTGTACCAGAGTGTCACACACATTATTATCCTGTGCTGTACCAGAGTGTCACACACATTATTATCCTGTACTGTACCAGAGTGTCACACAGATTATTATCCTGTACTGTACCAGAGTGTCACGCACATTATTATCCTGTACTGTACCAGAGTGTCACACACATTATTATCCTGTGCTGTACCAGAGTGTCACACACATTATTATCCTGTACTGTACCAGAGTGTCACACACATTATTATCCTGTGCTGTACCAGAGTGTCACTCACATTATTATCCTGTACTGTACCAGAGTGTCACACACATTATTATCCTGTACTGTACCAGAGTGTCACACACATTATTATCCTGTGCTGTACCAGAGTGTCACACACATTATTATCCTGTACTGTACCAGAGTGTCACACACATTATTATCCTGTATTGTACCAGAGTGTCACACACATTATTATCCTGTGCTTTACCAGAGTGTCACACACATTATTATCCTGTACTGTACCAGAGTGTCACACACATTATTATCCTGTACTGTACCAGAGTGTCACACACATTATTATCCTGTACTGTACCAGAGTGTCACACACATTATTATCCTGTACTGTACCAGAGTGTCACACAGATTATTATCCTGTACTGTACCAGAGTGTCACACACATTATTATCCTGTGCTGTACCAGAGTGTCACTCACATTATTATCCTGTACTGTACCAGAGTGTCACACACATTATTATCCTGTACTGTACCAGAGTGTCACACACATTATTATCCTGTGCTGTACCAGAGTGTCACACACATTATTATCCTGTACTGTACCAGAGTATCACACACATTATTATCCTGTGCTTTACCAGTGTCACACACATTATTATCCTGAACTGTACCAGAGTGTCACACACATTATCCTGTACTGTACCAGTGTATCACACACATTATTATCCTGTACTGTACTAGAGTGTCACACACATTATTATCCTGTACTGTACGAGAGTGTCACTCACATTATTATCCTGTATTGTACCATAGTGTCACACACATTATTATCCTGTGCTGTACCAGAGTGTCACACACATTATTATCCTGTACTGTACCAGAGTTTCACACACACATTATTATCCTGTACTGTACCAGTGTATCACACACATTATTATCCTGTACTGTACCAGAGTGTCACACACATTATTATCCTGTACTGTACGAGAGTGTCACTCACATTATTATCCTGTACTGTACCAGAAGGTCACTCACATTATTATCCTGTACTGTACCAGAGTGTCACACACATTATTATCCTGTACTGTACCAGAGTGGCACACACATTATTATCCTGTATTGTACCAGAGTGTCACACACATTATTATCCTTTACTGTACCAGAGTGTCACACACATTATTATCCTGTACTGTACCAGAGTGTCACACACATTATTATCCTGTACTGTACGAGAGTGTCACTCACATTATTATCCTGTATTGTACCATAGTGTCACACACATTATTATCCTGTGCTGTACCAGAGTGTCACACACATTATTATCCTGTACTGTACCAGAGTTTCACACACACATTATTATCCTGTACTGTACCAGTGTATCACACACATTATTATCCTGTACTGTACCAGAGTGTCACACACATTATTATCCTGTACTGTACGAGAGTGTCACTCACATTATTATCCTGTACTGTACCAGAAGGTCACTCACATTATTATCCTGTACTGTACCAGAGTGTCACACACATTATTATCCTGTACTGTACCAGAGTGGCACACACATTATTATCCTGTATTGTACCAGAGTGTCACACACATTATTATCCTTTACTGTACCAGAGTGTCACACACATTATTATCTTGTACTGTACCAGAGTGTCACACACATTATTATCCTGTACTGTACCAGAGTGTCACACACATTATTATCCTGTACTGTACCAGAGTGTCACACACATTATTATCCTGTACTGTACGAGAGTGTCACTCACATTATTATCGTGTACTGTACCAGAGTGTCACACACATTATTATCCTGTACTGTACCAGAGTGTCACACACATTATTATCCTGTACTGTACCAGAGTGGCACACACATTATTATCCTGTATTGTACCAGAGTGTCACACACATTATTATCCTGTACTGTACCAGTGTCACACACATTATTATCCTGTACTGTACCAGTGTATCACACACATTATTATCCTGTACTGTACCAGAGTGTCACACACATTATTATCCTGTACTGTACCAGAGTATCATACACATTATTATCCTGCACTGTACCAGAGTGTCACACACATTATTATCCTGTACTGTACCAGAGAGTCACACACATTATTATCCTGTACTGTACCAGAGTGTCACACACATTATTATCCTATACTGTACCAGAGTGTCACACACATTATTATCCTGTACTGTACCAGTGTCACACACATTATTATCCTGTACTGTACCAGAGTGTCACATACATTATTATCCTGTGCTGTACCAGAGTGTCACATACATTATTATCCTGTACTGTACCAGAGTGTCACACACATTATTATCCTGTACTGTACCAGAGTGTCACACACACATTATTATCCTGTACTGTACCAGTGTATCACACACATTATTATCCTGTACTGTACCAGAGTGTCACACACATTATTATCCTGTACTGTACCAGAGTGTCACACACATTATTATCCTGTACTGTACCAGAGTGTCACACACATTATTATCCTGTACTGTACCAGAGTGTCACTCACATTATTATCCTGTACTGTACCAGAGTGTCACACACAT
Organism: Bombina bombina; assembly: GCF_027579735.1. Taxonomy (NCBI): domain Eukaryota; kingdom Metazoa; phylum Chordata; class Amphibia; order Anura; family Bombinatoridae; genus Bombina; species Bombina bombina. Next base: position 1,421,499,248 of record NC_069500.1, read on the forward strand.
TATTATCCTGTACTGTACCAGAGTGTCACACACATTATTATCCTGTACTGTACCAGAGTGTCACACACATTATTATCCTGTACTGTACCAGAGTGGCACACACATTATTATCCTGTACTGTACCAGAGTGGCACACACATTATTATCCTGTACTGTACCAGAGTGTCACACACATTATTATCCTGTACTGTACCAGAGTGTCACACAAATTATTATCCTGTACTGTACCAGAGTGTCACACACATTATTATTCTGTACTGTACCAGAGTGTCACACACATTATTATCCTGGACTGTACGAGAGTGTCACTCACATTATTATCCTGTACTGTACCAGAGTGTCACACACATTATTATCCTGTACTGTACCAGAGTGGCACACACATTATTATCCTGTACTGTACCAGAGTGTCACACACATTATTATCCTGTATTGTACCAGAGTGTCACACACATTATTATCCTGTATTGTACCAGAGTGTCACACACATTATTATCCTGTATTGTACCAGAGTGTCACACACATTATTATCCTGTATTGTACCAGAGTGTCACACATATTATTATCCTGTATTGTACCAGAGTGTCACACACATTAGTATCCTGTATTATACCAGAGTGTCACACACATTATTATCCTGTGCTGTACCAGAGTGTCACTCACATTATTATCCTGTACTGTACCAGAGTGTCACACACATTATTATCCTGTACTGTACCAGAGTGTCACACACATTATTATCCTGTGCTGTACCAGAGTGTCACACACATTATTATCCTGTACTGTACCAGAGTATCACACACATTATTATCCTGTGCTTTACCAGTGTCACACACATTATTATCCTGAACTGTACCAGAGTGTCACACACATTATTATCCTGTACTGTACCAGTGTATCACACACATTATTATCCTGTACTGTACCAGAGTGTCACACACATTATTATCCTGTACTGTACCAGAGTGTCACACACATTATTATCCTGTACTGTACCAGAGTGTCACACACATTATTATCCTGTACTGTACGAGAGTGTCACTCACATTATTATCCTGTATTGTACCAGAGTGTCACACACATTATTATCCTGTGCTGTACCAGAGTGTCACACACATTATTATCCTGTACTGTACCAGAGTGTCACACACAAATTATTATCCTGTACTGTACCAGTGTATCACACACATTATTATCCTGTACTGTACCAGAGTGTCACACACATTATTATCCTGTACTGTACGAGAGTGTCACTCACATTATTATCCTGTACTGTACCAGAGTGTCACACACATTATTATCCTGTACTGTGCAACAGTGTCACTCACATTATTATTTTGTACTGTACCAGAGTGTCACACAGATTATTATCTTGTACTGTACCAGAGTGTCACACACATTATGATCCTGTACTGTACCAGAGTGTCACACACATTATTATCCTGTGCTGTACCAGAGTGTCACACACATTATTATCCTTTACTGTACCAGAGTGTCACGCACATTATTATCCTGGACTGTACCAGAGTGTCACGCACATTATTATCCTGTACTGTACCAGAGTGTCACACACATTATTATCCTGTACTGTACCAGAGTATCATACACATTATTATCCTGCACTGTACCAGAGTGTCACACACATTATTATCCTGTACTGTACCAGAGAGTCACACACATTATTATCCTGTACTGTACCAGAGTGTCACACACATTATTATCCTGTACTGTACCAGAGTGTCACACACATTATTATCCTGTACTGTACCAGTGTCACACACATTATTATCCTGTGCTGTACCAGAGTGTCACACACATTATTATCCTGTGCTGTACCAGAGTGTCACACACATTATTATCCTGTACTGTAACAGAGTGTCACACACATTATTATCCTTTACTGTACCAGAGTGTCACGCACATTATTATCCTGGACTGTACCAGAGTGTCACGCACATTATTATCCTGTACTGTACCAGAGTGTCACACACATTATTATCCTGTACTGTACCAGAGTATCATACACATTATTATCCTGCACTGTACCAGAGTGTCACACACATTATTATCCTGTACTGTACCAGAGAGTCACACACATTATTATCCTGTACTGTACCAGAGTGTCACACACATTATTATCCTGTACTGTACCAGAGTGTCACACACATTATTATCCTGTACTGTACCAGTGTCACACACATTATTATCCTGTGCTGTACCAGAGTGTCACACACATTATTATCCTGTGCTGTACCAGAGTGTCACACACATTATTATCCTGTACTGTAACAGAGTGTCACACACATTATTATCCTGTACTGTAACAGAGTGTCACACACATTATTATCCTGTATTGTACCAGAGTGTCACACACATTATTATCCTGTATTGTACCAGAGTGTCACACATATTATTATCCTGTATTGTACCAGAGTGTCACACACATTAGTATCCTGTATTATACCAGAGTGTCACACACATTATTATCCTGTGCTGTACCAGAGTGTCACTCACATTATTATCCTGTACTGTACCAGAGTGTCACACACATTATTATCCTGTACTGTACCAGAGTGTCACACACATTATTATCCTGTGCTGTACCAGAGTGTCACACACATTATTATCCTGTACTGTACCAGAGTATCACACACATTATTATCCTGTGCTTTACCAGTGTCACACACATTATTATCCTGAACTGTACCAGAGTGTCACACACATTATTATCCTGTACTGTACCAGTGTATCACACACATTATTATCCTGTACTGTACTAGAGTGTCACACACATTATTATCCTGTACTGTACCAGAGTGTCACACACATTATTATCCTGTACTGTACCAGAGTGTCACACACATTATTATCCTGTACTGTACGAGAGTGTCACTCACATTATTATCCTGTATTGTACCAGAGTGTCACACACATTATTATCCTGTGCTGTACCAGAGTGTCACACACATTATTATCCTGTACTGTACCAGAGTGTCACACACAAATTATTATCCTGTACTGTACCAGTGTATCACACACATTATTATCCTGTACTGTACCAGAGTGTCACACACATTATTATCCTGTACTGTACGAGAGTGTCACTCACATTATTATCCTGTACTGTACCAGAGTGTCACACACATTATTATCCTGTACTGTGCAACAGTGTCACTCACATTATTATTTTGTACTGTACCAGAGTGTCACACAGATTATTATCTTGTACTGTACCAGAGTGTCACACACATTATGATCCTGTACTGTACCAGAGTGTCACACACATTATTATCCTGTGCTGTACCAGAGTGTCACACACATTATTATCCTTTACTGTACCAGAGTGTCACGCACATTATTATCCTGGACTGTACCAGAGTGTCACGCACATTATTATCCTGTACTGTACCAGAGTGTCACACACATTATTATCCTGTACTGTACCAGAGTATCATACACATTATTATCCTGCACTGTACCAGAGTGTCACACACATTATTATCCTGTACTGTACCAGAGAGTCACACACATTATTATCCTGTACTGTACCAGAGTGTCACACACATTATTATCCTGTACTGTACCAGAGTGTCACACACATTATTATCCTGTACTGTACCAGTGTCACACACATTATTATCCTGTGCTGTACCAGAGTGTCACACACATTATTATCCTGTGCTGTACCAGAGTGTCACACACATTATTATCCTGTACTGTAACAGAGTGTCACACACATTATTATCCTGTACTGTAACAGAGTGTCACACACATTATTATCCTGTGCTGTACCAGAGTGTCACGCACATTATTATCCTGTACTGTACCAGAGTGTCAAGCACATTATTATCCTGTACTGTAACAGAGTGTCACACACATTATTATCCTGTACTGTACCAGAGTGTCACACACATTATTATCCTGTACTGTAACAGAGTGTCACACACATTTTATCCTGTGTTTTACCAGAGTGTCACAAATATTATTATCCTGTGCTTTACCAGAGTGTCACATACATTATTATCCTGTGCTTTACCAGAGTGTCACACATATTATTATCCTGTGCTGTACCAGAGTGTCACACACATTATTATCCTGTACTGTACCAAAGTGTCACACACATTATTATCCTGTACTGTACCAGAGTGTCACACACATTATTATCCTGTACTGTACAAGAGTGTCACACACATTATTATCCTGTGCTGTACCAGAGTGTCACACATATTATTATCCTGTGCTGTACCAGAGTGTCACACACAATATTATCCTGTGCTGTACCAGAGTGTCACACACATTATTATCCTGTACTGTACCAAAGTGTCACACACATTATTAACCTGTACTGTACCAGAGTGTCACACACATTATTATCCAGTACTGTACCAGAGTGTCACACACATTATTATCCTGTACTGTACCAGAGTGTCACACACATTATTATCCTGTATTGTACCAGAGTGTCACACACATTATTATTCTGTACTGTACCAGAGTGTCACACACATTATTATTCTGTACTGTACCAGAGTGTCACACACATTATTATCCTGTGCTTTACCAGAGTGTCACACACATTATTATCCTGTGCTGTACCAGAGTGTCACACACATTATTATTCTTTGCTGTACCAGAGAGTCACACACAATATTATCCTGTACTGTACCAGAGTGTCACACACATTATTATCCTGTACCTTACCAGAGTGTCACACACATTATTATCCTGTACTGTACCAGAGTGTCACACACATTATTATCCTGTACTGTACCAGAGTATCACACACATTATTATCCGGTGCTGTTCCAGAGTGTCACACACATTATTATCCTGTACTGTACCAGAGTGTCACACACATTATTATCCTGTGCTGTACCAGAGTGTCACACACATAATTATCCTGTATTGTACCAGAGTGTCACACACATTATTATCCTGTACTGTACCAGAGTGTCACACACATTATTATCCTGTGCTGTACCAGTGTAACACACATTATTATCCTGTGCTGTACCAGAGTGTCACACACATTATTATCCTGTGCTGTACCAGTGTAACACACATTATTATCCTGTGCTGTACCAGAGTATCACACACATTATTATCCTGTGCTGTACCAGGGTAACACACATTAGTATCCTGTGCTGTACCAGAGTGTCATTCATTATTATCCTGTGCTGTACCAGAGTGTCACACACATTATTATCCTCTACTGTACCAGAGTGTCACACACATTATTATCCTGTGCTGTACCAGTGTAACACACATTATTATCCTGTGCTGTACCAGAGTGTCACACACATTATTATCCTGTACTGTACCAGAGTGTCACACACATTATTATCCTGTACTGTACCAGAGTGTCACACACATTATTATCCTGTGCTGTACCAGAGTGTCACACACATTATTATCCTGTACTGTACCAGAGTTTCACACACATTATTATCTGTTACTTTACCGGAGTGTCACACACATTATTATCCTGTACTGTACCAGAGTGTCACACACATTATTATCCTGTGCTGTACCAGAGTCTCACACACATTATTATCCTGTACTGTACCAGAGTGTCACACACATTATTATCCTGTGCTTTACCAGTGTCACACACATTATTATCCTGTACTGTACCAGAGTGTCACACACATTATTATCCTGTACTCTACCAGTGTATCACACACATTATTATCCTGTACTGTACCAGAGTGTCACACACATTATTATCCTGTGCTGTACCAGAGTGTCACACAGATTATTATCCTGTACTGTACCAGAGTGTCACACACATTATTATCCTGTGCTGTACCAGAGTGTCACACACATTATTATCCTGTGCTGTACCAGAGTGTCACACACATTATTATCCTGTACTGTACTAGAGTGTCACACACATTATTTTCCTGTACTGTACCTGAGTGTCACACACATTATTATCCTGTACTGTACCAGAGTGTCACACACATTATTATCCTGTACTGTACCAGAGTGTCACACACATTATTATCCTGTACCTTACCAGACTGGCACACACATTATTATCCTGTACTGTACCAGAGTGTCACACACATTATTATCTTGTATTGTACCAGAGTGTCAGACACATTATTATCCTGTATTGTACCAGAGTGTCACACACATTATTATCCTGTATTGTACCAGTGTCACACACAATATTATCCTGTGCTGTACCAGAGTATCCCACACATTATTATCCTGTATTGTACCAGAGTGTCACACACATTATTATCCTGTATTGTACCAGAGTGTCACACATATTATTATCCTGTATTGTACCAGAGTGTCACACACATTATTATCCTGTATTGTACCAGAGTGTCACACACATTATTATCCTGTGCTGTACCAGAGTGTCACTCACATTATTATCCTGTACTGTACCAGAGTGTCACACACATTATTATCCTGTACTGTACCAGAGTGTCACACACATTATTATCCTGTGCTGTACCAGAGTGTCACACACATTATTATCCTGTACTGTACCAGAGTATCACACACATTATTATCCTGTGCTTTACCAGTGTCACACACATTATTATCCTGAACTGTACCAGAGTGTCACACACATTATCCTGTACTGTACCAGTGTATCACACACATTATTATCCTGTACTGTACTAGAGTGTCACACACATTATTATCCTGTACTGTACCAGAGTGTCACACACATTATTATCCTGTACTGTACCAGAGTGTCACACACATTATTATCCTGTACTGTACGAGAGTGTCACTCACATTATTATCCTGTATTGTACCAGAGTGTCACACACATTATTATCCTGTGCTGTACCAGAGTGTCACACACATTATTATCCTGTACTGTACCAGAGTGTCACACACAAATTATTATCCTGTACTGTACCAGTGTATCACACACATTATTATCCTGTACTGTACCAGAGTGTCACACACATTATTATCCTGTACTGTACCAGAGTGTCACTCACATTATTATCCTGTACTGTACCAGAGTGTCACACACATTATTATCCTGTACTGTGCAACAGTGTCACTCACATTATTATTCTGTACTGTACCAGAGTGTCACACAGATTATTATCTTGTACTGTACCAGAGTGTCACACACATTATGATCCTGTACTGTACCAGAGTGTCACACACATTATTATCCTGTGCTGTACCAGAGTGTCACACACATTATTATCCGTTACTGTACCAGAGTGTCACGCACATTATTATCCTGGACTGTACCAGAGTGTCACGCACATTATTATCCTGTACTGTACCAGAGTGTCACACACATTATTATCCTGTACTGTACCAGAGTATCATACACATTATTATCCTGCACTGTACCAGAGTGTCACACACATTATTATCCTGTACTGTACCAGAGAGTCACACACATTATTATCCTGTACTGTACCAGAGTGTCACACACATTATTATCCTGTACTGTACCAGAGTGTCACACACATTATTATCCTGTACTGTACCAGTGTCACACACATTATTATCCTGTGCTGTACCAGAGTGTCACACACATTATTATCCTGTGCTGTACCAGAGTGTCACACACATTATTATCCTGTACTGTAACAGAGTGTCACACACATTATTATCCTGTACTGTAACAGAGTGTCACACACATTATTATCCTGTGCTGTACCAGAGTGTCACGCACATTATTATCCTGTACTGTACCAGAGTGTCAAGCACATTATTATCCTGTACTGTAACAGAGTGTCACACACATTATTATCCTGTACTGTACCAGAGTGTCACACACATTATTATCCTGTACTGTAACAGAGTGTCACACACATTTTATCCTGTGTTTTACCAGAGTGTCACAAATATTATTATCCTGTGCTTTACCAGAGTGTCACATACATTATTATCCTGTGCTTTACCAGAGTGTCACACATATTATTATCCTGTGCTGTACTAGAGTGTCACACACATTATTATCCTGTACTGTACCAAAGTGTCACACACATTATTATCCTGTACTGTACCAGAGTGTCACACACATTATTATCCTGTACTGTACAAGAGTGTCACACACATTATTATCCTGTGCTGTACCAGAGTGTCACACATATTATTATCCTGTGCTGTACCAGAGTGTCACACACAATATTATCCTGTGCTGTACCAGAGTGTCACACACATTATTATCCTGTACTGTACCAAAGTGTCACACACATTATTAACCTGTACTGTACCAGAGTTTCACACACATTATTATCCAGTACTGTACCAGAGTGTCACACACATTATTATCCTGTGCTGTACCAGAGTGTCACACATATTATTATCCTGCACTGTACCAGAGTGTCACACACAATATTATCCTGTGCTGTACCAGAGAGTCATACACATTATTATTCTGTACTGTACCAGAGTGTCACACCCATTATTATCCTGTATTGTACCAGAGTGTCACACACATTATTATCCTGTATTGTACCAGAGTGTCACACACATTATTATCCGGTACTGTACCGGAGTGTCACACACATCATTATCCTGTACTGTACCAGAGTGTCACACACATTATTATCCTGTATTGTACCAGAGTGTCACACACATTATTATCCTGTACTGTACCAGAGTGTCACACATATTATTATCCTGTGCTGTACCAGAGAGTCACACACATTATTATCCTGTGCTTTACCAGAGTGTCACACACATTATTATCCTGTGCTGTACTAGAGTGTCACACACATTATTATTCTTTGCTGTACCAGAGAGTCACACACAATATTATCCTGTACTGTACCAGAGTGTCACACACATTATTATCCTGTATTGTACAAGAGTGTCACAAACATTATTATCCTGTACTGTACCAGAGTGTCACACACATTATTATCCTGTACTGTACCAGAGTGTCACACACATTATTTTCCTGTACCTTACCAGAGTGTCACACACATTATTATCCTGTACAGTACCAGAGTGTCACACACATTATTATCCTGTACTGTACCAGAGTATCACACACATTATTATCCGGTGCTGTACCAGAGTGTCACACACATTATTATCCTGTACTGTACCAGAGTGTCACACACATTATTATCCTGTACTGTACCAGTGTCACACACATTATTATCCTGTGCTGTACCAGAGTGTCACACACATTATTATCCTGTGCTGTACCAGAGTATCCCACACATTCTTATCCTGTACTGTACCAGAGTGTCACACACATTATTATCCTCTACTGTACCAGAGTGTCACACACATTATTATCCTGTGCTGTACCAGAGTGTCACACACATTATTATCCTCTACTGTACCAGAGTGTCACACACATTATTATCCTGTGCTGTACCAGAGTGTCACACACATTATTATCCTGTACTGTACCAGAGTTTCACACACATTATTATCTGTTACTTTACCGGAGTGTCACACACATTATTATCCTGTACTATACCAGAGTGTCACACACATTATTATCCTGTGCTGTACCAGAGTGTCACACACATTATTATCCTGTACTGTACCAGAGTGTCACACACATTATTATCCTGTGCTTTACCAGTGTCACACACATTATTATCCTGTACTGTACCAGAGTGTCACACACATTATTATCCTGTACTCTACCAGTGTATCACACACATTATTATCCTGTACTGTACCAGAGTGTCACACACATTATTATCCTGTGCTGTACCAGAGTGTCACACAGATTATTATCCTGTACTGTACCAGAGTGTCACACACATTATTATCCTGTGCTGTACCAGAGTGTCACACACATTATTATCCTGTGCTGTACCAGAGTGTCACACAGATTATTATCTTCTACTGTACCAGAGTGTCACACAGATTATTATCCTGTACTGTACTAGAGTGTCACACACATTATTTTCCAGGACTGTACCTGAGTGTCACACACATTATTATCCGGTGCTGTACCGGAGTGTCACACACATTATTATTCTGTGCTGTACCAGAGTGTCACACACATTATTATCCTGTACTGTACGAGAGTGTCACACACATTATTATCCTGTACTGTACCAGAGTGTCACACAGATTATTATCCTGTACTGTACCACAGTGTCACACACATTATTATCCTGTACTGTATCAGAGTGTCACACACATTATTATCCTGTACTGTACCAGATTGTCACACACATTATTATCCTGTACTGTACTAGAGTGTCACACACATTATTATCCTGTTCTGTGCCACAGTGTCACACACATTATTATCCTGTACTGTACCAGAGTGTCACACACATTATTATCCTGTACCTTACCAGACTGGCACACACATTATTATCCTGTACTGTACCAGAGTGTCACACACATTATTATCCTGTACTGTACCAGAGTATCACACACATTATTATCCGGTGCTGTACCAGAGTGTCACACACATTATTATCCTGTACTGTACCAGAGTGTCACACACATTATTATCCTGTGCTGTACCAGAGTGTCACACACATTATTTTCCTGTATTGTACCAGAGTGTCACACACATTATTATCCTGTACTGTACCAGAGTATCCCACACATTCTTATCCTGTACTGTACCAGAGTGTCACACACATTATTATCCTGTGCTGCACCAGTGTAACACACATTATTATCCTGTGCTGTACCAGAGTGTCACACACATTATTATCCTGTGCTGTACCAGTGTAACAGACATTATTATCCTGTACTGTACCAGAGTGTCACACACATTATTATCCTGTACTGTACCAGAGTGTCACACACATTATTATATTGTGCTGTACCAGAGTGTCATTCATTATTATCCTGTGCTGTACCAGAGTGTCACACACATTATTATCCTGTACTGTACCAGAGTGTCACACACATTATTATCCTGTGCTGTACCAGTGTAACACACATTATTATCCTGTGCTGTACCAGAGTGTCACACACATTATTATCACGTACTGTACCAGAGTGTCACACACATTATTATCCTGTACTGTACCAGAGTGTCACACACATTATTATCCTGTACTGTACCAGAGTGTCACACACATTATTATCCTGTACTGTACCAGATTGTCACACACATTATTATCCTGTACTGTACCAGAGTTTCACACACATTATTATCCGTTACTGTACCGGAGTGTCACACACATTATTATCCTGTACTGTACCCGAGTGTCCCACACATTATTATCCTGTACTGTACCCGAGTGTCACACACATTATTATCCTGTACTGTACCAGAGAGTCACACACATTATTATCCTGTACTGTACCAGAGTGTCACACACATTATTATCCTGTACTGTACCAGAGTATCACACACATTATTATCCTGTGCTTTACCAGTGTCACACACATTATTATCCTGTACTGTACCAGAGTTTCACACACATTATTATCCGTTACTGTACCGGAGTGTCACACACATTATTATCCTGTACTGTACCCGAGTGTCCCACACATTATTATCCTGTACTGTACCCGAGTGTCACACACATTATTATCCTGTGCTGTACCAGAGTGTCACACACATTATTATCCAGTGCTGTACCAGAGTGTCACACACATTATTATCCTGTGCTGTACCAGAGTGTCACGCATATTATTATCCTGCACTGTACCAGAGTGTCACACACAATATTATCCTGTGCTGTACCAGAGTGTCACACACATTATTATCCTGTGCTGTACCAGAGTGTCATTCATTATTATCCTGTGCTGTACCAGAGTGTCACACACATTATTATCCTGTACTGTACCAGAGTGTCACACACATTATTATCCTGTACTGTACCAGAGTGTCACACACATTATTATCCTGTGCTGTACCAGTGTAACACACATTATTATCCTGTGCTGTACCAGAGTGTCACACACATTATTATCCTGTACTGTACCAGAGTGTCACACACATTATTATCCTGTACTGTACCAGAGTGTCACACACATTATTATCCTGTGCTGTACCAGAGTGTCACACACATTATTATCCTGTACTGTACCAGAGTTTCACACACATTATTATCTGTTACTTTACCGGAGTGTCACACACATTATTATCCTGTACTGTACCAGAGTATCCCACACATTATTATCCTGTACTGTACCAGAGTGTCACACACATTATTATCCTGTGCTGTACCAGAGTGTCACACACATTATTATCCTGTACTGTACCAGAGTGTCACACACATTATTATCCTGTGCTGTACCAGAGTGTCACACACATTATTATCCTGTGCTGTACCAGAGTGTCACACAGATTATTATCTTCTACTGTACCAGAGTGTCACACACATTATTATCCTGTACTGTACTAGAGTGTCACACACATTATTTTCCTGTACTGTACCTGAGTGTCACACACATTATTATCCGGTACTGTACCGGAGTGTCACACACATTATTATTCTGTGCTGTACCAGAGTGTCACACACATTATTATCCTGTACTGTACGAGAGTGTCACACACATTATTATCCTGTACTGTACCACAGTGTCACACACATTATTATCCTGTACTGTACCAGAGTGTCACACACATTATTATCCTGTGCTGTACCAGAGTGTCATTCATTATTATCCTGTGCTGTACCAGAGTGTCACACACAATATTATCCTGTGCTGTACCAGAGTGTCACACACATTATTATCCTGTGCTGTACCAGAGTGTCATTCATTATTATCCTGTGCTGTACCAGAGTGTCACACACATTATTATCCTGTACTGTACCAGAGTGTCACACACATTATTATCCTGTGCTGTACCAGTGTAACACACATTATTATCCTGTGCTGTACCAGAGTGTCACACACATTATTATCCTGTACTGTACCAGAGTGTCACACACATTATTATCCTGTACTGTACCAGAGTGTCACACACATTATTATCCTGTGCTGTACCAGAGTGTCACACACATTATTATCCTGTACTGTACCAGAGTTTCACACACATTATTATCTGTTACTTTACCGGAGTGTCACACACATTATTATCCTGTACTGTACCAGAGTATCCCACACATTATTATCCTGTACTGTACCAGAGTGTCACACACATTATTATCCTGTGCTGTACCAGAGTGTCACACACATTATTATCCTGTACTGTACCAGAGTGTCACACACATTATTATCCTGTGCTGTACCAGAGTGTCACCCACATTATTATCCTGTGCTGTACCAGAGTGTCACACAGATTATTATCTTCTACTGTACCAGAGTGTCACACACATTATTATCCTGTACTGTACTAGAGTGTCACACACATTATTTTCCTGTACTGTACCTGAGTGTCACACACATTATTATCCGGTACTGTACCGGAGTGTCACACACATTATTATTCTGTGCTGTACCAGAGTGTCACACACATTATTATCCTGTACTGTACGAGAGTGTCACACACATTATTATCCTGTACTGTACCACAGTGTCACACACATTATTATCCTGTACTGTACCAGAGTGTCACACACATTATTATCCTGTACTGTACCAGATTGTCACACACATTATTATCCTGTACTGTACTAGAGTGTCACACACATTATTATCCTGTACTGTGCCACAGTGTCACACACATTATTATCCTGTACTGTACCAGAGTGTCACACACATTATTATCCTGTACTGTACCAGAGTGTCACTCACATTATTATCCTGTACTGTACCAGAGTGTCACACACATTATTATCCTGTACTGTACCAGAGTGTCACACACATTATTATCCTGTGCTGTACCAGAGTGTCACACACATTATTATCCTGTACTGTACCAGAGTGTCACTCACATTATTATCCTGTACTGTACCAGAGTGTCACACACATTATTATCCTGTACTGTACCAGAGTGTCACACACATTATTATCCTGTGCTGTACCAGAGTGTCACACACATTATTATCCTGTACTGTACCAGAGTATCCCACACATTCTTATCCTGTACTGTACCAGAGTGTCACACACATTATTATCCTGTGCTGTACCAGTGTAACACACATTATTATCCTGTGCTGTACCAGAGTGTCACACACATTATTATCCTGTGCTGTACCAGAGTGTCACACACATTATTATCCTGTGCTGTACCAGAGTGTCACACACATTATTATCCTGTATTGTACCAGAGTGTCACACACATTATTATCCTGTACTGTACCAGAGTATCCCACACATTCTTATCCTGTACTGTACCAGAGTGTCACACACATTATTATCCTGTGCTGTACCAGTGTAACACACATTATTATCCTGTGCTGTACCAGAGTGTCACACACATTATTATCCTGTGCTGTACCAGAGTATCACACACATTATTATCCTGTGCTGTACCAGTGTAACAGACATTATTATCCTGTACTGTACCAGAGTGTCACACACATTATTATTCTGTACTGTACCAGAGTGTCACACACATTATTATCCTGTACTGTACCAGATTGTCACACACATTATTATCCTGTACTGTACCAGAGTTTCACACACATTATTATCCGTTACTGTACCGGAGTGTCACACACATTATTATCCTGTACTGTACCAGAGTATCCCACACATTATTATCCTGTACTGTACCAGAGTGTCACACACATTATTATCCTGTGCTGTACCAGAGTGTCACACACATTATTATCCAGTGCTGTACCAGAGTGTCACACACATTATTATCCTGTGCTGTACCAGAGTGTCACACATATTATTATCCTGCACTGTACCAGAGTGTCACACACAATATTATCCTGTGCTGTACCAGAGTGTCACACACATTATTATCCTGTGCTGTACCAGAGTGTCATTCATTATTATCCTGTGCTGTACCAGAGTGTCACACACATTATTATCCTGTACTGTACCAGAGTGTCACACACATTATTATCCTGTACTGTACCAGAGTTTCACACACATTATTATCTGTTACTTTACCGGAGTGTCACACACATTATTATCCTGTACTGTACCAGAGTATCCCACACATTATTATCCTGTACTGTACCAGAGTGTCACACACATTATTATCCTGTGCTGTACCAGAGTGTCACACACATTATTATCCTGTACTGTACCAGAGTGTCACACACATTATTATCCTGTGCTGTACCAGAGTGTCACACACATTATTATCCTGTGCTGTACCAGAGTGTCACACAGATTATTATCTTCTACTGTACCAGAGTGTCACACACATTATTATCCTGTACTGTACTAGAGTGTCACACACATTATTTTCCTGTACTGTACCTGAGTGTCACACACATTATTATCCGGTACTGTACCGGAGTGTCACACACATTATTATTCTGTGCTGTACCAGAGTGTCACACACATTATTATCCTGTACTGTACGAGAGTGTCACACACATTATTATCCTGTACTGTACCGAAGTGTCACACACATTATTATCCTGTACTGTACCAGAGTGTCACACACATTATTATCCTGTACTGTACCAGATTGTCACACACATTATTATCCTGTACTGTACTAGAGTGTCACACACATTATTATCCTGTACTGTGCCACAGTGTCACACACATTATTATCCTGTACTGTACCAGAGTGTCACACACATTATTATCCTGTACTGTACCAGAGTGTCACTCACATTATTATCCTGTACTGTACCAGAGTGCCACACACATTATTATCCTGTACTGTACCAGAGTGTCACACACATTATTATCCTGTGCTGTACCAGAGTGTCACACACATTATTATCCTGTACTGTACCAGAGTGTCACTCACATTATTATCCTGTACTGTACCAGAGTGTCACACACATTATTATCCTGTACTGTACCAGAGTGTCACACACATTATTATCCTGTGCTGTACCAGAGTATCACACACATTATTATCCGGTGCTGTACCAGAGTGTCACACACATTATTATCCTGTACTGTACCAGAGTGTCACACACATTATTATCCTGTGCTGTACCAGAGTGTCACACACATTATTATCCTGTATTGTACCAGAGTGTCACACACATTATTATCCTGTACTGTACCAGAGTATCCCACACATTCTTATCCTGTACTGTACCAGAGTGTCACACACATTATTATCCTGTGCTGTACCAGAGTTTCACACACATTATTATCCTGTGCTGTACCAGAGTGTCACACACATTATTATCCTGTGCTGTACCAGAGTGTCACACACATTATTATCCTGTGCTGTACCAGAGTGTCACACACATTATTATCCTGTATTGTACCAGAGTGTCACACACATTATTATCCTGTACTGTACCAGAGTATCCCACACATTCTTATCCTGTACTGTACCAGAGTGTCACACACATTATTATCCTGTGCTGTACCAGTGTAACACACATTATTATCCTGTGCTGTACCAGAGTGTCACACACATTATTATCCTGTGCTGTACCAGAGTATCACACACATTATTATCCTGTGCTGTACCAGTGTAACAGACATTATTATCCTGTACTGTACCAGAGTGTCACACACATTATTATCCTGTACTGTACCAGAGTGTCACACACATTATTATCCTGTACTGTACCAGATTGTCACACACATTATTATCCTGTACTGTACCAGAGTTTCACACACATTATTATCCGTTACTGTACCGGAGTGTCACACACATTATTATCCTGTACTGTACCAGAGTATCCCACACATTATTATCCTGTACTGTACCAGAGTATCCCACACATTATTATCCTGTGCTGTACCAGAGTGTCACACACATTATTATCCAGTGCTGTACCAGAGTGTCACACACATTATTATCCTGTGCTGTACCAGAGTGTCACACACATTATTATCCTGTACTGTACCAGAGTATCCCACACATTCTTATCCTGTATTGTACCAGAGTGTCACACACATTCTTATCCTGTATTGTACCAGAGTGTCACACACATTCTTATCCTGTATTGTACCAGAGTGTCACACACATTATTATCCGGTACTGTACCGGAGTGTCACACACATCATTATCCTGTACTGTACCAGAGTGTCACACACATTATTATCCTGTATTGTACCAGAGTGTCACACACATTATTATCCGGTGCTGTACCAGAGTGTCACACACATTATTATCCTGTACTGTACCAGAGTGTCACACACATTATTATCCTGTGCTGTACCAGAGTGTCACACACATTATTATCCTGTACTGTACCAGAGTGTCACACACATTATTATCCTGTACTGTACCAGAGTGTCACACACATTATTATCCTGTGCTGTACCAGAGTGTCACACACATTATTATCCTGTGCTGTACCAGTGTAACACACATTATTATCCTGTACTGTACCAGAGTGTCACACACATTATTATCCTGTGCTGTACCAGTGTAACACACATTATTATCCTGTGCTGTACCAGAGTGTCACACACATTATTATCCTGTGCTGTACCAGTGTAACACACATTATTATCCTGTACTGTACCAGAGTGTCACACACATTATTATCCTGTGCTGTACCAGTGTAACACACATTATTATCCTGTGCTGTACCAGAGTGTCACACACATTATTATCCTGTGCTGTACCAGAGTGTCACACACATTATTATCCTGTGCTGTACCAGTGTAACACACATTATTATCCTGTGCTGTACCAGAGTGTCATTCATTATTATCCTGTGCTGTACCAGAGTGTCACACACATTATTATCCTGT
Organism: Bombina bombina; assembly: GCF_027579735.1. Classification (NCBI taxonomy): domain Eukaryota; kingdom Metazoa; phylum Chordata; class Amphibia; order Anura; family Bombinatoridae; genus Bombina; species Bombina bombina. The sequence goes on from NC_069500.1 coordinate 1,421,516,894, forward strand.
ACTGTACCAGAGTGTCACACACATTATTATCCTGTGCTGTACCAGTGTAACACACATTATTATCCTGTGCTGTACCAGAGTGTCACACACATTATTATCCTGTACTGTACCAGAGTGTCACCCACATTATTATCCTGTACTGTACCAGAGTGTCACACACATTATTATCCTGTGCTGTACCAGAGTGTCACACACATTATTATCCTGTACTGTACCAGAGTTTCACACACATTATTATCTGTTACTTTACCGGAGTGTCACACACATTATTATCCTGTACTGTACCAGAGTATCCCACACATTATTATCCTGTACTGTACCAGAGTGTCACACACATTATTATCCTGTGCTGTACCAGAGTGTCACACACATTATTATCCTGTACTGTACCAGAGTGTCACACACATTATTATCCTGTGCTGTACCAGAGTGTCACACACATTATTATCCTGTACTGTACCAGAGTGTCACACACATTATTATCCTGTGCTGTACCAGAGTGTCACACACATTATTATCCTGTGCTGTACCAGAGTGTCACACAGATTATTATCTTCTACTGTACCAGAGTGTCACACACATTATTATCCTGTACTGTACTAGAGTGTCACACACATTATTTTCCTGAACTGTACCTGAGTGTCACACACATTATTATCCGGTGCTGTACCGGAGTGTCACACACATTATTATTCTGTGCTGTACCAGAGTGTCACACACATTATTATCCTGTACTGTACGAGAGTGTCACACACATTATTATCCTGTACTGTACCAGAGTGTCACACAGATTATTATCCTGTACTGTACCACAGTGTCACACACATTATTATCCTGTACTGTACCAGAGTGTCACACACATTATTATCCTGTACTGTACCAGATTGTCACACACATTATTATCCTGTACTGTACTAGAGTGTCACACACATTTTTATCCTGTACTGTGCCACAGTGTCACACACATTATTATCCTGTACTGTACCAGAGTGTCACACACATTATTATCCTGTACTGTACCAGAGTGTCACACACATTATTATCCTGTATTGTACCAGAGTGTCACACACATTATTATCCTGTACTGTACCAGAGTATCCCACACATTCTTATCCTGTACTGTACCAGAGTGTCACACACATTATTATCCTGTATTGTACCAGAGTGTCACACACATTATTATCCTGTACTGTACCAGAGTATCCCACACATTTTTATCCTGTACTGTACCAGAGTATCACACACATTATTATCCTGTGCTGTACCAGAGTGTCACACACATTATTATCCTGTGCTGTACCAGTGTAACACACATTATTATCCTGTACTGTACCAGAGTGTCACACACATTATTATCCTGTACTGTACCAGAGTGTCACACACATTATTATCCTGTGCTGTACCAGTGTAACACACATTATTATCCTGTGCTGTACCAGAGTGTCACACACATTATTATCCTGTACTGTACCAGAGTGTCACACACATTATTATCCTGTACTGTACCAGAGTGTCACACACATTATTATCCTGTACTGTACCAGAGTGTCACACACATTATTATCCTGTGCTGTACCAGAGTGTCACACACATTATTATCCTGTACTGTACCAGAGTTTCACACACATTATTATCCGTTACTGTACCGGAGTGTCACACACATTATTATCCTGTACTGTACCAGAGTTTCCCACACATTATTATCCTGTACTGTACCAGAGTGTCACACACATTATTATCCTGTGCTGTACCAGAGTGTCACACACATTATTATCCTGTACTGTACCAGAGTGTCACACACATTATTATCCTGTGCTGTACCAGAGTGTCACACACATTATTATCCTGTGCTGTACCAGAGTGTCACACACATTATTATCTTCTACTGTACCAGAGTGTCACACACATTATTATCCTGTACTGTACCAGAGTGTCACACACATTATTTTCCTGTACTGTACCTGAGTGTCACACACATTATTGTCCGGTGCTGTACCGGAGTGTCACACACATTATTATTCTGTGCTGTACCAGAGTGTCACACACATTATTATCCTGTACTGTACGAGAGTGTCACACACATTATTATCCTGTACTGTACCAGAGTGTCACACAGATTATTATTCTGTACTGTACCAGAGTGTCACACACATTATTATCCTGTGCTGTACCAGAGTGTCACACACATTATTATCCTGTACTGTACCAGAGTGTCCCACACATTCTTATCCTGTACTGTACCAGAGTGTCACACACATTATTATCCTGTATTGTACCAGAGTGTCACACACATTATTATCCTGTACTGTACCAGAGTATCCCACACATTCTTATCCTGTACTGTACCAGAGTATCACACACATTATTATCCTGTGCTGTACCAGAGTGTCACACACATTATTATCCTGTACTGTACCAGAGTGTCACACACATTATTATCCTGTGCTGTACCAGAGTGTCACACACATTATTATCCTGTACTGTACCAGAGTGTCACACACATTATTATCCTGTGCTGTACCAGAGTGTCACACACATTATTATCCTGTGCTGTACCAGTGTAACAGACATTATTATCCTGTATTGTACCAGAGTGTCACACACATTATTATCCGGTGCTGTACCAGAGTGTCACACACATTATTATCCTGTGCTGTACCAGTGTAACACACATTATTATCCTGTGCTGTACCAGAGTGTCACACACATTATTATCCTGTGCTGTACCAGTGTAACAGACATTATTATCCTGTACTGTACCAGAGTGTCACACACATTATTATCCTGTGCTGTACCAGAGTGTCACACACATTATTATCCTGTGCTGTACCAGAGTGTCATTCATTATTATCCTGTGCTGTACCAGAGTGTCACACACATTATTATCCTGTACTGTACCAGAGTGTCACACACATTATTATCCTGTGCTGTACCAGTGTAACACACATTATTATCCTGTGCTGTACCAGAGTGTCACACACATTATTATCCTGTACTGTACCAGAGTGTCACACACATTATTATCCTGTACTGTACCAGAGTGTCACACACATTATTATCCTGTACTGTACCAGAGTGTCACACACATTATTATCCTGTGCTGTACCAGAGTGTCACACACATTATTATCCTGTACTGTACCAGAGTGTCACACACATTATTATCCTGTACTGTACCAGAGTGTCACACACATTATTATCCGTTACTGTACCGGAGTGTCACACACATTATTATCCTGTACTGTACCAGAGTATCCCACACATTATTATCCTGTACTGTACCAGAGTGTCACACACATTATTATCCTGTGCTGTACCAGAGTGTCACACACATTATTATCCTGTACTGTACCAGAGTGTCACACACATTATTATCCTGTGCTGTACCAGAGTGTCACACACATTATTATCCTGTGCTGTACCAGAGTGTCACACACATTATTATCTTCTACTGTACCAGAGTGTCACACACATTATTATCCTGTACTGTACTAGAGTGTCACACACATTATTTTCCTGTACTGTACCTGAGTGTCACACACATTATTGTCCGGTGCTGTACCGGAGTGTCACACACATTATTATTCTGTGCTGTACCAGAGTGTCACACACATTATTATCCTGTACTGTACGAGAGTGTCACACACATTATTATCCTGTACTGTACCAGAGTGTCACACAGATTATTATTCTGTACTGTACCAGAGTGTCACACACATTATTATCCTGTGCTGTACCAGAGTGTCACACACATTATTATCCTGTATTGTACCAGAGTGTCACACACAGTATTATTCTGTACTGTACCAGAGTGTCACACACATTTTTATCCTGTACTGTACCAGAGTGTCACATACATTATTATCCTGTGCTGTACCAGAGTGTCACACACATTATTATCCTGTACTGTACCAGAGTGTCACACACATTTTTATCCTGTACTGTACCAGAGTGTCACACACATTTTTATCCTGTACTGTACCATAGTGTTACACAAATTATTATCCTGTACTGTACCAGAGTGTCACACACTTTTTTATCCTGTACTGTACCAGAGTGTCACACACATTATTATCCTGTGCTGTACCAGAGTGTCACACACATTATTATTCTGTACTGTACCAGAGTGTCACACACATTATTATCCGGTGCTGTACCAGAGTGTCACACACATTATTATCCTGTGCTGTACCAGAGTGTCACACAGATTATTATCTTGTACTGTACCAGAGTGTCACACACATTATTATCCTGTGCTGTACCAGAGTGTCACACACATAAGGGATAAACCTCCTATTACGTCTTACCTGTACCCAACTTAAATAAACTTAATTACCATATATAACAATAGATTAGAAGAAATATGACACTTGACACATGTTAAATGGGCAAAAGACTGGTCACGGTCACATTTATTATAACATAAGCCTTTAAAACTAGGCCTATGTAAATATGCCAACTAGGCAACAAAATCCTTCAATAGGAGAACTGTAACAGTTCTTTGCTGGTGGCGGCAATAAACTAGCTAAATTAACCCCTACTAACAGACGGCCAGGGCCCTACACGGTGTGTGCAGCGTGGCACGATTGCCACGCCCAATTGGCAGAGAGAGAGAGCTGTAAGAGGTATTTGCCTAAGATTCGTAGGGGGGAGTAACCTCTAGGTCGGCACCTAGTGGGTGTCACCTCCCCCATCCCATGACATCACTCATCTCTCTCCCTGCCCGCTCTCTGGGCCCTGCCCGACCGCCAGCTAGGGCACATACGACCAGCCCAGTAAGGCGACCCCCCTCGGAACGAGACGTAAAAACACGCTCCAAGCGGGTGGAAGACTAAATTACCCCTGCACTTAATGGGCTAGTTCAATTAAACCTACCCAAGCCAGGGTGAGCCCTAGCCATTACCCTAAGCCGCCACATCTTCATCCAGGGTCGGGTGGGCGGGAAAAAATCTTCCTTGAAGTCTGGAACAGGAACAAAAGAGGGCTGGATTCCCTGCAGTCAGGACCTATAAAGGTAAGCAGAAACACCCGCCCCTCCACTTGCAACAATGTAACATCTAGTACCTTCCAGACTTCAACTCAGTTATCCCTTAATTTTGTTACATGCCCAGTAGAGGGCCCTCCACTTCCATAAGGGATAAACCTCCTATTACGTCTTACCTGTACCCAACTTAAATAAACTTAAATACCATATATAACAATAGATTAGAAGAAATAAGACACTTGACACATGTTAAATGGGCAAAAGACCGGTCACGGTCACATTTATTATAACATAAGCCTTTAAAACTAGGCCTATGTAAATATGCCAACTAGGCAACAAAATCCTTCAATAGGAGAACTGTAACAGTTCTTTGCTGGTGGCGGCAATAAACTAGCTAAATTAACCCCTACTAACAGACGGCCAGGGCCCTACACGGTGTGTGCAGCGTGGCACGATTGCCATGCCCAATTGGCAGAGAGAGAGAGCTGTAAGCTGAAAGAGGTATTTGCCTAAGATTCATAGGGGGGAGTAACCCCTAGGTCGGCACCTAGTGGGTGTCACCTCCCCCATCCCATGACATCACTCATCTCTCTCCCTGCCCGCTCTCTGGGCCCTGCCCGACCGCCACAAGAGCCAACAGCCTCTTGCCGCCACAACTGACAAGCTCTAACCATATATATTAAAATAATAACAATAAACTTTAACTGCTAAACAATAATTCAAACAAACCCTAACAATGCTTTTCTAATATCCCCTAGAAAAATGTCCAGACCCACCTCTGTAAGTTGAACGCCATCAGGGCGATAGAGAGCCTTGTTGTCAGCCGTCAACTCGTCATGCCTAATGGCAAAACCACCTAACGCCGTGACCGTCCGCCCCATCTCCCTATTAAGCTTCTTTCTCACATTATACGCTGCCCTCTGATTTACAATATGCCGCCAACGCAGTCGTGCAACTACGTTGGACCAACCAATCTGGACATCAGGAAGCCAAGCAGACAGCCAGCGTATGTCAGAAGCCATCCTCCGAATCAAATCCAAAACAGGAACGGACCCCATGTCGTTCCCTCCCAAGTGCAGCACAATAATGTGAGGTTTCCCCCACCTCCTGTGAGCGTCCTGAAGCAAGGTGGGTAACTCTTCCCAAGTTAACCCCCTGCGCCCTAGCCACCGTACATTAGCTCTAGATGCTGCAAAACCCAAATGCTGCCCGTCCGGCCTCTGCGACGCCCTGATGGACGCCCAGTGCACGAAGGAATGCCCCACTATCCACACCCGCTTCGTGGGAGCATTCTTGCCTGAAAACATAGGATACAAAACTGAGCCAAGCATGACCTACAGTTACATATTTCCATACACCACAAATCCCCCTACTGTTTGGCCCCCTTCCTAATTCAACGAGCGGAACCCGGCCTAATGGGGTTCGTCCACCAAAGGACGAATATATGATTTAAAACGACCTGACTTCCAGCGCCCTAATTTCTTGATACCGGACTCCGAAACACCGCTAGACGCCGCGCTCGTGGCTGCCCCTATCCTAAAGGAATGGGACGCGATTTTCACAGGATCCAGCCCGGCGGCAACCGCCGCCTTTGCTAAGACCTTTTTAAATTGAAACAACGACAACGCCTATCCGTCTTCATGAATAAATAACTGACGCAATCCCTGCGGCCTAAGCTGGCAATAATCGTGGAAACTCCTAACTGGGCAACATTCCGGGAATTCATGCCTTCCCAGCAGAAGCCAAGCTCCCTTGCCTTCGGGGTCTGTCTTGGACCTAGGCACAAGCAGCAGCAGCCCCTCGTCCGATGGCCGCACGTGCTCCCATTGGATCCCGCCCATTTTATCCATCTTAGATGAAGCCACAATTTCACCGACCCTCAGAGCCCCAGCCAAGGCAAACGAGAAGGCCGCCCTAAACAGTGCTGCCTCGAACAATGACGAGCACACTGACTGCAGTGTACCCACCATGTCACGCAATCTAAGAGGTGTAATAGGTTCCCTACGGTCTTTTTCGCGCGGGGACATCCGACCCCAACCGTTCATTACTTGCTTCACAAGAAATGCCCGGGAATAATGCGCAATGCCGAACGTCTTATTGAAAAATGCGATGGCCGAAAGCCTGCTCTGAGCAGACAGTCTGGATATGCCCTGACTATGTAACCACGCAAGCCAGTTAAGCACCTGTACCTGTGTCGCTGTATGTACGGCAAACCTCTGTTGCCCGGTGAAGCAAACCCACGATCTCCAGTGTTTCTCATAAGCACACCAAGTCTTGCGAGCCAAGGACGCCCTTACTAGGGGGATGACGCTCTCCCAGCCCTCGCCATCTGCCAAAGAAAAGGAGGGCAATTTAGACCATTTCTCGCGGCCCCTGGCGCCACCCTCCTAAACTGATCCCATTGAAATCTGGAAAGAGCATCCGCTATAACATTCCTAACCCCCGGCACGTGCCGAGCTGTGAAAAGCATGTTCCACTGTAAGCAACGCAACACTAGGTGGCGCAGGTACGTAACCACCCTGGGTGACGACGCGGAAAGCCGGTTGATGGCATAGACAACACTCATGTTGTTGCACCAAAATACCACCGCCCGATTGGCCAGTCTCAATCCCCAGAGCTCGACCGCCACAATGATTGGGAAAAGTTCCAGCAACGTTAGGTTTCTGGTTAAACCAGCCAGAACCCAATCCCTTGGCCACAGACCAGCGCTCCACTCGCCATCGAAGTAAGCCCCATAACCAAAGCCACCCGCTGCATCCGTGAATAGATTAAGCGAATGACTGGTCATGGGGCCCTCTCGCCAAATGCATACTCCGTTGAATTTCTTTAGAAATTCCTCCCATACCCAGAGATCCTCCCTCATCTCCGCTGACACTTCCACCCTGGAAGCCTTCCCTTTCGGGCCCTGCAATTGACCCTCCAGCCTCCTGTTGAATACCCTTCCCATAGGAATAGCCCTTCCTGCGAAGTTCAGGAGTCCCAGCAAGGACTGAAGTTCCTTAACAGAAAACGTCTTAGCACTACGCACGGACAAAACCACCTGCAACAGGCGGTCGACTTTGTCCCGTGGCAGCCTACAGACCGCCTCCTCGGTATCTATCTCTATACCAAGAAAAGTAAGGCAAGAACAGGGACCCTGTGTCTTATCCTCTGCCAACGGCACGCCGAATTTACCCATCATGTCTTGCATGATAACCATCATGCGTGAGCATTCATCCGAACCTGCCCTACCTACCAACAGGAAGTCGTCCAGGTAGTGGGCCACGGCTCCACCCCCAGAGGCCCTCTGCACCACCCAATGCAGAAAGGAACTAAAGCATTCGAACAGTGCACATGATAGCGAGCACCCCATGGGAAGACATTTGTCCACATAGAAGGCCCCATCCGCCTTCATGCCCATTAGCCGAAATGCAGACGGGTGCAGGGGCAGCAAACGAAACGCTGACTCTATGTCCAGTTTCGCCATTAGCGCCCCTGCTCCTTTGCCCCGGACGATACCTAGAGCATCGGCAAAGGACTGGTAGTGTACCGTGCTCATGTCCGGGTCGATGGCATCATTCACCGACCCCCCTTTTGGAAATGACAAGTGATGTATAAGCCGAAACTTGCCCGTGTCCTTTTTGGGTACCACCCCTAATGGGGATACCACTAAATCAGGCAGCGGCCTGGCCCTGAAGGGGCCGGCCACCCTGCCCAAAGCCAGCTCCTTACTCAGTTTTTCCCGCACTAACTCAGGGAATTCATATGCTGACTTAAGGTTCCTGTGTACCACAGAACCCACCACGTCTCCCCCCACCGGAATCCTAAATCCCTCCTGTAACCCGGACCTAACCAGTTGAGCCGCCTCCTGGTCCGGGTAATGCGCCAGCCACGGCTCCATGGCTGGCAACCTAAGTGGGGTTGGGGCCCTTGTACCCAGGACCGCCCCTGGATGCCGACTTGTCTGCGCTAGCATCCTTCCTCTTGACGCAATCCACCCCTGAATGTGGTCCACTGCAGAATTTGCAGATGTGATGAAAGGAACAACTAGCTCCTCTGTCACACTGTTTATACTGGAATTTCCAGCATTCCCTGCCCCGGCGCTTTGGCCTCTGCGCCACTTTGCTAATGCCTAGCCTCGGCCCAGGGGTGCTGCCTGCACCCCCTTCAAGCCCCAGTTTGGACCACAGGTCGATATCCTTGGTTCCAAAATGCAGGAGAGGGTTACCCACCATCTTCCTGCGGAAGGCCATGTCGTACTCCCGCCACGCACCTTCCTTAAACCTAGCGCGGATATCGTCAATGGTATCCTCGTATTTAAATAGATTATGACCCTGAGTGGGCCATTTATCTACATAACACGTGGCTAACACCCTAAAGCATTTGTGCCACTCCTCGAATGTCTCCGGCCGCTGGACCTTTTTTGGCCCCGTGCCGTCAGCCGCGCGTTCCCTAGCCCTACACGCCTCTGGTGAAAGTTCAAAGATGTTGACGTAATGTCCAGCCTGAATCTTTTTGACCACCTTAGATTTCAGGTGTCCATATAGGGAGTGCACCAAGCACGGGTAAGTGTCGCCGTGAGACGCCACATGCCGTGACATCGGGGTTGCTCCCATGGCCGGGAAGCCAATGCTAGAGTCCTGAGCTAATGGAACTACATGACTACACTCCGCTCTAGGGACCTTCCCTTTAACCTGCGCCGCTACCAGCTTCTTTATCATCTTCCTTCTGCCCTTTTCCAACTAAGCCTAAGTCACCCTCACTCTCAGATCCAGACCCACTAGAGGATGAACCCAGCCCTATGTGTGCAGATGTGTGTAAGAGAAACTCACCGCTGGGGGCCAAAGGGGGCGCAGCTCCTGCCTGCGACTGCTGGTATCTGTCCTCTGCAGCAGCTGGAGATGAAGTTGCAACCGGTATTGCTCCTTGCCTGGATGTAGAAGCCATAGCTGGAACAGATGTATCCATGGGCACACCCTGCGGAAACAAAACATTTTGGGGAGTACTCCTTGCAGATGAATGGACCCCTGGGGGTTCCCCACCTGCTCCCCAGACAGACATACCCCCAGTGCAGCCGAAACAGCCCTCCTTATCATCTCCTCAGTCCCACTGGAAATCTGTCCCTGTGAAACATTCACACTCTCATTGCCAGCCCCACGAATCATACCAGGTGTTACCTGCCTACTAATGTCCCTGGCAAATATTCCCCCTGAGGCAGTCCCTGCCACATCAAGGTATTCGGTATCCCCATGTAAAGCCCCTTGCCTAGCCACAGTTATCCCCCTGTGGACCCCAGTGCCCGATCTAGCCTGAGCAGCACGACCGGGGATTACCCCTCTACCCCTCTGCCTCAACAAAGTAGCTCTCCTGCCACCAGGCGTTTTACCCAGTGCCTTGCCAGCCACACCAACAGACCGCACATTCGCCCGCGCTCCCACCACCCCAGGTGCCCTCCCATCCGCAAGGAGCCTCCCCAACTCACTAGGGCTCCCTCCGTGCGGTGACCTGCTCCTGTGTCGCACGCTGCGCACTCTGCTTCTACCGCGCTCCACCCTGTCTGAAACATCACTCAGGGAGGATGTGCGTGACGCGGCGCCGGAAGGGGCGTGGCTACGGCCCGACGCAAGCCCAGGGACATTGAGAGCCCGGACCACATGGGCGCCCTGCCGCTCGGCCTGCTCCCCAGGGCCAATGACCGGACCACCAGGGGGAAAGTTCCCCGCCAGGGCCTGCGCCATAGATAGAACCGAGGCCAAGGCCTCGGGTGAAAAAGCCTGGAGCTGCTGCCAGGATGCTTGCCCGGCTGCAGCATGGCCCGCTTGCCCCATATCCCCAGGAGGGGGATCAGTATGAGACTCGCTAAGGTTAGGGTAAAGGGGAGGGGGGAATCCGGTTGGATTAAGGGAACCCCGGGCAGTGACCCCACCCTAAGAAATGAAGGCCCAGGCCTAACTGAGTCAGAGGCCGGAACCCCAGCAGCACCAATAGCAGCAGGGTGCGGGGGTTGAGTACTTGAGGAGGGACCCTGGGACTCAGAGCTCACAGCAGTGGCTCCAGTTCCCAGCCCCCCCCCCCTCGTTGTAGGCCTTTTCTGGACCCTGGGGGCCGACTTGGTTTTTGAAACTGGGGAATGGGGAACCACATCCTCAGAAGCTGATCCACTTTCTCTTGCAGCTCCCCTCATGCCAGGAACCACCTTCACCACTTCACTGTACCGCTTTGGGGGCACAGACTTTCTCTTGGCCCGCTCCATCTCCACAGAAAAATTCTTCCTTGAAGTCTGGAACAGGAACAAAAGAGGGCAGGATTCCCTGCAGTCAGGACCTATAAAGGTAAGCAGAAACACCCGCCCCTCCACTTGCAACAATGTAACATCTAGTACCTTCCAGACTTCAACTCAGTTATCCCTTAATTTTGTTACATGCCCAGTAGAGGGCCTTCCACTTCCATTATTATCCTGTACTGTACCAGAGTGTCACACACATTATTATCCTGTGCTGTACCAGTGTCACACACATTATTATCCTGTGCTGTACCAGTGTCACACACATTATTATCCTGTGCTGTACCAGAGTGTGACACACATTATTATCCTGCATTGTACCAGAATGTCACATACATTATTATCCTGTGCTGTACCAGAGTGTCAAACACATTATTATCCTGAACTGTACCAGAGTGTCACACACATTATTATCCTGTACTGTACCAGAGTGTCACACACATTATTATCCTGTGCTGTACCAGTGTCACACACATTATTATCCTGCACTGTACCAGAGTGTCACACACATTATTATCCTGTACTGTACCAGAGTGTGACACACATTATTATCCTGTACTGTACCAGAGTATCACACACATTATTATCCTGTGCTGTACCAGAGTGTCACACACATTATTATCCTGTGCTGTACCAGAGTGTCACACACATTATTATCCTGTGCTGTACCAGAGTGTCACACACATTATTATCCTGCACTGTACCAGAGTGTCACACACATTATTATCACACACATTTTTATCCTGTACTGTACCAGAGTGTCACACACATTATTATCCTGTACTGTACCAGAGTGTCACACACATTATTATCCTGTACTGTGCCAGAGTGTCACACACATTATTATCCTGTGCTGTACCAGAGTGTCACACAGATTATTATCTTGTACTGTACCAGAGTGTCACACACATTATTATCCTGTACTGTACCAGAGTGTCACACACATTATTATCCTGTACTGTACCAGAGTGTCACACACATTATTATCCGGTACTGTACCGGAGTGTCACACACATTATTATTCTGTGCTGTACCAGAGGGTAACACACATTATTATTCTGTACTGTACCAGAGTGTCACACACATTAGTATCCTGTACTGTACCAGTGTAACACACATTATTATCCTGTGCTGTACCAGAGTGTCACACAGATTATTATCTTTTACTGTACCAGAGTGTCACACACATTATTATCCTGTATTGTACCAGAGTGTCACACACATTATTATCCTGTACTGTACCAGAGTGTCACACACATTATTATCCTGTATTGTACCAGAGTGCCACACACATTATTATCCTGTACCTTACCAGAGTGTCACACACATTCTTATCCTGTACTGTACCAGAGTGTCACGCACATTATTATCCTGTACTGTACCAGAGTGTAACACACATTATTATCCTGTGCTGTACCAGAGTGTCACACACATTATTATCCTGTGCTGTACCGGAGTGTCACACACATCATTATCCTGTACTGTACCAGAGTATCCCACACATTATTATCCTGTACTGTACCAGAGTGTCACACACATTATTATCCTGTGATGTACCAGAGTGTCACACACATTATTATCATGTACTGTACCAGAGTTTCACACACATTATTATCCGGTACTGTACCTAGCGCGGATATCGTCAATGGTATCCTCGTATTTAAATAGATTATGACCCTGAGTGGGCCATTTATCTACATAACACGTGGCTAACACCCTAAAGCATTTGTGCCACTCCTCGAATGTCTCCGGCCGCTGGACCTTTTTTGGCCCCGTGCCGTCAGCCGCGCGTTCCCTAGCCCTACACGTCTCCGGTGAAAGTTCAAAGATGTTGACGTAACGTCCATCCTGAATCTTTTTGACCACCTTAGATTTCAGGTGTCCATATAGGGAGTGCACCAAGCACGGGTAAGTGTCGCCGTGAGACGCCACATGCCGTGACATCGGGGTTGCTCCCATGGCCGGGAAGCCAATGCTAGAGTCCTGAGCTAATTGAACTACATGACTACTCTCCGCTCTAGGGACCTTCCCTTTAACCTGCGCCGCTACCAGCTTCTTTATCATCTTAAACAACTCCTTCTGCCCTTTTCCAACTAAGCCTAAGTCACCCTCACTCTCAGATCCAGACCCACTAGAGGATGAACCCAGCCCTATGTGTGCAGATGTGTGTAAGAGAAACTCACCGCTGGGGGCCAAAGGGGGCGCAGCTCCTGCCTGCGACTGCTGGTATCTGTCCTCTGCAGCAGCTGGAGATGAAGTTGCAACCGGTATTGCTCCTTGCCTGGATGTAGAAGCCATAGCTGGAACAGATGTATCCATGGGCACACCCTGCGGAAACAAAACATTTTGGGGAGTACTCCTTGCAGATGAATGGACCCCTGGGGGTTCCCCACCTGCTCCCCAGACAGACATACCCCCAGTGCAGCCGAAACAGCCCTCCTTATCATCTCCTCAGTCCCACTGGAAATCTGTCCCTGTGAAACATTCACACTCTCATTGCCAGCCCCACGAATCATACCAGGTGTTACCTGCCTACTAATGTCCCTGGCAAATATTCCCCCTGAGGCAGTCCCTGCCACATCAAGGTATTCGGTATCCCCATGTAAAGCCCCTTGCCTAGCCACAGTTATCCCCCTGTGGACCCCAGTGCCCGATCTAGCCTGAGCAGCACGACCGGGGATTACCCCTCTACCCCAACAAAGTAGCTCTCCTGCCACCAGGCGTTTTACCCAGTGCCTTGCCAGCCACACCAACAGACCGCACATTCGCCCGCGCTCCCACCACCCCAGGTGCCCTCCCATCAGCAAGGAGCCTCCCCAACTCACTAGGGCTCCCTCTGTGCGGTGACCTGCTCCTGTGTTGCATGCTGCGCACTCTGCTTCTACCGCGCTCCACCCTGTCTGAAACATCACTCAGGGAGGATGCGCGTGACGCGGCGCCGGAAGGGGCGTGGCTACGGCCCGACGCAAGCCCAGGGACATTGAGAGCCCGGACCACGTGGGCGCCCTGCCGCTCGGCCTGCTCCCCAGGGCCAATGACCGGACCACCAGGGGGAAAGTTCCCCGCCAGGGCCTGCGCCATAGATAGAACCGAGGCCAAGGCCTCGGGTGAAAAAGCCTGGAGCTGCTGCCAGGACGCTTGCCCGGCTGCAGCATGGCCCGCTTGCCCCATATCCCCAGGAGGGGGATCAGTATGAGACTCGCTAAGGTTAGGGTAAAGGGGAGGGGGGGAATCCGGTTGGATTAAGGGAACCCCGGGCAGTGACCCCACCCTAAGAAATGAAGGCCCAGGCCTAACTGAGTCAGAGGCCGGAACCCCAGCAGCACCAATAGCATCAGGGTGCGGGGGTTGAGTGCTTGAGGAGGGACCCTGGGACCCAGAGCTCACAGCAGTGGCTCCAGTTCCCAGCCCCCCCCCCCTCGTTGTAGGCCTTTTCTGGACCCTGGGGGCCGACTTGGTTTTTGAAACTGGGGAATGGGGAACCACATCCTCAGAAGCTGATCCACTTTCTCTTGCAGCTCCCCTCATGCCAGGAACCACCTTCACCACTTCACTGTACCGCTTTGGGGGCACAGACTTTCTCTTGGCCCGCTCCATCTCCACAGAAAAATTCTTCCTTGAAGTCTGGAACAGGAACAAAAGAGGGCTGGATTCCCTGCAGTCAGGACCTATAAAGGTAAGCAGAAACACCCGCCCCTCCACTTGCAACAATGTAACATCTAGTACCTTCCAGACTTCAACTCAGTTATCCCTTAATTTTGTTACATGCCCAGTAGAGGGCCCTCAACACACATTATTATCCTGTACTGTACCAGAGTGTCACACACATTATTATCCTGTACTGTACCAGAGTGTCACACACATTATTATCTTGTACTGTACCAGAGTGTCACACACATTATTATCCTGTACTGTACCAGAGTGTCACACACATTATTATCCTGTACTGTACCAGAGTGTCACACATTATTATCCTGCATTGTACCAGAATGTCACATATATTATTATCCTGTGCTGTACCAGAGTGTCACACACATTATTATCCTGAACTGTACCAGAGTTTCACACACATTATTATCCTGTACTGTACCAGAGTGTCACACACATTATTATCCTGTGCTGTACCAGTGTCACACACATTATTATCCTGCACTGTACCAGAGTGTCACACACATTATTATCCTGTACTGTACAAGAGTGTCACACACATTATTATCCTGTACTGTACCAGAGTATCACACACATTATTATCCTGTGCTGTACCAGAGTGTCACACACATTATTATCCTGTACTGTACCAGAATGTCACATACATTATTATCCTGTGCTGTACCAGAGTGTCACACACATTATTATCCTGCACTGTACCAGAGTGTCATACACATTATTATCACACACATTTTTATCCTGTACTGTACCAGAGTGTCACACACATTATTATCCTGTACTGTACCAGAGTGTCACACACATTATTATCCTGTACTGTGCCAGAGTGTCACACACATTATTATCCTGTGCTGTTCCAGAGTGTCACACACATTATTATCCTGCACTGTACCAGTGTCACACACATTATTATCCTGTGCTGTACCAGAGTGTCACACACATTATTATCCTGTGCTGTACCAGAGTGTCACACACATTATTATCCTGTGCTGTACCAGAGTGTCACACACATTATTATCCTGTACTGTACCAGAGTATCACACACATTATTATCCTGTGCTGTACCAGAGTGTGACACACATTATTATCCTGCACTGTACCAGAATGTCACATACATTATTATCCTGTGCTGTACCAGAGTGTCACACACATTATTATCCTGCACTGTACCAGAGTGTCACACACATTATTATCACACACATTTTTATCCTGTACTGTACCAGAGTGTCACACACATTATTATCCTGTACTGTACCAGAGTGTCACACACATTATTATCCTGTACTGTGCCAGAGTGTCACACACATTATTATCCTGTGCTGTACCAGAGTGTCACACACATTATTATCCTGTACTGTACCAGAGTGTCACACAGATTATTATCTTGTACTGTACCAGAGTGTCACACACATTATTATCCTGTACTGTACCAGAGTGTCACACACATTATTATCCTGTACTGTACCAGAGTGTCACACACATTATTATCCGGTGCTGTACCGGAGTGTCACACACATTATTATTCTGTGCTGTACCAGAGGGTAACACACATTATTATTCTGTACTGTACCAGAGTGTCACACACATTAGTATCCAGTGCTGTACCGGAGTGTCACACACATTATTATCCTGTGCTGTACCGGAGTGTCACACACATTATTATTCTGTGCTGTACCAGAGGGTAACAAACATTATTATTCTGTACTGTACCAGAGTGTCACACACATTATTATCCTGTGCTGTACCAGAGTGTCACACAGATTATTATCTTTTACTGTACCAGAGTGTCACACACATTATTATCCTGTATTGTACCAGAGTGTCACACACATTATTATCCTGTATTGTACCAGAGTGCCACACACATTATTATCCTGTACCTTACCAGAGTGTCACACACATTCTTATCCTGTACTGTACCAGAGTTTCACAAACATTATTATCCGGTACTGTACCGGAGTGTCACACACATCATTATCCTGTACTGTACCAGAGTATCCCACACATTATTATCCTGTACTGTACCGGAGTGTCACACACATCATTATCCTGTGCTGTACCAGAGTGTCACACACATTATTATCCTGTGCTGTACCAGAGTGTCACACACATTATTATCCTGTGATGTACCAGAGTGTCACACACATTATTATCATGTACTGTACCAGAGTTTCATACACATCATTATCCTGTACTGTACCAGAGTGTAACACACATTATTATCCTGTACTGTACCAGAGTGTCACACACATTATTATCCTGTACTGTACCAGAGTGTCACACACATTATTATCCTGTACTGTACCAGAGTGTCACACACATTATTATCCTGTACTGTACCAGAGTGTCACTCACATTATTATCCTGTATTGTACCAGAGTGTCACACACATTATTATCCTGTGCTGTACCAGAGTGTCACACACATTATTATCCTGTGCTGTACCAGAGTGTCACACACATTATTATCCTGTACTGTACCACAGTGTCACACACATTATTATCCTGTGCTGTACCAGAGTGTCACACACATTATTATCCTGTACTGTACCAGAGTGTCACACACATTATTATCCTGTACTTTACCACAGTGTCACACACATTATTATCCTGTGCTGTACCAGAGTGTCACACACATTATTATCCTGTGCTGTACCAGAGTGTCACACACATTATTATCCTGTACTGTACCAGAGTGTCACACATTATTATCCTGCATTGTACCAGAGTGTCACACACATTATTATCCTGTGCTGTACCAGAGTGTCACACACATTATTATCCTGTGCTGTACCAGAGTGTCACACACATTATTATCCTGTGCTGTACCAGAGTGTCACACACATTATTATCCTGTACTGTACCAGAGTGTCACACACATTATTATCCTGTACTGTACCAGAGTGTCACACACATTATTATCCTGTACTGTACCAGAGTGTAACACACATTATTATCCTGTGCTGTACCAGAGTGTCACACACATTATTATCCTGTGCTGTACCAGAGTGTCACACACATTATTATCTTCTACTGTACCAGAGTGTCACACACATTATTATCCTGTGCTGTACCAGAGTGTCACACACATTATTATCTTCTACTGTACCAGAGTGTCACACACATTATTATCCTGTGCTGTACCAGAGTGTCACACACATTATTATCTTCTACTGTACCAGAGTGTCACACACATTATTATCCTGTGCTGTACCAGAGTGTCACACACATTATTATTCTGTACTGTGAGAAATAAAAAACAGAGGGGCGCCTCATGTGTGGTATAGTCTGATTGAAGACATAAGAAAAAGCAACAGAATAGCCAAATGAGTACTCACATACTCCACGAGCACACTCATGTGCTGGTAGGGGCAGGCTGTAGATTTAGATGGGTGTGACAGCTCACCCTTTCAAGGATACTTCCAATACTGTAGTTCTGCAACAGGTGTAAAACAAACAGAGAGCACTATATGTGCAGACCATTAAGGATGATACATAGAAATGTGCTTTATAGTATAAAGTGGGTACTCACATACTCCCAAAGCACACCAATGTGCTGGTAGATACAGGCTGCAGATTCAGGCAGGTGTGGCAGCTCACCCAAACAAACAATCTTTTGGTATTGATGCAGTGAAAACAAAGGCAGGTTTTATGCTTCTCAGTAGCTGTGCACTTAGTAGTGATTGCAGGCAGACGGTAGGAAATGAGATCCACTCCAAAAGTAAAAATTTGCAAATATTTATTAAAAACAAAAATTTAAAAACAACACCAGGGTTGTTATACAAAGTGGATTATAGGGTCACCCAGTTGGCCCCAATGATTGCAACGCGTTTCTCGGTTGGCAAACCGTTTCATCAGGCATATCATAATCATTCCTACCTCTGCCTTTTATACCCTACAAACAAACAATTGTGTCCATTCTAAGAGGTGTGTTCCTAATTGATTCTCACCTGTGTGAGCTATCAGGTGTCTCTGAGGCTAATTGGTTGTTCACTAGAAAAAATATACTTTGCAACTAAAAAATTGACTTTGCAAAATAAAAAATTTAAATATTCACCCTTTTGTGTATACCAAATTGTGCATTAATGTGTTACATGTAGAAGAAAAGAAAGAAAAAATGTGTAGTAAAATAATAAATATATTCCAGTTATGTTACCAATCAATAATATGGCAGTCCCTTTTCTGCTAATGCACATTGAAAAATTGCAAAGGTCAGCAGCATAAAAGGCTGCTGTCTATGTGTATTTTTTTGGCAATTTTATTTCAATAACAAACTGAATATAAACTTCTTAGTATGTTATAATATTCACCCTTTTGTGTATACCAAGTTGTGCATTCATGTATTACATGTAGAAGAAGAGAAAGAAAGAAGAAATGTGTAGTAAAATAATAAATATATTCCAGTTATGTTACCAATCAATAATATGGCAGTACCTTTTCTGCTAATGCACACAGAAAAATCGCAAAGGGCAGCTGCATAAAAGGCTGCTGTCTATATGTGTTTTTTTGGCATTTTTATTTCAATAACAAACTGAATATAAACTTCTTAGTATGTTATAATATTTTTAGTAGGTTGGACAGCAAATGCGCGATCTTGTCCTATTGTGGGATAGAACGTGAGCAGTTTAGTCAGAAGTCTTTAAATAGTCACTTGTGCAGCAATGTGAAAGAAGAAAAAAAAAAAAAAAGAAGTGGAACTGTGATAATACTGTAAGTAGTGTCTTCTGTAGAGTTAGTGCCCTAAAAAGGTGACATTAATTTTAATATATGACCATTGATATGGGCCTAAAAGAAAAAAAAGATGAAAAGAAAAAAGAAAAAAGAAAAAAGAAATAAGAGCAAATCCTACGTGTGTGTGTGTGTGTCTATGTGTTTAACAAAGCCAATTTTGCTCAGAACTGCAAAAAAACACAGTTCTACACTACACTACATTCTTTTGAAGATTATAGAATGTATTGTAATGTAAGTTATGATTACAAAGACCCTAATGGAGGGTCACTAATATATTAAGACTAATTGATGGATAGAGAATAGTGCTATTTGGATCTAAGGGTGGATAATGTTACGACCCATACTCTTAAGGATAAGATAAGGGGGGTGATATATGACCGGATAGCTGAATAATAGAACATGGTGGTGCCTTCTAAAAGGCTGCCAAATCTAATACTTCGTTAAGGCCAGAGGGAAACAAAGACTGGAACTTGAAGATCCAGTATGTCTCCCTCTGGCGCAAACGAGTATATCTATTGGTTCCCATTTTGGAAGGGATGAATTCCAGTGGAGTGATGCAAAAAGTATGATGGTGTCCTTGATGCTGAACAGTGCTGTGGCGTGATATGCTATGTTTAAGTGATTGTTTTTTGATGTTTCTTAAATGCTCACTCCATCTGGTACGTATCCTCCTGCAAGTGCGGCCCAAATATTGCAGGCCACATCTGCAGGTGAGGACATAGATAACATACTCAGTACTACAATCAATCCTATTTTTAATGGGAAATATTTCTCCTGTTGTGTGACATTTGACAGAGGTGTGTCCATGAGTAATGATGCTGCACATATGGCATCTTGACTTATTGCATCTATAAGCTCCTGGTTTTGCTTTCCTATCAATATATGATGTACCATTGTGTATATGGTTTCTTTTGGATATTACTATTTTACGTGGTGCCAGTTTTTGCTTGAGAGTTGGTGCTCTTCGAAACACTACTTGTGGGGTATTTTTGATATTATTCTTTAGAATGGGGTCTTTGAGAAGTATTGGCCAATGTTTATTTAAAGTTTTTTTAATAAGACTATGTTTGGAGTTAAATTGGGTAATAAAAAGAGGGTCTTTAAGGTGAGTATTATCTCGTTTAGAGGGGTCTTCCAATTTTGCGGAGAGGATAGTGCTTCTGTCCTCATTTTTTGCTCTTAAGAAGCTATCTTCTATTAATGTAATAGGATAACCCTTTTCTTTAAACCTATTAAAAAGGACTTCTGATTGTTGTTCATAGAGGGTGAGCGTACTACAGTTTCTTCTTATACGTCTAAATTGACTATAGGGGATGTTGGTCTTCCAGCTATTAAGATGATTGCTTGCAAAATGTAAAAAATTATTGCTATCTACTTCTTTAAAATAGGTGGAAGACACAACATCCCCCATCTCATTCCATCCTAGACAGATGTCCAAAAACTCAATCTGTTCCATCTGTAGGTTGTGTGAAAATGATAAACCCAAATTATTGGAATTTAAATGATTAATGAAAAGGATGGCCTCATCTCTTGTTCCCTCCCAGATGAAGATGAGGTCGTCTATATACCGGCCATAGAATACCAGGTTTGCCTCCCAGTTTGTGTTATAGATGTATTGTTCCTCAAACATACCCATGAAGAGGTTGGCAAAACTGGGGGCAAACCTGGTACCCATGGCCGTACCCTTGACTTGTAGATAGTAATCATCGAGAAATTGAAAGTAATTGTGTTTTAAAATATGTTTTATGCAAATAAGAATGAACTCTTGTTGTGGGAGGGGAAGATAGATGTCATTATCTAGATAACTTCTTATAGCATTTAATCCTAATGTATGGTCAATGTTGGAGTACAGTGCCCCAACATCACAGGTGAGCCAGAATGATGTTTTACCTCTTTTGACATTCTGTAATTTATTAAGTAGATCTGTTGTGTCTTTAATATAAGAAGACAACTTAGTTACATACTTTTGTAATAATAAATCAATATATTCTGATAGTCGATCAGTAAGACTATTGATCCCTGAAATTATAGGTCTACCTGGGGGTTGGGTCTGATTTTTATGGATTTTAGGTAAGTGATAGTAAAACGGGATGCTGGGATGATCTGGTAGGAGGTATTGTTTCTCTTTTTTGTTTAGAATTCCTTTGTGGAAACCATCTAATATTAAATTTTTAAGAGTTATACTGAATTTTGTTGTTGGATCATTATCTAATTTTTTATAGTATTCGGTGTCTAATACTATATGTTTGGCTTCGGCAATATAATCCGGATAGTCCTGTAGGACTATTCCTCCGCCTTTGTCTGCTTGGCGTATGATCAAGTTTTTATTAGCCATTAAATTTTTTAAAGCTTTTTGTTCATTAGGCCACATTCTGATGTGTTGTGAATTAGTTCTATTTTGTTTTAGATTTCTGTTTCTTGTCTGGAATAATTTATTAAAATCATCTAACACTAACTGCTGGAAGAGATCTATGTAAGACCCCTCTTCCCTAGGAGGATTGAATGTAGATGGTGGTGCAAGATTGGTGTGTGTAATCTGTTCAAATAGGTCATTTGTTAGATCTGAAGGATCTGCATAGATGGTTTGAGTTAGGTTTCTAGGATTCATTTTGTCTGTTAGTATCGGCGTACCGTCTAATTTGTGTTTTCTTAGTTGTTTGACAGCAAAATATCTTTGTAGAGAAAGCTTTCTAGTAAAAGAGTTAATATCTACAAACAAATTAAATATGTTGGGTTGATTGGGGGGACAGAATGACAAACCTCTACCTAAAATTCTAATTTCATCATCTGACAATGTGTGAGATGAGAGATTAAAAATCCCTTCTTTTAATTTCTGTAGTTTTGTTTTTTTGAGTTCATTCTTATTTGCATAAAACATATTTTAAAACACAATTACTTTCAATTTCTCGATGATTACTATCTACAAGTCAAGGGTACGGCCATGGGTACCAGGTTTGCCCCCAGTTTTGCCAACCTCTTCATGGGTATGTTTGAGGAACAATATAGACGACCTCATCTTCATCTGGGAGGGAACAAGAGATGAGGCCATCCTTTTCATTAATCATTTAAATTCCAATAATTTGGGTTTATCATTTTCACACAACCTACAGATGGAACAGATTGAGTTTTTGGACATCTGTCTAGGATGGAATGAGATGGGGGATGTTGTGTCTTCCACCTATTTTAAAGAAGTAGATAGCAATAATTTTTTACATTTTGCAAGCAATCATCTTAATAGCTGGAAGACCAACATCCCCTATAGTCAATTTAGACGTATAAGAAGAAACTGTAGTACGCTCACCCTCTATGAACAACAATCAGAAGTCCTTTTTAATAGGTTTAAAGAAAAGGGTTATCCTATTACATTAATAGAAGATAGCTTCTTAAGAGCAAAAAATGAGGACAGAAGCACTATCCTCTCCGCAAAATTGGAAGACCCCTCTAAACGAGATAATACTCACCTTAAAGACCCTCTTTTTATTACCCAATTTAACTCCAAACATAGTCTTATTAAAAAAACTTTAAATAAACATTGGCCAATACTTCTCAAAGACCCCATTCTAAAGAATAATATCAAAAATACCCCACAAGTAGTATTTCGAAGAGCACCAACTCTCAAGCAAAAACTGGCACCACGTAAAATAGTAATATCCAAAAGAAACCATATACACAATGGTACATCATATATTGATAGGAAAGCAAAACCAGGAGCTTATAGATGCAATAAGTCAAGATGCCATATGTGCAGCATCATTACTCATGGACACACCTCTGTCAAATGTCACACAACAGGAGAAATATTTCCCATTAAAAATAGGATTGATTGTAGTACTGAGTATGTTATCTATGTCCTCACCTGCAGATGTGGCCTGCAATATTTGGGCCGCACTTGCAGGAGGATACGTACCAGATGGAGTGAGCATTTAAGAAACATAAAAAAACAATCACTTAAACATAGCATATCACGCCACAGCACTGTTCAGCATCAAGGACACCATCATACTTTTTGCATCACTCCACTGGAATTCATCCCTTCCAAAATGGGAACCAATAGATATACTCGTTTGCGCCAGAGGGAGACATACTGGATCTTCAAGTTCCAGTCTTTGTTTCCCTCTGGCCTTAACGAAGTATTAGATTTGGCAGCCTTTTAGAAGGCACCACCATGTTCTATTATTCAGCTATCCGGTCATATATCACCCCCCTTATCTTATCCTTAAGAGTATGGGTCGTAACATTATCCACCCATAGATCCAAATAGCACTATTCTCTATCCATCAATTAGTCTTAATATATTAGTGACCCTCCATTAGGGCCTTTGTAATCATAACTTACATTACACTACATTCTATAATCTTCAAAAGAATGTAGTGTAGTGTAGAACTGTGTTTTTTTGCAGTTCTGAGCAAAATTGGCTTTGTTAAACACATAGACACACACACACACACGTAGGATTTGCTCTTATTTCTTTTTTCTTTTTTCTTTTTTCTTTTCATCTTTTTTTTCTTTTAGGCCCATATCAATGGTCATATATTAATATTAATGTCACCTTTTTAGGGCACTAACTCTACAGAAGACACTACTTACAGTATTATCACAGTTCCACTTCTTTTTTTTTTTTTTTTTTCTTCTTTCACATTGCTGCACAAGTGATTATTTAAAGACTTCTGACTAAACTGCTCACGTTCTATATCCCACAATAGGACAAGATCGCGCATTTGCTGTCCAACCTACTAAAAATATTATAACATACTAAGAAGTTTATATTCAGTTTGTTATTGAAATAAAAATGCCAAAAAAACACATATAGACAGCAGCCTTTTATGCAGCTGCCCTTTGCGATTTTTCTGTGTGCATTAGCTGAAAAGGTACTGCCATATTATTGATTGGTAACATAACTGGAATATATTTATTATTTTACTACACATTTCTTCTTTCTTTCTCTTCTTCTACATGTAATACATGAATGCACAACTTGGTATACACAAAAGGGTGAATATTATAACATACTAAGAAGTTTATATTCAGTTTGTTATTGAAATTAAAATGCCAAAAAAAAACACATATAGACAGCAGCCTTTTATGCAGCTGCCCTTTGCGATTTTTCTGTGTGCATTAGCAGAAAAGGGACTGCCATATTATTGATTGGTAACATAACTGGGATATATTTATTATTTTATTACACATTTTTTTTTTCTTTCTTTCTTTTCTTCTATATGTAACACATGAATGCACAACTTGGTATACACAAAAGGGTGAATATTATAACATACTAAGAAGTTTATATTCAGTTTGTTATTGAAATAAAATTGCCAAAAAAACACACATAGACAGCAGCCTTTTATGCTGCTGCCCTTTGCAATTTTTCAATGTGCATTAGCAGAAAAGGTACTGCCATATTATTGATTGGTAACATAACTGGAATATATTTATTATTTTACTACACATTTTTTCTTTCTTTTCTTCTACATGTAACACATTAATGCACAACTTGGTATACACAAAAGGGTGAATATTTAAATTTTTTATTTTGCAAAGTCAATTTTTTAGTTGCAAAGTATATTTTTTCTAGTGAACAACCAATTAGCCTCAGAGACACCTGACCTTTAAAGTCGTCAATCCCCGGCCTTAATCTTATAACCATTATAAGTTAAAATAATAACATAAATAAAAGAGTTACACACAGCTTTGGTATAAAATTTGGCCGCAGCCATTTTATTAACAACACAATTTAAATATTGAGTAATAAATATTTTCAAACATTTTCAAACATTTTTTCACAGAACATACCTGATGTTCATAAATAACATTACTGACAAATAAAACATAAACCACAGCGGTGCTAGTTCCCAAACCCACAAAAACAAGATGGCCGTTATTCAACAACTGGACTCAGCTATATCCCTGTTGAGTCCGTCCAAGTACACCTAAACTTTAATAGGGAACCCCTTGCCCCTATAAAACCAGTTGTCCACTCACCCCATGGAGAGGCAACTACTTAAAATCCTCCAAATCACTTGGCCATATTGCGTACCATATTTGTCTGGGAACTAGCACCCCCGCCTTGCTGCGACAAACACGAACAAGGAAGGAAAACAAAGATTAGGGAGGGAGGGAGGGAGCACTTTCTAGAAAGGTTTGATAATTATTCTGATGACAGATTCTCCCGCTCTTTCTTTAAATGCGTAACAGCGCGTGCTAAGCCCGCCCCCCTACTGTAAATAACCAATCACACCCAAGGCCTAATTCCTCCAACGGTCAAGTCCCCTTCCCGTTACTTCGAACTCCCAGGGGTTCCCTGACCTTTAAAGTCGTCAATCCCCGGCCTTAATCTTATAACCATTATAAGTTAAAATAATAACATAAATAAAAGAGTTACACACAGCTTTGGTATAAAATTTGGCCGCAGCCATTTTATTAACAACACAATTTAAATATTGAGTAATAAATATTTTCAAACATTTTCAAACATTTTTTCACAGAACATACCTGATGTTCATAAATAACATTACTGACAAATAAAACATAAACCACAGCGGTGCTAGTTCCCAAACCCACAAAAACAAGATGGCCGTTATTCAACAACTGGACTCAGCTATATCTCTGTTGAGTCCGTCCAAGTACACCTAAACTTTAATAGGGAACCCCTTGCCCCTATAAAACCAGTTGTCCACTCACCCCATGGAGAGGCAACTACTTAAAATCCTCCAAATCACTTGGCCATATTGCGTACCATATTTGTCTGGGAACTAGCACCCCCGCCACCGACTGGACTGACCGAACAGCCCAGTCCCGCCAAACCCAATATTTTTCCCAAAGCTTCTTTTATATCAAAAATAAATAGCTGCAGCCCAAATTGGTTAAAATGAACACCATCTTTTAAATAAAATTCCTCAGCCCCATCTACTTCGAAATCTGGGTGGAAAACTACACCTCCCCCCAACCTCTTAACAAAAGAGCTAATTATTTTGTTAATTTTTTTACGACTCTTTTCTAGCCTATCATAATCCCTCGCTGATCTCCAAACCAACCTAGGAGTAATCTGTGACCAAATTATTTTGATTTCAGGATAAAGTTCCTTTATGTTGCCCAGATCTCTTTTGATTCTTCTAACTAGTTCCTTTTGAGGAATCATACCTAAATCATTTCCCCCCAAATGCACTATCAAAACCTGAGGACGAGGAAACATTCTGCCAAAATCTAGAAACAACGGAAAAAAGAGTTCCCAGCACATCCCCCTAATCCCAAACCATTTGACCTCCCATTGATCCACAGGACACCCAAGCTGAAGGCCGCCCATTTTCTTACTGGCCTCAGCATTGGCCCAGTATATAAACGAATGCCCCATCACCCATACGATCTTTACACCTAAAATAAGAGAAAAAGGAGTGTTCAGGATGATTACAACTCAAACATTCCAAAACATACATTCTATTCAAGGTTTTTTTTTTTTTTTTTTTTTTTTTTTTTTTTTATATCCTTAAATCAGGCCTAACATAAGATTTATAACGACTTGAACCCCATCTACCAATCTTTTTAACTATATCCTCTCTGAGACCTAACATAGCGGCTTCAGTAGCAGCTCCAATCCGGAAAGAATGAGATCCAAACTCTAAAGGATTAAGACCCAATAAAACAATTGAACCTCTTAAAATGGCTCTAAATTGATATTGTGATAAAAAGAACCGTCTGAATGAACCAACAAAGGGCCATCCTGCAAAGGCCGTATGGACCCATAAAGCATCATTACCTGACATGGACATATTTCACCACCACTAGGGAATAGCACTATGTTCTTGCCTTTCCCATATATGTCCGTTTTACTATTTCTCAGTAATATTTCTACTCTGTTATCATTCCATATTACATCTTCTTTTTGTAAACCACCTGAAACTTTTTTGCTAGGGCTTACCAATTCCGAAACTCTAAATGCCCCAATAAAGGCCAATACAAAGGCCGTTCTAAATAATATTAATTCAAATCTTGATGCACAAATCTCTGCTAATACCACCCAAATTTTTTGAAGTAAAGAAAATGTAATAGGTCTTCTCTTATCTCTAACCTTTGTCTTTTTCTTCAAGCCTTTAAGAACCTGGCGGACCCAAAAAACCTTTGTAACATCAGACAAACCTAATAAGCGAAATCTAAAAGCAAGGGCCGCCAATCTTCTTTCCATATTAGATGGTGACAAACCCACATTTCCCCAATGCCACATCCATTCCAATAAGCAACCCGTGACATCATCATACCCTTCTTTAATTTCAGATTGACATAACCACATTTCCCATTCCTTCCAAACTGATACATAGGACGTCCAAGTACCTGGAGCCAAAGATTTTTTAATTAATTCAGCCAATCCTCCGTCCCAAGCTTCCAAAGTTGGACGGGAAACGTCGCTCCAACTACGTCCGCCTGAGGCGCCAACTCTCGAAAGCGAGACCACTGTGAACGAGATAAAGAATCTGCTATCAAATTAAGCTTACCAGGGATATGTTTTGCCCTGACGAAAACATTCATACTTAAACATTTCAGGACTAGCACTCTTAATAAACGCAAAACTGGTAATGATGATGCAGATAAAGAATTAATAACAGAAACAACACCCATATTATCTGTATGAAACAATATGGATTTATTCCTCAAATCCACTTCCCACACAAACAGAGCCACCAGAATAGGAAATAGCTCAAGGAAAACTAGGTTCTTGGTTAAACCTAAATTGACCCACTCTTGGGGCCACACTTCAGCACACCAATGCCCTTGAAAATAAGCCCCGAAACCAACACCCCCAGCTGCATCAGTTATCAAATCCAAATCAACATTAGAGACCCTAGCTTCCATGAATATTGCAACACCATTAAAATTTTTAAGGAATTCCAACCAAACTTTCAAATCATCCCTGTGACCTTTTTTAATCCTTACAAAATGATGAGGCTTACTAACACCGGACGTAGCCAATGACATTCTTCTAGAAAAAACTCTACCAATAGGAATGATTCTGCAAGCAAAATTCAACTTTCCAAGTAAAGATTGCATTTTTCTCAAAGTCACCTTACGGACCGCCAAAAATTGCTGAATCATTTCTGACAAATCCACAATCTTTTCCAGAGGTAGCCTACATTCCATACTTTCAGAATCTATTGTAATACCCAGAAATTTAAGGGCCGAAACTGGACCCTCAGATTTTTCCATTGCAATAGGAACCCCAAAATCAGATGCCATTGAATAAAAACAATCCCTTAATTTCAAACAAACGCCTGAATCATGGGGACCAACAAAAAGAAAATCATCCAGATAATGAACTACTGACGAAAATCCAGACCTGAATTTAACAACCCATTCCAAAAAGGAACTAAAGCATTCAAACAGAGAACAAGAAATAGAACAACCCATCGGGAGACATAAGTCAATGTAGAGAAAACCCTCAAAACAACAACCCAACAAATAATGTGAAGAAGGATGAACTGGAAGTAACCGAAAAGCCGCCTCAATATCTACTTTAGCCATTAAAGCGAATTGCCCAGCCTCTCTAACCAACTTAACCGCCATGTCAAATGATGTATAAGACACAGACGATAATTCATCCGGAATATCATCATTAACAGATCCACCTTTTGGAAATGATAAGTGGTGAATTAGACGAAATTTACCAGGCTCTTTCTTAGGAACCACTCCTAAAGGAGAAATACGCAAATGGGGGATAGGAGATATTTTAAAAGGACCTGCCATTCGACCCAAAGAAACCTCCTTCTCAAGCTTACTCCTAACAACCTCAGGCCATTCCCTAGCAGACTTAAGGTTACCCCTGTAATGAACAACGCCTCCAGAAGATGGAATTCTGAAACCAAATTCAAAACCATGTAGCAACAACAAGGCCCTATCACCACAACCTTTCTGTTTAGCGTAAAGTACGAGCCACTGCTCCATCCCGCTTAGCCTCACCGGAGTTAATCCCTTTTTCAGGGAGCTCCTGGGTTCCTCCCAATTTGTTCTTTTTGAAACACTTACTGGAAGGGTGGGATCCACCACACCCAGAGCATTCGTGTCTGAATTTACATGATGCTCCCCATTTACAGAACTTTTCATTGAAAGCAAAACAGAAACCTTTTTTGGCTGTTGCCGACGAACCGTTTTGAAGAGATCCGCCGGCACTCCCTCGAAAGGGCTGCGAAGACCTTAACGGAGTCATCACTTTTAGCCATAGACCCATATCACGATCATCCCATTTCATCTCAGGCTTAACCGACAAACGTTGTCTAAATTGTTCATCATAATACCACCAAGCCATACCACCATATGTTCTCTGAGCAGCTGCAATTTCATCTAAATAACAAAAGAGGGCCGCTCCTTGATCAGGGAACTTAACAGAAAATACACTAGCATAAATAACAAAAGCCTGGAACCAGTTAGTAAATGTTTTTGGTAATTTTCTGTAACGTCTTTTCCTTTCCTCCTCTTCCTTCTTGGCCGAATCCTTTTTTGAGTCTTCAGGTATCTCAAAAGACTGATCAAGAGGAAGGAGGGAAAATAATTCAATAAAATCTCTCTTGTATATCTTTTCTCTTAACTCTACCGTCAAATGCATGCCCAAAGGCCCAATAGAACACAAACAAGACCTGGCCAAAGCCGTGTCAGCAATCTTCAGCTCAGGACCCCCATCCGTTTTATTATCAACATTAGTCCCCTTTTGCTGAAATAAACCGACCATTTGAGATTGAGGTACTGACCCTACATCCTTTATTCCCTCACCACCAATCCCTAATACCCTATTTCGGTTAGCCAATTCTGTGGGAACCCATGAATTGGCGACTCCCCCCGTGACTTTTGCTCCTTCTAATTTGGCTAACAAGTCCCTTAAACCTGCTACAACAGTTATAGATAAGGGATCAGCTTGCACACCAACTGTATCAACCCCCACATTCAGATTCACAACACCAGATCCCTCATTACCTGTACTCGGGTCCTGAGTCACTGCAGACTGAACCTTTTGAGATGCAGCCGTAACCTTCTCTGTATTCTGGAAACCAGTAGCCCTGGGATCCGTGTTAGTCATTAATTGCTGCCCTTTTTCCGTCTGTAAAAAAGAAACATGTGACAAACCCCCAGAAGGTGCCCAAATTCCAATGCCCCTACTAGCTGTAGACATACCCAACCTACTATCCACTGAAACACCCTTACCCTTCTTAGCTGATGGGACCTCAAACCCTTCTCCCCTTAAATCCCCATACCTCTTGCGTTGTCTACCTCTACCTTGTATTCTCCCAATCCCAGACCTGTTTGGACGTTGAACAGAGTTAACCGAGCTATGAAATGTATTATTAATACTCTGACCCATCATGCCCTGAAGACCAAAATTAAAATTGTTGGCCGTACTCACCCTTGTTTCTTCTCCCTTTGCCCTGAAGACCAAAATTAAAATTGTTGGCCGTACTCACCCTTGTTTCTTCTCCCTTTGCATTAAAACGTTCCACCCCTGGAACGCCGTCCTCAATATCCAGCCTGATATTATCCGTCCAAGATTCCTGAAGGCCATAAGCCTCCCCACTTAGGCCGTCATTTCCCACCATTAAAAGACCCTGGGAATTCTCAGGCCGTGACCCAGTTTCATTCCCATCTAAAAGAAAAACATCATTAGTGACAGGTAAATTTTTAATTACTTCAACATTCCTATCCCTCAAATTTCTTAACTCGCCCTTTAAAGCTGGATCACCCGAGACCCTGACTGACGTATTAAACTGGCTAATAGTGTTAACTACATTGGGAGAAGGAGGGATAAAATCCTCCTCAGAAGAATCTAAATATAAATCTAATTCTACCACACCGTTATCAACCTCGGTATCATGATGACTATCGCTGGCTTCAGGCCTTTCCACCCTCTCGTCTAACACCCGATAAGCCTGATCTTCCGTATTATTGCAAGGTCTTAAAATCTGAGCCGACTTAGAAACATTATGTAACTGTTCTGAAACTGCCTGAGGTATTTCAATCGGCCCTGATACAATCAAACCCTCACCTTTCTTTTTCATTAAGGCGCTACCTAAACTACATATACTCGCTTGTTCATTACCCCCACACAGAAAAATAGGCCTCGGCAGGCCGTCACTTTTACTAGCTTGCTTTTTCCCTCTAATTACTACTTTCTGGCCTAAATTGGCCGTCTTACCCTTAGGCAAAGAATGACTCTTCATTACAGGCTCAGTGAATTGTTCCGTAATGGAAAAAGTGCTCCCGGACTGCGTCACATTATCAGCAAACTCCGCTCCGGTCTGCCGACTTCCGGAGCTCGAACTTGACTTCTTCCTCACAGACGCCTTTAACCCCGGACTGGGGCTGGATTTTCTCCGACCGCTATTACCCCCTTCAGCATCCGGATCAGAACGAACTGGAGGCCTCGAACGCCTCGATGTTTTCGGAGCCACCTCCACGATATCCACTCTGGGTTCGACAACCGGGCTAAGCAATGGACGTAATTTCTCTTCGAGCCAGGTAGGGCCCATTTTTGCAGCTTCCAACTTAAGTTGGTCAAAAATCGCATCAAAATGCGACATCGCAGAATTACTAACTGACAAGCACAGCACTTTCTAGAAAGGTTTGATAATTATTCTGATGACAGATTCTCCCGCTCTTTCTTTAAATGCGTAACAGCGCGTGCTAAGCCCGCCCCCCTACTGTAAATAACCAATCACACCCAAGGCCTAATTCCTCCAACGGTCAAGTCCCCTTCCCGTTACTTCGAACTCCCAGGGGTTCCCTGATAGCTCACACAGGTGAGAATCAATTAGGAACACACCTCTTAGAATGGACACAATTGTTTGTTTGTAGGGTATAAAAGGCAGAGGTAGGAATGATTATGATATGCCTGATGAAACGGTTTGCCAACCGAGAAACGCGTTGCAATCATTGGGGCCAACTGGGTGACCCTATAATCCACTTTGTATAACAACCCTGGTGTTGTTTTTAAATTTTTGTTTTTAATAAATATTTGCAAATTTTTACTTTTGGAGTGGATCTCATTTCCTACCATCTGCCTGCAATCACTACTAAGTGCACAGCTACTGAGAAGCATTAAACCTGCCTTTGTTTTCACTGCATCAATACCAAAAGATTGTTTGTTTGGGTGAGCTGCCACACCTGCCTGAATCTGCAGCCTGTATCTACCAGCACATTGGTGTGCTTTGGGAGTATGTGAGTACCCACTTTATACTATAAAGCACATTTCTATGTATCATCCTTAATGGTCTGCACATATAGTGCTCTCTGTTTGTTTTACACCTGTTGCAGAACTACAGTATTGGAAGTATCCTTGAAAGGGTGAGCTGTCACACCCATCTAAATCTACAGCCTGCCCCTACCAGCACATGAGTGTGCTCGTGGAGTATGTGAGTACTCATTTGGCTATTCTGTTGCTTTTTCTTATGTCTTCAATCAGACTATACCACACATGAGGCGCCCCTCTGTTTTTTATTTCTCCTAGTTCTTGCCTGGATCCTCCGGTTGAGAGGAGGCAGCCGCCGCTCAGCTATCAACTTATTTGTAAAAAGAGACATTTTCTTTCCTGTATACTCCAAAAGGGATTTATATAACCTTATATTGATATATTTTTCACCTCATAAGATAACATTAGTTTGTTTAAGTTTTAAATTGTGTTTAAGTTTTAAATTGTCTTTTAGGGTTATCAATAACTACCATCTGAATTGTATACCATTCTGCGCCCCCTCCACTGTGATTTTATCACGTATTAGATTTTATTCTGTACTGTACTAGAGTGTCACACACATTATTATTCGTTACTGTACCGGAGTGTCACACACATTTTAATCCAGGTATTGTGCGTGTTTTCTTACTTATTTGAAGGATGCGTTTGCACCTTTGCACTATTTATATTTCATAGTAGTGGGCATGCAATTGTGCAATCGTGTTTTACTTGACCTTCTAAGTCGTCAAGTTCCGACCCTCCCACCTTACTTATCCTATTTTTCATTCACACATATAATAAATACTCAGAGACATAACTTTGGTATAAAAATGGCCGCAGGCCCTTTATTAAATATATAAACCTTTAAATAACTTAAAAATAACACTTATATAAATAACCATCACTACATTGTGATTAATAATTTTGTCATCATCAAATCTCACCATTTCATAACTGTACCATCAAGTAGTACTAGTTCCCTTAACATGGCCGTCATTCCACTGGACTAGACTAATTCTTGTTGAGCCCGTCAAAAACCTTACTTCCATTCTTCCCTAGGGGACCCCATGCCCCTATAAATATACCATGTACACTGCCACCAAATGGAGAGGCAATTGGTAAACACCCCACTCACTTGGCCATATTCCTTTTCCTACTGTGAAGGAACTAGTACCTCCGCCAACGACTGGCCTGATTCATCAGTCCAGTCCCGCCACGCCCAACATTTCTTTCAAAACCTCCTTAAAATCTAAAAGAAACAGCTGCAGGCCATACTCATTAAGGGGGACTCCATCCTTCAGATAAAACTCCCTTTTTCAAACCACATCCAAATACAGGTCACGTGCAACAGTACCTCCAACCTGCCTGATTAAAGAACCAATCAACTTATTCACCTTCCTCCTGCTTCTTTCCAACCTAACCACCATTCTCAGAAGAATATTAGACCAAACAATCCTAATCGTCGGATACAGGTTCCTTATCCGTCCCAGATTCTTCTAAATTCTCCTCACCAACTCCCTCTGTGACATAAAGCCTAGATCGTTCCCACCAGCATGTACAATCAATATGTCCAGAGGGGGGAATTGCTTACAATAGTCAACAAACATTGGTAGCACTCCATCCCATTAGAGTCCCCGCACTCCAAACCATTTTACCTCCCAAAGATCTGAAGGACACCCCAACTGTAGGCCATCAACTTTCCTCCTCGCCTCATTCCTGGCCCAATAAATGAAGGAATGCCCTATCACCCAAATGCTCTTCCTTCCTAAAAAAGAAACAAGAACAGACAACAAAGCATCATTCAAATCACACCCTTAACTCAGGGCGAATGTACACATGAAATCTTTCTTAATCCCACCTCACAATCGCCTAGATTACGAGTTTTGCATTAGAGGCTGTGCGGTGCTAACGAGCAGTTTTTTTCTTACTGCTCACTTAAATGCAACGCTGGTATTACGAGTTTTCAGAAACCCGTCGTTAAAAGACAAAAAGTGAGCGTTGAGCAAAATTTAGCTCCAAATCTCACTCAAATACCAGCGCTGCTCGTGCACGATTTCCCCATAGGAATCAACGGGGAGAGCCGGCTGAAAAAAAGTCTAACACCTGCAAAAAAAGCAGCACATAACTCACTAACGCAGCCCCATTGATTCCTATGGGGAAATAAAAGTTATGTTTACACCTAACACCCTGACTGGAAATGCAGCTATAGAAAGTTGCAAGAAAGTGTACACGTATTAGCACTCATACCTTGTGTAATTAGATTATATATATTGCAGTGGTTAATTAATATGCAAGAAAGACACATTAAAACATAAACTTTAATAACATTATTAAAAATTGTGCTCACTTAAAAACCCTAGAAGGCTAGTATTGAGTATAAATAATTATGTCTGTATTATACCAGACTCTGATAGAGTTCTATAGATATTGGTGTTGTGTGGTTGGATAATTGTGTTCAAGTTCACTCAATAGTGTATTTGTGTGTAGTATGACACAATATACATTTATTTCCACACCTCAGACTCGTGGTCAGTTCTTTGAAAAAAATATTTATTCACTGATTGTGTTGCAAAGCTTGGATACGATTCCAAAGCTGCTATAAGATTCAATCTGCTTTCTGGAGTTGCTTATTGTAGTGATAAGCTAAAAATAGGTCAGTTATTATCAACTTGTGCGCTTAGAGATAGAAAAAACCCATAATATGTTAGAACTGATCTTGTAATGTATCACTTTAGAAAAGCATATCAAATATACAGGAACTTGCTAATAACTTGTTCAGGTGCAATTTCATTAGCTGTTACCAACTGAAATATTACAATGGTTCTATTATGATAAAGAAGCAACTTGGTTTAGAAAGCCCTTATGTATGAATATTATAGGGAATTCAATAGAGTGTTCTGGATTTATTTAATCTTATAGTATAGAGCTCAGTTGTTAGTATAATCGTGGTATCACATTGGTACAATCTTGTTGCGGATTCTTACGTTGTAATCAATGTCACTCTCTTAACTACAGCAATAATATTGCCTGTTATGTCTGTGTAATGGCTTTGTGTTACCAGACCATTCAAATTAGAGTGTTATATAGTGTCTTGTGTATAACCACTCCTAGATTGTTGAATTATAGACCTTAGGTTTTTAAGTGAGCCCAATTTTTAATAATGTTATTAAAGTTTATGTTTTAATGTGTCTTTCTTGCGTATTAATTAACCACTGCAATATATATAATCTAATTACACAAGGTATGAGTGCTAATACGTGTAAGCTTTCTTGCAACTTTCTATAGCTGCATTTCTAGTCAAAGTACATTAGTACACAGCACCTATGGGCATCATTTACTACTGTTATTAAGGCCAATGCCGACATATTAATAGAGCCCCCCTTGTCATACCCATAGGAGTGCCATCACAAAAAACCCTCTCTTTTCTTACACCTAACACCCTAACATGAACCCCAAGTCTAAACACCCCTAATCTTACACTTATTAATCCCTAATCTGCCACCCCCGACATTGCCGACACCTATATTATACTTATTAACCCCTAAACTGCCTCACTCCCACCTTGCAAACATTAGTTAAATATTATTAAACCCCTAATCTGCCGTCCCTAATATTGCCGCCACCTACCTACATTTATTAACCCCTAATCTGCTGCCCCCAACGTCACTGCCACTATATTAAGTTATTAACCCCTAAACCTAAGTCTAACCCTAAACCTAACACCCACTAACTTAAATATAATTTAAATAAATTTAATGAATATTCCTATCATTAACTAAATTATTCCTATTTAAAACTATATACTTACCTATAAAATAAACCCTACGCTAGCTATAATATAACTAATAGTTAAATTGTAGCTAGTTTAGGATTTATTTTTATTTTACAGGCAAGTTTGTATTTATTTTAACTAGGTAGAATAGTTATTAAATACTTATTAACTATTTAATAACTACCTAGCTAAAATAAATACAAATTTACCTGTTAAATAAAACCTAACCTAAGTTACACTAACACCTAACACTACACTATAATTAAATAAATTACCTAAATTAAATACAATTACCTAAATTAAATTAAATTAGCTAAAATACAAAAAAACAAAACACTAAATTACAGAAAATAATAAACAAATTACTGAAATTTAAACTAATTACACCTAATCTAATAGCCCTATTAAAATAAAAAAAGCCCCCCCCAAAAAATAACCCCCCCCCTAGCCTAAACTAAACTACCAATAGCCCTTAAAAGGGCCTTTTGCGGGGCATTTTTTACCTGTAAAAAAAATACAAACAACCCCCCCCCCAACAGTAAAACCCACCATTCACTCAACCAACCCACCAAATAAAATATTAGCTAAAAAAAACCTAAGCTCCCCATTGCCCTGAAAAGGGCATTTGGATGGGCATTGCCCTTAAAAGGCAGTTAGCTCTTTTGCTGCCCAAACCCTAATCTAAAAAATAAAACCCACCCAATACACCCTTAAAAAACCTAACACTAACCCCCTGAAGATCGACTTAAGATCGACTGCAATCAGCCAATAGGATTGAGCTCACATTCTATTGGCTGATTGTAACAGCCAATAGAATGAAAGCTCAATCCTATTGGCTGATTGGATCAGCCAATAGGATTTTTTCTACCTTAATTCCGATTGGCTGATAGAATTCTATCAGCCAATCGGAATCTAAGGGACGGCATCTTGGATGATGTCACTTAAAGGTACCTTCATTCTGTTTTAGTCGTCTCCAGAAGAGGATGCTCCATGTCTTGAAGATGGACCCCCTCCGTGCCGGATGGATGAAGATAGAAGATGCCGTCTGGATGAAGACTTCTGCCCGTCTGGAGGACCACTTCGCCCGTCTTGGATGAAGACGTCTCCCGGTAAGTCGATCTTCAGAGGGTTAGTGTTAGGTGTTTTTAAGGGTGTATTGGGTGGGTTTTATTTTTTAGATTAGGGTTTGGGCGGCAAAAGAGCTAACGGCCCTTTTAAGGGCAATGCCCATCGAAATGCCCTTTTCAGGGCAATGGGAAGCTTAGGTTTTTTTAGATAGTATTTTATTTGGGGGGTTGGTTGTGTGAGTGGTTGGTTTTATTGTTGGGGGGGGTTGTTTGTATTTTTTTTTTACAGGTAAAAGAGCTAATTACTTCGGGGCAATGCCTTGCAAAAGGCCCTATTGGTTTCGTTGGTTTAGTTTAGGCTAGGGTTTTTTTGTTTAATTTGGGGGGGGGGGGTTATTTTAATAGGGCTATTAGATTAGGTGTAATTAGTTTTATTATTATTATTTTTTATTTTAATAGGGCTATTAGATTAGATGTAATTATGTTTATTATTTTCTGTAATTTAGTGTTTGTTTGTTTGTTTTTGTACTTTAGCTAATTTAATTTAGTTAATTTATTTAATTATAGTGTAGTGTTAGGTGTTAGTGTAACTTAGGATAGGTTTTATTTTACAAGTAAATTTGTATTTATTTTAGCTAGGTAGTTATTAAATAGTTAATAACTATTTAATAACTATTCAACCTAGTTAAAATAAATACAAACTTGCCTGTAAAATAAAAATAAATCCTAAACTAGCTACAATGTAACTATTAGTTTTAATGTACTTAGCTTAGGGTTTATTGTATAGGTAAGTATTTAGTTTTAAATAGGAATAATTTAGTTAATTATAGGAATATGTATTTAGATGTATTTAAATGATATTAGGTTTAGGGTTAGACTTTTAGGGGTTAATAACTTTAATATAGTGGCAGCGACATTGGGGGTGGCAGATTAGGGGTTAATAAATGTAGGTAGTTGGCGGCAACATTGGGGATGGCAGATTAGGGGTTAATAAGTGTAGGTAGGTGGCGGCTACATTGGGATGGCAGATTAGGGGTTAATAAATATAATGTAGGTGTCGGCGATGTTGGGGGCAGTGTCCGGAGCAGCATATTGGGGGTTCAAATTTTTATTTTAGTATTTGCAATGCGGGAAGGCCTCGGTTTAGGGGTTAATAGGTAGTTTATGGGTGTTAGTGTACTTTTTAGCACTTTAGTTATGAGTTTTATGCTACGGTGTTGTACCATAAAACTCATAACTACTGACTTTTAAATGCAGTAGCACTCTTGACGGGGTAGAGTGTACCTCTCACTTTTTGGCCTCCCAGGACAGACTCGTAATATTGGTGCTATGGAAGTCCCATAGAAAAAAGACTTTACGAAGTTTACGTAAGTCGTTTTGTGGTAAGGCCAAAAAAGTGTGCGGTGCCCCTAAACTTTCAAGACTCGTAATACCAGCGGGCGTAAAAAAGCAGCGTTAGGACCTCTTAACGCTGCTTTTTTACCCTAACGCACAACTCATAATCTAGCCGAATGTTTTTAACTAATTTTTCATCCAGCCCCAACACAGAAGCAGAATGCAAAAAGAATGAGAACCAAATTCAGCAGAATTCAACCCCAAACGTACTAAAGCTTTATTTAAAATTGCCCTAAACTGAAATTTAGACAAAAAAGACCTATCCCCATGCATCAATAAAGGGCCATCATGCCAAGGCCATATACCCAAGAATAGTTGCAAACATCTGCATAGATAAATCTCCTCACCACTAAGAAACAGCACTACATTCTTCCCTTATCTATACTGATCAGTTTTACTTTTCCTTAAAAATAAGCCAGGTCTCCCATCAGACACAATGACATCTTTCACCCCCAAACCTCCGGTATCCACCGGTTCCAGCTAACTAATTCCGAAATGCGGAAGGCCCCAAAGAATGCCAGGTTGAAGGCTGTATAAAATAACATAACCTCATAAGGAGAGGAACAAATCTCAGGAAGAGTATTCCAAATCCTCCCCAACAGGGGGAAGGTAATGGGCCGTCTGCCATCTCCGCTCCTCTTTTTCTTTTTTAATCCCTTGAGTACCTGCCTTACACAGAACACTTTGGTTACCTCAACTAAAACATCAACCAATACTCCCCCAATACCACAACCATTCCAACAGGGCACCTTTTAAGTCATCAGCCCTTTCTTGGATTCTCTGCAAAGACAGCCAATCCTCCCACTCCTTCCAAACTCTGACAAAAGATGACCATGTACCTGAAGCCAAAGAATCCTTTACCAGTCAAGCCAATCCTCCACCCCAAGCTTCCATAGTTTTTCCAGAAACTGGCACCCCACCTCGTCTGCTTGTGGAGCCATTTCTTGAAACCGCATCCACTGGAAACGAGAAAGCATCAGCAATACAGTTACTCATCCCAGGGATATGCCTCACCCTAACAAACACATTAATGTGCAGGCATCTCAAAACCAACACTCTCAGAAGCCTTAACACTGGGGGGGGGGAGAAGATGATAGGCTATTCAAGGCCGATACAACCCCCCTGTTATCAGTGTAAAACATGACAGATTTGTTCATCAACTCCTGATCTCAAACGAACAATGCCACTATGATTGGGAACAGTTCCAGGAAGACAAGGTTATGAACCAAATCTATCGCAACCGAAGACTCTGACCATGCAGCAGCGCACCAGTGGCCTTGAAAATAAGCCCCAAAACCATACCCCCCCGCAGCATCAGTCGCCAGGCTTAAATCCAGATTCAACACCGTATCCTCTTGTAACAAAGCAGAACCATTAAAATTCCCCAGGCATTTTGCCCATACCACCAAATCATCCTTAATCCCTCGGGATAATCGCACAAAATGATGCGGCTTAACAGCCTTAGCTGTTGCCAAAGATAGCCTCTTGCAGAAAACCCTCCCAATTGGGATGATCCTGCATGCAAAATTTAATGTGCCTAACAGAGACTGTATTTCTCTCAGAGTCACCTTGGGCACACTCAAAAAGTGTTAAATGACGCCCACCATATAGCAACTCTTGTGGGAGTCGACACTCCATTCACTCGGAGTCAAAAGTAATCCCAAGGAAATTAAGGGCCGTAACAGGTCCTTCCAATTTTTCCTTGGTAATCGGAACTCCAAAATCATTGGCCACAAAAAAATCTTAAAGGTATTGAACTACCGATTTATACCCCAACTGGGCCCGAATCTAATTCCAAAAAAGGTCCTAAAACCCTGAAACAGGGAGCATAATATGGAACACCCCATCAGGAGGCAGAGGTACACATAAAAGGAACCTCTGAAACAACATCCCAATAAGTAGTGAGATGTAGGGTGAAAAGGCAGCAACCTGAAGGCTGCCTCAATATCAATCTTAGCTAACCATGCCATGTTCCCCGCTTCCTTTACGAGTTTAATGGCCAAATCAAACAAAGCGTAAGACTCCGAAGCAAGGTCCACTGGGATGCCATCGTTCACCAAATCCCCTTTTGGAAACAACAGATGGTGGATCATTCTGAACGTGCCAGGGTCCTTTTTTGGCATCACTCCTAGAGGGGAACCACTCCGAGAGGGGAAATATTCAAGTTGGGAATAGGAGGTTCCTTGAAAGGACCCGCCATTCTTCCCAATGCCACTTCCTTGTCAAGTTTTTCCTGAACTACCCCCAGCCATTCCCTAGCCGATTTTAGATTACCCTTAAAATGCACCACCCCTTTATTAGATGGGATCCTGAAACCAAACTTGAACACGTGCCATAACAATAAAGCTTTCTCCCTAACCCTTTCCTTTTAGCGTATTGGGTGAGCCACCGCACCATCGCGCTTACCCTCATCAGGGTTGCCACATTTTTCAGGCAGCTCAGAGTTCTCCCTGGCCTTACCTTTTCGGAAGCACTTAAAGAAGGAATGAGCCCCCCCCCCCCCACACCCTGAGCACACATACTGAAATTTGCAAGAGGCTCCCCATTTGCACACTCTTTCATTGAATGCAAAACTAAATCTTTTTTTAATACTTGCCGACAGTCCCCTTTGAAGTTGGCTGCTGGCTCCAGCCGGAAAGGGCTGCATATTCCGGAGGGGAGTCATAATTTTAAGCCACAGTCCTATGTCCCTATCGTCCCGGCGCATATCTGGTTAGACCAATAGTCATTGCCGGAACCTCTCATCATAGGGCCACCAGGCCATCCCTCCATATGTCCATTGCACAGCCGCAATTTCATCTAAGTAGAAAAAGAGCGCTGCACCCTGGTCAGGAAACTTGCCTGCCAGCACGCTAGCAAAGATGACAAATGCCTGAAACCAGTTACTGAAAGTTTTTGGCAACTTTCTGTAGCGCTTCTTCTGCTCCTCCTCCTCTTTTTTAGCCGAATCCTTCTTAGAATCTTCAGGGATTACAAAAGATTGATCCAAAAGCAACAGTGAAGACAACTCAATGAACTCTCTTTTGTATATTTTTTCCCTAATCTCTGCAGTCAAGTGCATGCCCAAAGGACCAATGGAGCAAAGGTAGGATTGCGACATTGTGGTTTCCGCTATCTTAAGCTCCGAGCCTCTGGGCACCTTAACAGGGATACCACCCATGGCAACTGATGATACCACAGGACCCTTATCCCCAGATAATAGAACCTCCTTGGGTCCTTGGGTCAAAGGCACTCCCCCAGGCACAGCAACATTCACTGAAGCAGCAGGGGGCACCCAAGCACTAGCAGTTAAAGGAGACCCCACTCTCCCAACCCCCTCAATCTTAGCCAACAGATCCCTTAACCCAGCCACTATTGTCCCTGACACAGAATCCCCCACACATTCAGACACATTCCCCTGACCACTAGAACCCGAACCAACCCCAACAAACCCACGCTCAACTGTCCATGTCTCTCCATCCCGCATGGGCTGAACCTGGCAGACCTCACGATCCCAACACCACTGGGTTCCGTATCAATCCCCTGTTGTCGTTGCAGTGTGTGATTCTGTAATAAAGAAACTTGAGACAAAACCTCCACCTGTGCAGACCCAACAATATTTCTGTTTACAGCAGTCAGACGGCAAACACCGGACCTAGCCCTTCCTTGCCCCCTCTTAGGCGTTGTCGCACCCACACCAAACATCCCTACATCCTCTGATACATACTTCCTACATTGTCTGCCCATTGCTGCCTGAAAGTACAAATTTCTCCCTGCCCCCTAAAATGCTGGCCTGGACCAAAGTCTTTGGCTGTACTCACCATCCCCAAGGCCATTCCCTCCGCACGTTCGTCCTGCTGAACGCCGTCCTCTATGTCCAGCCTTATGGTCTGCTTCCAGGACTCCTGCAAGCAAGAGGATTCACCCACCTGGCTGTCACCCCTCCAAGTACTCAGGCCACTTGCAATAAGAGACCGTGACTCCTCTCTCCTGTCATCTGCAATACAATGCCCCAAGAGTGAAGAATCAACGCCCATCCCACCCTGAGACTGCAGTGGCCCAATCACCCTCAAAGTCCCAGAATCATGACCCTTGATATAGGCACCCGCCCCCTCTAATACACCTCTAAGCTGACCCTGAGGCCTATTCTGCAGGAGGGTAGGTGGGACCACCTCATCTGCTGAGGAATCTAGCCCAAGGGCCAAATCACCTAATTCCTCCCAATCATTATCTCCATTACCCGGGGAACGAAGGAGATACGCATCCCCTTCCTCAACAAAATACTCTGCGGAGGATCCTGGGTAAACAATGCCATCCTCCTAGCCCCCAAGATCCAACAACTGCTGATTCCCACCTGGGACCGCCCTAACCTGTGGGCCTAAATGCTCCAGCAAGACCCTGACCCCTGGTAACGAAACCGGCTGTATAACCAGCAAAGGGGGGACTTCAATCACTGCCTCAGGCCCATCCGGACCATTACCTAAGCCCCGCCTCCGCTGAACATGAGAATGCAATCCTTCACCCTCAGGCCCCAACAGACCGTGATCAGACCTCTTCCCCTTGGCCACACTCCCACCAGCCGGCTTAGGTAAGGGCCTCTGCTCCTGCTCGACGCTGATCTGACGCAGCAACACCACAATCTCCTGCACAGCAGTGGCCAGCTTCTTTATACTCCATCGGCGGATTGGGCTCATGCTGCAGCGCCTTCTACCCCCAGAGCTCCTGACATCATCCGGGCTCAAGCGAACTGGGGGCCTCGACCTGCGAACTGGACGGAACGTGCCACAACCTGGTCTCCAACATCCTCTTCACCCTCTTCCAGTAAAGACTGGATCCTGCTCTCCAGCCAAGCTGGACCTCGATTCTCAGCAGCCTAATTGAGTTGGGCCAGCATGGCCTCTAATGACGACATCTTCACTGGCAAGTGACTTCCTGCTTCTTTGCCACTCTGCCCCTTAAGACCCGCTTTCTTAATCCCACCCCTTTACAGACCTGACCACCAATAACGGGCCTCTTCCTCCCCCAGGTCAAAGTCCCCTCCAATCCACTATGCTCATTCCCGGGAGCTGCGGAATCTGTTGACCCTCTACAAATAAATGATAATAATAATAATAATATTGAGTAATATAGAACGTGTTTGCTAGAGTGCAAATTCAATATTATAACAGTAAAACACAATCGTCAAATCATGTATGCATTATTATGAATATTGTGAAAGCTCGTTCATATTCATAAAATAAGTAAAAAAAACATGCCTAGGGACACAATACAAAATGTATACAATCACACCTAAAGCTTATATTCTAACACTATACTATACAATACTTATACATTAAATATTGTATATACAATCCCCCAGCCCCTATAGGTATATTACCAAAATG
Organism: Bombina bombina; assembly: GCF_027579735.1. Lineage (NCBI taxonomy): Eukaryota > Metazoa > Chordata > Amphibia > Anura > Bombinatoridae > Bombina > Bombina bombina. Next base: position 1,421,561,327 of record NC_069500.1, read on the forward strand.
TTTAATTCCCTATTGTATTGTACAAATAGAGGTTGAGTTTCTGCTGACGCAATTAAATTGTAATGTCATCCAGTACTGTGTAAAGAGATTATTTATATTACACCTTCTATTTATGTGGCGTTGCTTTGAATATATCGTCGTTATCAGAGCAGCGTCGCCATCCACTGAAATATTTGTTAAAATGCCTCTTGGCGTTGCTGCTTATTAACAATACTATCGGTTCTTTGGAATATTTCACCAGTTTTCTCAACATTGCTATGGAATATTTAGCTGCTTCGTGGGACTTTCAATCATCGGCCCCTAGTAAGGAACAGATCCACAATGTCAGTGAGGCCAGTTAGGATTGTGACAACTGGACTGCTGGGCAGATAAATATTCAGTTATATAGTAATACATTGATCATTTCAGTATAGAAAATGCTTATTATTATTATAATTAGCCATTTGTAGAGCACCAACAGAGTCTGCAGCGCTAATGTTAAACATTAATGACTTTACTGCCAGGCAGCTTTATTTACAGTTACAGTTTGAAAAATGCTGTTTCAGAAAGTGTTTTGCTTTTTTGTAATCATTTGAGATATCTAGTGTATCTGATCATAACAATTTTTTTTTTAAAAAACGCCATAACAAATATACCCTTATTTTCAGCGTGAATATGTGTTGTGTTTAAAACTTGCAGTGACAATTTACTTTGAATAAAAGGGACATTAAGGACCAGATTACAAGTGGAGCTTTAATTTATTGATCGCCCGCAAACAGGCCAATTCGCCTGTTTACGAGCATGCGATAAATAACCAACCATTACAAGTGGCTGATTATTGCTACCGCGAGAGTTCATAAAATTACCCAGAATAAAGGATTGCAGCAGCAGCACCAATGAATAACGACTTTATTAAGCAATAAACACAAACATGCAATGTTTCAGACCCATGTCCTTAATCATGCATGGAAATACAAAAGTACCATATGGTCATTAAACACCCTTAAAGGGACAGTCTACACCAGAATTTTTATTGTTTTAAAAAATAGATAATCCCTTTATTACCCATTTCCCAGTTATGCATAATCAACACAGTTATAATAATATACTTTTAACCTCTGTGATTATCTTGTATCTAAGCCTCTGCAAACTGTTCCTTTATTTCAGTTCTTTTGACAGACTTGCAGTTTAGCCTATCAGTGCCTGCTCCCAGATAACGTCACGTGCACGAGCACAGTGTTATCTATATAAAATACGTGAACTAACACCCTCTAGTGGTGAAAAACTGTTAAAATGCATTCTGAAAAGAGGTGACCTTCAAGGTCTAAGAAATTAGCATATTAACCTCCTAGGTTAAGCTTTCAACTAAGAATACCAAGAGAACAAAGCAAAATTGGTGATAAAAGTAAATTGGAAAATTGTTTAAAATTACATGCTCTGTTGCTCTACAAAGGAAAACCGATCTTGCTACTCCTCTACATGTGAAAATCCGGACCGGGATATTTGACCATGGTTGCCCACTTGACCTGCACAGAGATTCAAGGGACGGCGCCTTACCTTTACTCCACAAGGCTGAAGCATCGCAGTGGCGATCAGCTGGATCAGGGGGACTTTGGTCGCGAATGGCCCTGCTGTTATCTGGAACGATGCAGAGAGGGTTTGTTCATACTGAGCAGCTACACCTCCGTAAGGGAATCGGGTGAGATCTGCATTGACAGCCTCCTAACTTTGTCATAACTAGAGGAGGCTTTTGGCGAGGGGCCCCTATGAACTGGACTATTGGGTATTACAAACAGGTAGGGAATCTGAACGGCTAGATGGAGGTTGTTGATTCCCGGTAACGCTAAACTCCTGACAGATAAGAAAGTTAGAACTCTATACATATGTCGGGAGGTATATGTTTGCTTCAAGAGACCTCCATAGTTTGGATAATTCCAGGACATTCTTCCTTTATTACAGTCAATGCCCCATATTATCCTTCATGAGCAGATATAGGCTAATCCTTATGATACTTTTACGCCTTTGTACACTATTTTGTAGAGGAAAGGGATATCGCTGACTGGTGGGTTGGGGCGTTATGCACTGCTCTTTAAAAAAATAAATAAAAAAAAATAACATAATATAAGCCTAAGCGTACTATGTCCATTTTTATGTCCATTTTTACTTTGCCTTGTTAGATAGTCCAGGTTATTTTTGTGTAGGCTCCAGTTATAATTATACCTTATGTGTGATGTTTACAACGTTTAAGGTTTATGTACTTCTATATATTTTGCTATTCCTAAGCCCCCTTCCATGCTATTAGAGGTGTGCAGGCGCCTAATTCTCTGGCCATAGCGAATGTATGTTTGAGAATAGTGAGACATAGTCTTACAGAGTTGACACCATACTATACGTGCTATAATGCACATAAGTCCATAACTATAAACTCACTTGCCCAGTTATGGTTATAATCTTTGCAAGGTTTGTTAATATATTGCTTTAAATATGTCTTGGGGGCTACCTATCTACTAATACCTTAACCTTGTCCTGCAAGTGGCTGGATGATTTATTATAAGAAATTATACTTGATGATGCTTTCTTCTATATCACTGTGCAGCGTAATTTTAGTTCATATTTTTCTGATGGAGGTCCAACATCATATCTTTCCCCAATTCAGGACCCCTTTGAGGTGCTATTAACATCAATATATTTATCCATCTAGTTGCACCATTCCCCCAAGTGACCATACAGAGATAGTACAATGCTGGCCTCTAACCATAGCTAACCAGGGCAATTAACTGTACTTCCCCTCCCTATTAACTAGCCTATGGACCCTACAGATTGTTTTAGTCTCGATCTAGCATTTTAGTCCATACCCTGACCCTCTCTCCTAAGAGCTTATATAACAGTCATTGCCATTATCTATTGAATAGCAGTGCACTACCTAGGGATTTGCTATGCATATAGCACATAATATGGCAGTCTTATAGGTATTCGCTACAATATCATTGGCCGGTCCACTTGTCTAATGGATTATCCTTCAAAACCTCCTTAATTCATACAGCCTCCCACTGTTATCGATATACTAAGCCTGGGTGGATAAGCTACATACATCATCTGTATTTTCATGGTATTGTTAAATATGTCCCACAAGCTAACAGTTTTCAATTGGGGTCCAAAAGTGACCCATTTTGTTATTTTATCTCTTCCCCTGAAATTCCCCACTCTGTCTCAAATTCTTGTTTAGGGCGCCCATGAGAGGTCCCTAGTTATCATTGAGGAAATTCATTCTATTTGTCTTTATATAATATTTTAGGGGGACACTTCTAAATTAAAAACCTGAGGTTGATTTTCTATTTGTGCAGCTGGTTGATAGTTTGTATTAGTTATTTTGATACCTAATATGTACATCTTGTTGTGTATTTCATTTACTGTCAAACTTGTGATATTGTCTATTTATAACCTCAATAAAAAATGTATTAATAAAAAAAAAAAAAAGTTAAAAAAATAAATAAAAATTACATGCTCTATCTGAATCATGAAAGTTTATTTTGGCCTAGACTGTCCCTTTAACCACACCTCCAAGTCACCTGTAGATTACAGAGTTTTCAACCCCCATTAATCTGGTAAACATCATAGTTACAGTAAACATATTCATTATACATATTAACCAATGCTATATATAAATTATCACTAATGTCTTCGCTCGGGATGAAGATAGGAGATGGCCCTGCGCTGGATGAAGATGTCGCCGCCTGGAAGAACACCTTCACCGCCGGACTTCAGGAATGGTGAGTACTTACCTATTTCAGGGTTGGTTTTTATGTTTTTTGGGTGGTTTTTTTTTTAGATTAGGGATTTTTTATTTTTTAATGGGCAGCTAAAGGCTATTTTAGTTTAGTTTTAGATTAGGAAGTGTTTTTATTTTGGGGGTGTTTTTTTATTTTATAGGGCTATTAGATTAGGATTATTTTTTTATTTTGGATAATTTTGTGTGTTTTTTCTGTAATTATAGATTTTTTTATTTTTTGTAATAGATTTTTTTATTTTAATTTAATCTAAGTTTTTTTTTTTTTTAAATAATAAGACACAAAAACAAGAGACAGGGCGCAACCCCTCTAAGTGCAGTATGTACGAATAAACAATATATTTATTTACAGTCACAATTTAAAATTATGACCTCAAACAAAATGAGGTATGATATAGGTACCTGGGAACCATATAGGTCTCTCAAAAGATCTCCATCAGAGTTCCATAATGGCGATGGCTCTCAGAAGTCCGGTGTAAAACGGTCATGTACAACACTCAGAGCTCCATAACACTGCTTCTTGCCTGAATCAGGTCCTTCAAAATATCCCCAAATGGAAGAGTTCTGTTTAAAACGAGTAAAGTTACTCAGTTAAAAAGCGCCACACACACTAACAGGTCAGCTGTATTGCAAGCATAAGGTGCTGGCAGCCTGCTGAACGTAGTAGCGTGATAGCGTAAAGGTGGTGGGCGTGGCCTTACACGTTTTCATAGGGATTCCCAGCTTTAAATAATGTTAGAATTTTTTATTTTAATTGTAATTGTTTTTTTTTTTATTATTCATTTATTAAGTTAGTTTTTTTATTTTATGTTGTTGGTTTTAACTTAGGGGTGTTAGGTTAGGGGGCTTAGTGATTAGATTAATTCTTTGCATTGTGGGGGGTTGGCGGTTTAGGGGTTAATATTGTAATTAGGTAGTTGGCGTTGTGGATTTTTTGCGGTTTAGGGGTTATTAGTGTAATTTGGTAGTTTGTGTTGTGAGGGTTTGGTGGTTTAAGGGTTAATATTTTAATAATGTTATAGTTGTTGTTTAATTTACGGATTGGGGGCTAATCACTTTATTATTTTGCGATGTGGGGGTTGGCCGTTTAGAGGTACATTTTGCGCATGCGTTAGGTGTTTGTTAATACTTCGTGCGGGCGGTTAGGTGTTTTTTTGTTAATACTTTGTGCGGGTGGTTAGGTGCTTTTTGTTAAAACTTTGTGCGGGCGGTTAGGTGTTTTTTGTTAATACTCCGTGCGGGCGGTTAGGTGCTTTTTGTTAAAACTTTGTGCGGGCGGTTAGGTGTTTTTTTGTTAATACTTTGTGCGGGCGGTTAGGTGCTTTTTGTTAAAACTTTGTGCGGCGGTTAGGTGTTTTTTTGTTAATACTTTGTGCGGGCGGTTAGGTGTTTTTTTCTTAATACTTTGTGCGGGCAGTTAGGTGTTTTTTTGTTAATACTTCGTGCGAGCGGTTAGGTGTTTTTTTGTTAATACTTCGTGCGAGCGGTTAGGTGATTTTTTGCTAATACTTCGTGTGGGCAGTTAGTTTTTTTTTTGTTAATACTTCGTGCGGGCGGTTAGATGTTTTTTTTTGTTAATACTTCGTGTGGGCGGTTAGGTGTTTTTTTGTTAATACTTTGTGCGGGCGGTTAGGTGTTTTTTTTGTTAATACTTTGTGTGGGCGGTTAGGTGTTTTTTTGTTAATACTTTGTGCGGGCGGTTAGGTGTTTCTTTGTTAATACCTCGTGCTTGCGGTAAGGTGTTTCTTTGTTAATACTTTGTGCGGGCGTTTGTTTTTTGTTAATACTTCATGCGGGCGGTTAGGTGTTTTTTTTTGTTAACAATTTGCGCGGGTGGTTAGTTTTTTTTGTTAATACTTTGTGCGAGCAGTTAGTTTTTTTTGTTAATACTTCGTGCGGGCAGTTAGGTGTTTTTTGTTAATACTTTGTGTGGGCAGTTAGGTGTATTTTTGTTACTACTTTGTGCTTGCGGTTAGGTGTTTCTTTGTTAATACTTCGTGCGGGCAGTTAGGTGTTTTTTGTTAATACTTTGTGTGGGCAGTTAGGTGTATTTTTGTTACTACTTTGTGCTTGCGGTTAGGTGTTTCTTTGTTAATACTTCGTGCGGGCAGTTAGGTGTTTTTTTTTTGTTAATACTTCATGCGGGCAGTTAGTTTTTTTTTGTTAATACTTTGTGTGGGCAGTTAGGTGTATTTTTGTTACTACTTTGTGCTTGCGGTTAGGTGTTTCTTTGTTAATACTTTGTGCGGGCAGTTAGGTGTTTTTTTTTGTTAATACTTTGTGGAGGCGGTAGGTGTTTTTTGTTAATACTTTGTGGGTGTGGTTAGTTTTTTTTGTTAATACTTTGTGCTTGCAGTTAGGTGTTTCTTTGTTAATACTTTGTGCGGGTGTTTATGTTTTTTTGTTAATACTTTGTGCGGTCGGTTAGATTTTTTTGTTTAATACTTCGTGCTTGCGGTTAGGTGTTTTTTGTTAATACTTCATGCGGCCGGTTAGGTGTTTTTTTGTTAATACTTCGTACGGGCGTTTATGTGTTTTTTTGTTAAAACTTTGTGTGGGCGGTTAGGTTTTTTGTTATTATTTCGTACGGGCGGTTCGTTTTTTTTGCTAATATTTCGTGGGGGCGGTTAGGTGTTATTTGTTAATATTCATGCGGGCGGTTAGGTGTTTTTGTTAATGCTTCGTTTGGCTGCGCGCGCAGCCTACATTCTTTTGGCTGTGCGTGCAACTGATGACAGTGACGGACACGTTACAAACGGGATTATAGTATAGATAATAAATATGTTTTGTTTACATTTAAAATTGTATTCAGCCAATGTAATAGCAAATATGTTAAACACAAATAAATCCCATAGATAAGTAGCAGGGGTTTATTCCTTATAGTTTGATTAGCATAATCTTGTGGTATATACAGTAAGTACCAGTAACAGTGTTTTGTGTATGAAATAATAATAGGTTGTATTAAAGGGACATAATACTCATATGCTAAATTAATTGAAAGTGCTGCAGCATAACTGTAAAAAGCTGACCAGAAAATACCAGCTACTGTCAGCAGCAAATTGAAAAATAAAACAATAACTAATCAGCATAAGCAGTGCTGAGGTCATGCTTTGCTTCACAAGAAAACTTCCTTAAACTGAATAAGGAAATAGCACGACTGCGCCGTCACATGTCAAATGCACCCTCCCTTGCAAGTCCCTGGACTAGCATCCTGATTGGCGGCTACAAGTCCCTTTACAATTAGATGTGGCTACTAAGGAGATTTTGAATTAAAATATCTTCCTTTTTTACAGAGATGTTCAGGAGATATTTTCTAGCCAGCTTTTTACAGCTATGCAGCATCACTTTCAAGTGCGTCAACATTTGGGTATCATGGCCCTGTAATGGTTTTGTTATGCCTGAGGTAATAATGAGCAAATTATTTAGGAGTTCTGTGAGTTTTATAAGTGATTATTAAACTCAGAATCCCCCATTAAAGGAATATAAAATACAAAAGTTTTCTTTTGTGACTCAGACAGATCAAAACTTTTTTTTTAAAGTTTCCAATTTGCTTCTATGATCAAATTTGCTTTGTTCCAATTATATTCTTTGTTGAAGAGATACCTAGGTAGCATCTGGTGCACTACATGACAGGATATAGTGCTGCCCTCTAGTGCTCTTGTAAATGAATAACATTCTATCAAAACTGCTACCATATTGTGCTGCAGACATGTGCACGCGCCTTAGCTTAAGCCCCTGCTTTTCAACAAAAGATAGCAAGAAAATTGGATAATAGAAGTAAAATAGAAAGTTGTTTAAAATGACTGCTCTATCTGAATCATGACAGCAAAATGTTGTGTTTCATGTCCCTTTAAGGCCTAGCTTACAAGCGGAGCGCTATTGACAAGGTGCACTATCAATATTGCAGGATCGTGCTTATAAAATAGCGCACAGTCTGGTGTAACAAGTGAATGGTTAAAAAGAATTAAAAGCGAATGTTTAGAGTGGTCAACGTCTCTTTAGCGCTCCCCATACTTTCAGTGGATAGCTCGGCCTCGCTAAACTGCACTCAAATTACAGCACTAGAGACCAGCAGTAAAGTGTTAGGGCTAAAATAAAAGTACATTGAAACACATGTAAGAATGTAAAAATAAAGTATTACAATTATATATATACTGGATATAAATTATTATATATGTTTACTATTGAAATACATCATTAAAAAGGGTTTTAAGTTTATATGATATATGGCAAGGTGTCAAATGTGTATCTAAAAATATATCTATATATCCATATGGAGCTATATGTGCCCAAGCAAAAGCCAGAAGAGTTATGTAGCTCGCCCTATAGTGTGTGAGGTGAGGGAGCGTGGCTACCATTTTCCTTACAACTTGTAATGAGAGCAAGAATAAGAGTGCTATTGATTTAACATGAGAGGTGTGCGCAGCAAGACCAATGTTTCCGAGCTCCACTTGTAATCTTTGCCTAAATATTTTCATTAACAATGTTGTCTTATACATTTATTATTTGTTTCTTTTACTTTTGCAGTAAAGTAACTTTTAAACTTTTGCTTTTTCCACTCCCTCCAAAGAGACTGGACTGTTTCCTCCATACAAGTATTGGCTGACCCTGCAACAGGCTAAACAGTGGTTAGATCAGAAAACAAGCTCATCGACATGAGTTTGTAGCTTATCAGTAAATAAGTCCAAGTTTTTTTTTATCTCTCAAATGGTCTTAATTTGTAAAAATGGGGAAATTGTTCTAACTTAAAGGGAGTTAAATTATATTGCTTTGCAATTGTTGACAATTATTTAACATGCAAATCTTAGCAATGTGCTTAATCGTTGTAATATGCAAAAAATGGTTTTAACGTCCCATTAATATAAACAATAGATGTGAGAAGAGACCTAAAGATGGCGGGATTTCCCTCACCAGACCGTGTAATATGGTTCTCGGTCTATAGCTATTGGTTTTTCTGCAGATGTTTAACCCATTGGCACCAGCCCAAGACATTTTGAAAAATGGGTTAGCCTTGCACAGACAACCATTAATCGAGGCCATAGAATTCCGCCACCTGCAGAGCGATCAATTGAATCCGACCATCTCACAGGAAAAGGTGTAGGAAAATATTTCAGGATTTAGAAACCACAGCAGGATTCACAGCTGTTACAGCAGAGAACTGTCATCACTTAGCACATTAGCACAGTTTCATCTTCAGTGTTCGGCCTCTCCAGACATAACTCATATGACTTAAAGAGTCAGACGTTCTCACTTTCTCTAACCAAAACCATGCAGGCCGCTCTACCTTTTTATTAAAGTCATTTAGAAGCAGGGCAACTGTTTAGTCTCTTTCTTAACCCTTTTGTTTCTACATAGAACTGTGCAATGCGTTTTAGCCTTTTCTTGTAGTCGTACCTTGCATAGGTATTTACAATAAGCTTAGAATACTTTTGATACAATTACTGACCTATAGTTTCGGGATCATCAGTCCCACTTTAAACACTACATGTGCATAATGTCCTTGATTATAAAGCAATCTGCGTGTTGTTAATATCTGTATATACAGGTACCAAACATGATTCAGTTTACGTTTCAATACAACGGGTGCTTACGTATAAAAAGTGTATCTGCTATAAATCGTTATGTGTACAATGAATGGAATCAGATTAGAAACGTTGTCATTTCAAATCAGTATGTGCAGACTCACAACTACACATCCGTTAGAACGAATAAGATCACTTCAACTCAACAATGTTATCACTGCTTAGAAAATCAGCCACAATAAGTTAAAACCTTGAAAACCCACAACAATTTTTTGGTGAAAAATTGCAGAAATCAAATTACAATTTTTTTTGTCAATTCTGTAACATTATGTTGGTGTTTACATTGTAGTTAATTATTCATCTCTCAAATGTCTGTGTTGTCTACCATTTTACCCTCATTTTAAATACTTTTGCCTCACGTTTTACCAGCTTATAAAAACGTGGCAGGCGTTAAAGGGACATTGCACACTATATTTTTATTTGCATAAATGTTTTGTAGATGATCCATTTATATAGCCCCTCTGGGGATGTTTTTGTAACAATGTATACTTCTGCTATTTTTTTAATAACATGTTGATTTTCAGACTGTTTACCAAGCCGCAAAGTATCAGATGTACACGTGCGTTTACAAACTCCTGCTGGTTCTTGTTTGTGTAATCTGTCTTTCATATGCAGGGGACGGGGGATGGAGGGAGTGTTTGCTTTCCCAGCCCCTTTCACTGTGTACAGCACTGGTCGTTTAGCCCTTAAGGACCTGTTTGGCACTGCTGTCCTGGGCCTCTTTCTGCTGCGATCTTGCCAACAGTGGGAGATTACGCTATTTTTGCATACCCCACCAATGAGGCAGTGCAGAAATAGCAGTGCAAAGAGACAGATGAAGAGAGAGACACTCTGTGTCCCCCTCTTGGCTTCAGGTAGCAGTGGTGCCGATCGTTAGTGGTGTAGGAGGGGAGAGTGAGGGGTGGGAATGGGCGAGACCGCTACACTACAGAAACATATCCAATCCACACTGAGAGCGGGAGGTAGGGAGAGGAGCCCTATAGGCCCATTTATCAAGCTCCGGATGGGCCCGTGTTTCTGGCGAGTCTTCAGACTCGCCAGAAACACAAGTTATGGAGCAACGGTCTAAAGACTGCTGCTCCATAACCCTGTCTGCCTGCTCTGATGAGGCGGACAGGAATCACCACAATTCAACCCGGTCGAGTATGATCAGGTTGATTGACACCCCCCTTCTAGCGGCCAATAGGACGCGAGTCTGCAGGGGGCGATATTGCACCAGCAGCTCACAAGAGGTGGTGGGATAAGGGGGGCTGTTACACTACAGAAAATGTGTTTGTTTTATTTTAAAGTAAAAAAAAAACATACATTTATGTGACTTGGTACTGACAGACGGGGGGGGGGGGCTTTATGGAGCTGTTTGGAGGGATTCTACACTGCAGAAAATAATTTAAAAAAATATTTAAAAAAAGGACTACAACTGCACATTGGCAGACCGTCTGCCCAGTACGTAAGATGGTGGTGACCACTGGGGGATAAGGGAGGGAAGAGACCTGTTTAGGAGAGATCAGGTAGGGATCAGGGAATGGGAGGGATCAGGTGGGAGGGTAATCTCTCTACTACAAGATAACCCCTTAACTATCAGGAATTGCAGAAGTGTGGTGAGTAGCTGCAATTGGCAGCCTTCAAATTACCAAAAAAACAATGGCAAAGCCATATATATCTGCTATTTCTGAACAAAGGGGATCCCAGAGAAGATTTTACATCCGTTTGTGTTATGACTGCACAAGCGGTATGTAAATAATTTCAGCGAGAAACCCAACGTTTTGAAAAAGTTAACATTTTTTTTAATATGATCGCATTTTGCAGCGAAACAGTAGCAACAAATAAAACAAAATGAGCCTAGATCAATACCTTGGGTTGTGGGAGTTCCATATGAGTAACCTGTATTTTAATGAGTTTCTTCATTTAAAACCACTGCCCTCCATGTTAGAAGCACCTTTTCAGCTATATCAGTCACAGCAGCTTTTCAGTGTTAAAAGGTTTCATTGTGAGAAATCTAGTGAAGGTGCAGTAAAACGTAACTTACATTTGCATTATTTGAAGTGTTACTACACAGAAAGCGTTTTTGTGTTTTAGTGAACACACCGGGGCCTATCTATCAAGTTCCGTATGGAGCTTGAAGATCCGCGTTTCTGGCGAGTCTTCAAGCTCGCCAGAAACACCAGTTATGAAACAGCGGTCTAAAGAACGCTGCTCCATAACCTGTCCAGCTGCTCTGAGGAGGTGGACAGACATCGCAGCAATTCAACCCAATCGATTATGATCGGGTTGATTGACACGGTGCAAATCTGTAGGGGGCAGCGTTGCACCAGCAGTTCACAAGAGCTGCTGGTGCAAGGCTGAATGCGTAGAGCGTATTGCTCTCCACATTCAGCACGGTCTGTCGGACCTGATCCGCTGCTTTGTCGGACCTGAACCGCTGCTTTGTCGGACATGATCCGCTGCTTTGTCGGACCTGATCCGCTGCTTTGTCGGACATGATCCGCTGCTTTGTCGGACCTGAACCGCTGCTTTGTCGGACATGATCCGCTGCTTTGTCGGACCTGATCCGCTGCTTTGTCGGACATGATCCGCTGCTTTGTCGGACATGATCCGCTGCTTTGTCGGACCTGATCCGCTGCTTTGTCGGACATGATCCGCTGCTTTGTCGGACCTGATCCGCTGCTTTGTCGGACATGATCCGCTGCTTTGTCGGACCTGATCCGCTGCTTTGTCGGACATGATCCGCTGCTTTGTCGGACCTGATCCGCTGCTTTGTCGGACCTGATCAGCTGCTTTGTCGGACCTGATCCGCTGCTTTGTCGGACATGATCCGCTGCTTTGTCGGACATGATCCGCTGCTTTGTCGGACCTGATCCACTGCTTTGTCGGACATGATCCGCTGCTTTGTCGGACCTGATCCGCTGCTTTGTCGGACATGATCCGCTGCTTTGTCGGACCTGATCCGCTGCTTTGTCGGACATGATCCGCTGCTTTGTTGGACCTGATCCGCTGCTTTGTCGGACCTGATCAGCTGCTTTGTCGGACCTGATCCGCTGCTTTGTCGGACATGATCCGCTGCTTTGTCGGACCTGATCCGCTGCTTTGTCGGACCTGATCCGCTGCTTTGATCATGTCGGACAGGCCTTTCATAAATAGGCCCCACAGTCTATGTTGTATAAACACAATTTAAATACAGCCCCTTCCTGGCCAAGATAGGAGATGAGTGGCAATGTTGTCGCACTTTTGCTGAAACTGAGATCCCTATGATTTCCTAGGGGAAACACATTTCCGCTCATCAGAACAGGGAGGTCAGCCCACTTGCTTTTAAAATATCGTCAGACCCACTAATTGTGAGACTGGCGAGGGCAAAAAGGCAATTTCTCATGGGTTTGACAATGCTTTTATCATCAGGGTCACTATATGGCAGCAGTGTTTTCAAAAATGTTTAACATTGTTACAAACATTTTTGCAAACACCTGTATGTTTTTGTCTACCTAGGTATGCTTTTCAACAAATGATACAAAGAGAGTGAGGTAATTTTATCAAAGAAGTGCATTAAAATGTTATTAGAGCACACAATGGGGCCTATCTATCAAGCTCCGACTGGAGCTTGACGGCCCGTGTTTCTGGCAGAGTCTTCAGCAATGCTGAATACGGAGAGCGTATTGCTCTCTGCATTTTGCGATGTCTTGCGGACCTGATCCGAACTGTTGGATCAGGTCCTCAAGACATTTGTTAAATTGGCCTCTATATCTCAGCACTGAGGGTATAAACTTAGGATGTCACCCACAGCTTGAATGAGAAGTATTATGACCTGGAACACAGATGTAACAAGTTCAATTTTGTGGATTGCACTATGGTAGTGATGGTAATTGGAGAGAACTCCCTGCAACTGACCCTGTAACAAACAGCAACCTCTTTCCTGGCCGGGTACATATCTTCACCAGCATCAGACCTCACCGCATGTCACTACCGGGTACATATCTTCACCAGCATCAGACCTCACCACACGTCACTGCTGGGTACATATCTTCACCAGCATCAGGTGGAAATGTTGTTGTTTCACAAATGTCAGAGGACTGGAATGAATAGCTGAGAGACCCGGCTTACCAAATTATCTTACTAGTATACTGCAATATACTAGCAAAGTAGGAACAAAGGCAAGAGAGTGAAATGACCAAACTTGGTAACTGAACTATCTCTCTCAACATTGCTTATGTAGTGTAACCTTTAATACTAAAGACACAAATTAAAATTGAAAGGCAAACTAAGAGGTACTGTACAATGACTTACACTTAAGTAAGTTTGGGATACATTCTAGACAAATACATTACTGCTCAAAGTAACTGGTCTGCTACTTTCAAGAAATATGTAACATCTATTGCACATAACAGAGCAGCAACACTGGAACTTCAGATGTAGCAAAACTGCAGTAACATAACAAGGATATAATAGGCAGGAAAATAGCAAATAATACAGACAAGGTAGTTAGCCCCGGGACACGCGGAGCATAGGGGGAGGGGGCTCATGATCCCATGGGAGGAGTCAGCCCTCTAGGTGAAAGTGAAAGGGTGGTGGATGGGAAGGCAGCCTCCTAAGGGGAGGAGTGGTGGCCATTTTAGGAGTAAAGTTTAACGAGACGGCAGCAAGTTTTTACACTCCTCCACTGTTTTGATCAATTTTGTCATGGACGTGGAGGAGTTACTTAGAAAGGTCCGGGCACTTGCGGAGGAGAGGGGAGCCGGTTGGATCAGTGAACAGCTTGCTGTTGTCCTCCCGGCTCCCGCAGCTTCCACCGGGCAATCTAAAACTAAGGAGCAGGCTGGCAGACGGACCACGCAGCCGTGGTCCTGCAAGTAAGAGGAGGCTGAAGAGCAGTGATCCGCTTGGCAAGCTCAGCAGGAACCCTGGATTTGAGGTCATCAAGAAGTGCCGTGTCTGAGCCTGGAAGGGGTCCAGGTTGTTCCAGATACTCAGAGGGAAGTCCAGGACATAAATCCGGACATGCTGGAAGGTGAGGCTGGGGAGCAGTTTGTTATTCACGGCCCGGACAGGTCTGAGCAGGGTCACATGGTATTGTCTCAAAGGGAGTGTGTGGACGGCTTAGTAGAGCCTGAAGGGGGAAGGGATGAAAGGGACATCATTTTTTGCCTTGATGATGTGGGTGAGGGTGAATTGTCTGGGCCCCAGGGGGACATCTTAAATGTTGATTTAATTTTGTCTGTAGGGGGTACTGTTTAGGCTCCTATTGTGATTTCCCCTAGTACAGTTACTGATAGGCCTCGCCCTCTTAAGCCTATGTTAGCAAAACATCAAAAATTTACAAGGGGCATACCAAGAGCAGCTTATTCTAGGGTCCCTAGGCCTGGTGGTCGTGCATTCAATACATATTCTGGACGTTCCACGGTTAGAGCCCAGTCTAGGAGGGTCATGAGGGGCAGAGGTTCTGTGTATTATGGGGTTGAAGATGGTAGAATTGAGACTTTTTCTAGCCCCTCAGATGGGGAAGATGTTATCCCTCCCTCCCCAGGCCCAGGAGTGTTGGTCTTAATTTTAGCCAGTTTAGGCCTGGCAATGGTACTAACAATGATGCAATTGTGCAGGTTCATCAGGCTCCTTATGTGCTGGGCTCAGAGCTGGGATCAGGGGGTCAGGGCCATGTTATTTCTGTTACTAATGTTTTTCCCCCAACAGATGTGCCTACAAGAAATATTAGGCTTTCAGGGCCGTCAAGGGTCATTGTTGAAGAGGAAGCTGATGCCTTTTATCTGGCAGATTCATGGACTGAATCAATTCGCTTGGATGCAGATGACGGTGTAGATTTGGGTGGGGCCGTGGAAACGGCCGGTGTGGTAGGTTTTTCTGTATCTGCGGGAAGGACAGGGAAAATGTTGGGCTTGGCCAAGGGTGCCACTAAAGACGTACAACAGTATCCCATAAGGGTGCCTGTCAAAAAGGGAGGGATTCAGGATCCTAAGATTAAGGGTAGTGTTAAATGGCAAGGCGGAGTGCCTAAATCATTAACAAGGGCTGAGCAATTGGTTGTTAGATGGGCCAAGGGGGTTGCTTGGTTGGGGCAACCCTGCCAAAACGAGGTGTGCCAAAACGAGGTGTTCTGGATACAATGTCTATGCAGAGCAATTCTAACATTGATATTTTGCAGGTGTTACAGGATCCATCACGGTCTGTGGAGCATGAGTGCCAATTCATGCGCAGATAACGCAAAGAAAGGAGCTGGATGTGGTGTCACATGCTGGTAAGCAAAACACTGTGGGCCATTGTGGGGAGAGTGGAGGAGTTGTTGGATTGGGAGGGGTTTCTAGTGACTCTACTTCATTGCAGATACTGGAGGGGATTAAGGAGTTGCTTAAAAGGTTAGAGTCGCCAGCGTCTGTCTCTTCCCCATCCTCTACAGCAATACGATAATGGGTTCCTGCATTGGGTTTGGGAACAATTCCCACAGCTGGGTCCAGTGTTCTAGCACAAACTACAGATGCGTCAGTTGTTGGGGGAAACAGTGAGCAGTCCTTGCAACCTAGCCAGGTTGCACCATTGGTAGTGGGTGTTGATAGGACTAAAGAGGTCCCTGAGTTGCGGGTGGCAGACACGGCCATGTCTCTGTTCGATTGGCCCGTTGGGACTGCATTTGTCAAAGGACACTAGGGAAAACATTTCGAAGAGGGAGTACTTAGCGTTATTTTCTTTGTTGCCCTTATAGCAGTCGTTTGAGTTGCCCGAGGAATCTAAAAAGGAGACATCAAAAAAGGAGGAAGAGGAGCGCAAGAAGTGCTATAGGAAACTCCCTAAGACATTTTCCAATTGGTTTCATTCGTTTGTCATCTACGCTAGTGTGTTGGCGGAAAAGTTCCCGGGTCAGGGTGCCCCCCTTTTTTGTTACCTTGATGAGATCGCTGCAGCGTAGCTTACGTATGGGGGCATGGCCTGGTGGACGTATGATGAACATTTCCGTCAGCGCTTGGCCGTTAAGCCTGATATGAAGTGGGATGATAGGGATATGGGTCTATGGCTTAAAGACATGACACCACTTCGCGCTTCGCAGTCTTTTCGAGGGGGAGCCAGCGGTTCAGCATCTGCAGGTTCGTGGGCCCCCTTTATAAAAGGTTTCTGTTTTGCCTTTAATGAAGGTCAGTGCAAGTGGGGGTCCTCTTGCAAATTCCGGCACGAATGTTCAGGATGTGGGGGCGCCCATTCCTACTCTAAATGTTTTAAGAAAGGAAAGCCGCCCTGTAGGATTGAATGGCCTGGCAAGGGGAACAACTCCGGTACGGGTGGAAAAGATGGTGGCTAGGCCGGTACGGCAGTAGGCGTGGGTTTTTGGATAGAGCAGCTGTGTTTTTGCGTGGTTTTACTTACGGTTTTGTCATACCGTCAGTTGGGGGTTTGGATTATTTTTCTGGTAAACTTAAGTCGGTGAAGGAATGGCCATCTGTGGTTAGAAATAAACTTAAACGTGAAGTGGAATTGGGTAGAATGGCTGGTCCATGTATCTCCCCTCCATTGGCTGATTTGAGGGTTTCTCCCCTGGGGGTGGTACCCAAAAAGGAAATTGGTAAGTTCAGGCTTATTCACCATCTCTCTTATCCCGACGGTCTATCAGTTAATGATGGCATTCCATCTGAGTTAGTGTCGGTTAAATACGCTTCCTATGACCAAGCTTTAGACTTGGTCAGGAATGCTGGCAGGCACGCATTAATGGCTAAAGTAGATATTGAGGCTGCATTTCGTTTGTTGCCCGTTCACCCTGTTTCTCACAAACTGCTGGGGTGTTTCTTTGATGGGGCTTTTTATGTGGACTTGTGCCTCCCCATGGGGTGCTCTATTTCTTCCTTTTATTCTCTTTCTTCGTTGTTCGAGGGTTTTAGTTCATTCCTGGAATGGGTTTTGGGTGAGCAGTCGGGCCTGTTTTCCACGGTCCATTATTTGGACGACTTTCTTTTTGTTGGGCCTGCCGATTCCAAAGTTTGTAAAAATTTGAGGGATAATTTTTACAGGCTGGCAGAAGATTTCGGCGTGCCCATAGCTTTCGAAAAGTCCGAAGGTCCGGGCATGGTTCTCTGTTTCCTGGAGATTGTGATTGATTCAGACAGGTGGTAATGTAGACTTCCTGAATCCAAGGTTTTGGATTTACGGGAGAAGATAAGCATGTTTTTAAGGTCTAAAAAGGTACAGCTCAAAGTCATGTAATCTCTGTTGGGCAAACTCAACTTTGCCTGACGAATTATCCCAGTTGGGAGAATTTTCTGTAGGCGCTTGGCAAGGGCCACGGCAGGAGTCAAAAGGCCTCATCATTTTGTGAGGCTTTCAAAGGAACTAAAGAGTGACCTTCGTATTTGGGCGGATTTCCTGGTCGATTTCAATGGATCAACGTTGATTCAATCGCCCAGAGTTTCCTGTGAGGAGTTGGGGTTGGCCACTGATGCTGCAGGGAATACAGGTTTTGGTGCTATTTTTCGGTGTGCTGCGGAATGGCCGGTCACATGGAAAGAAGGAGGTCTGGTTAAGAACCTGGTCCTTCTGGAATTGTTTCCAGTGTTGGTGGCTATGTTTGTGTGGGTGGGATCTTTTGAAAACAGGGCTGTGCTGTTGCACACGGACAACATGTGGGTTGTGTCGGCAGTCAACACCTTATCTGCTTCATCCCCTCCAGTCATCTGGCTGTTGCAGGTGTTTGTGTTGCAATGCTTGATATTGAATACAGTTGTGAGGGCAAGGCACATAGCCAGAGTCAGTAATTCATTGGCTCTCGTTTTGAGTGGCAACACTTTTGGGAACTGGCGCCTCATGCAGACAGAGTGGGAAGGACCTTCCCAGCATGGTTGTGGACCCTTGGCACAGAGGACTATTGGATTTTGTGAGGTCCTCCTTGGCGACAAAGACTTGGTCTGCTTACTCAAAGGTGTGGTCAGAGTGGGAATGCCTGCTGGCACTTAATGGCATTTCAGATGGTGATGAGACATGTATGGCAGTATGGTTGCAGTGGTTGTGGACGTGGGGCACCTGTGGTTGGTTGCCGTCTACAATAGATAAGCGACTGGTGGCCATGACGTTTCGCTTTAAATTACTAAATGTTGTGGATTTAACGAAGACATTTTGTGTTCGTCAGGTCATTAAGGGTATTAAAAAGGGGGCGGGGCGTTCAACAGATGTACGCCGCCCAGTTTCCTTTCCCTTATTGGTTCAACTAATAGAAAAATTGCCTGCAGTGTGTGCATCTAGCTATGAGGTCTCACTATTTATGGCTGCTTTCGTGCTGGCCTTCTTTGGGGCATTTAGGATTTCTGAATTAATCAGTCGTAACAAAGGTTGTCAGGGAGGTTTGAATGTCAGGGACGTGGTGGTCATGGACTCGCAAGTGTCCATTTTCCTCAGGCAATCGAAAACTGATCAATTAGGAAAGGGTTGGTCTATGTCTTTGTTCCCGACTGGGGTTCCTACTTGTCCATGTGTGGCTTTAAATTAAGCAATTTAAGTTTCTTGCAGTGGAGACATAAGGTTGGGGGATCTTTGTTGATACACCATGATGGGGGGTCTCTGTCACAGTTTCAGTTTAGGGCTATGTAAGCTAAAACGTTAGTGGTATTAGGTTTGAATCCGGATGAGTTTGGGTCCCATTCTTTCCGGATTGGGGCTGCCACTGAAGCTGCAATTGTGGAGATGGGTCAGGAGGTTATCAAGGGTGTAGGTAGATGGAGTTCGAACAGGTTTCGAACATATGTTCGTCCTCACTTGACAGTTTAATATGTTCATGGTTTTTCGTTCTTCTTGTTGTAGGTCCGGTCAACGTGTGGGTTGTGGGACACTCATTTATTTATTGGGCCAGGAGAGAGGCAGCAGTTAAGTCGGATGATCTTCAGTTGGGGTTTGATCGGTCTAAAGTTCTATTAAAGTGGTTTGGAGTCAGGGGTCTCAAATGGGACCGGGTGTTACCATTAGTTGTGGATTATGCTAAGCAGTTCCCTCCTCCTGGGGTTCGGGTAGTGCATGTGGGCGGGAATGATCTCGGGTTGTTGCCGCAGAAGGAACTGGTGCAGAGGATCAAAAGAGATCTAGCGAGATTATTAGTGCTTTTCCCTGGTTTGACTATTGTATAGTCTGCCATAGTTCCAAGATTGAGCTGGAGAGCGGTGTGGGACCATGTTCGGCTCAATAACAGCAGGAAAAAGGTAAACAAATTGGTTGCAGCCTTTATGCGCAGGGTTAATGGCGTGGTGGTTCAGCATTTTGATCTGGAAGAAGTTGGTGATGGCGAGTTTTACTTGTCAGATGGTGTGCACCTTAATGTCTTTGGGTTAAGGCTTTTCATCCTGGGTCTCCAGGAAGCCTTAAAAAATTTGTTGTGAGGGTTGGCGGGACCTGGTCTGTCTGTTATCCAGTCCAGTCTTTGGCGGGTGCTAGTCCCCTCACGTCAGTAATTGGACTATGGCCTTAATTGAATAGGTTAACCTCCCCACGGGGTGGGAGAGCAGTTTAAGTAGCTCTTCGGGCATGGGGTCCCGTTGGGCTTGGGGTAAAAAATGAGTAACGAACTTATTTAAGTCCATGTGAATCTAAATACGGCCTGGTCAACGAGAAGAGGAAAGTTAAGAGTTATGTTGGGGGCTAGCATCTTTGTTTTGGTTGCACTTTAACATTTTCTATTTGATAAAGGTTTATATTTCAAAGAGTTATTTATTAAGTTTTTTCAAATGTTATTTAATAAACAGGCTGAGGCCAAGTTTTTATACCAATATAAGTGTCTGTGTCTTATTTATATTTTAAGTATGTAATGCTATTAAAGGTTTAGGGGTCGTTATTGGACGACTCAAGGGGTCAAGTATCGGGTATATTGTCAAACAGTCAGACAATAGAATAGAAAATTAAAAGTCAAAGTAATCTCTCAAGAAAACCCAGTCAAGTCAAGAGTCAAAATACAAAACCAAATTATCAGGGAGGGGAATATCTAGTCAAACCAAGAAACACAGATCCTAATTTGCACAATAGGAAATGTCTGCGTAACTAGAATCAAATATAAATACAAGTTGTCTAAAATACAAAACTCAAAATTTAATCTAGAAGTCAAATAGAAGCACAGACTACAAAAGCATAAAAGTTCTCTAAAAACCCCAAAACACAGCACAGAACAAAGAAAATCACACAAACTCAAACCCTATGCAAGCAGAATACACAAGCAACCACATACTAAACAAAGAGTATACACATATATATATGTATTATTTTACCCTTCATAGTGCTGCCATTACAAGTTTCTGAAAAACTTTCTTGTGCTGTGCGATATGGTGGCGATAAGCTCCATACCACACAAAATCCAAGGGCTGAGTTGACGTGCTTGTGCACGCTTTCCCCATAGACATCAATGGGGAACGAGTGTTAGAAAAAACCTGAAGAGCGGAATGAAAATCTTTGTAACGCAACCCCATTGATGTCTATGGGGGAAAAAAAGTTAAGTTTAAACCTAACACCCTAACATAAACCCCATGTCTAAACACCCCTAATCTGCAGCCCCCAACATTGCTGACACCTAAATAAAGTTATTAACCCCTAATCTGCCACTCCTGACATCGCCGACACCTAAACAAAGTTATTAACTGCTAATCTGCCGCTCCCGACATCGCTGACACCTAAATAAAGTTATTAACCCCTAATCTGCCACTCTTGACATCGCCGACACCTAAACAAAGTTATTAACTGCTAATCTGCCGCTCCCGACATCGCTGCCACTAATAAAAGTTATTAACCCCTATTCTGCCCCTCCCCGACATCCCGCCACTATAATAAAGTTATTAACCCCTATTCCGCCGATCCCCGACATTGCCAAAACCTAAATAAAGTTATTAACCCCTAATCTGCCACTCCCGACATCGCTGCCACTAATAAAAGCTATTAACCCCTATTCCGCCGCTCCCGACATTGCCGAAACCTAAATAAAGTTATTAACCCCTAATCTGCCGCTCCCCGACATCGCCGCCACTAATAAAAGTTATTAACCCCTAAACCTCTGGGCTCCCACATCACCTCCACTAAATAGACCTATAAACCCCTAAACCACCAGCTCCCCACATCGCAAAAATAAATTAAACTATTAACCCCTACACCTAACAAACCCCTAAATTTATATTAAAATGACAGTACCCCACTCTTAAAAAAAAAAAAAAAAAACTTACCTGTGAAATAAGTTTTAAACTAACAATTAACCTAACATAACTATTATACTAAACTATTATAAAAAATTAAAATAACTACCAACACTTCTAAAACAATTTAAGTCTAAAATTACAAAAATAAAAAATACTAAATTACAAAAAATAACAAACACTAAATTACAAAAAATAACAAACAAAATTGTCAAAAATAAAAACAATTACACCTAATCTAATAGACCTATAAAAATAAAAAGCCCCCCCCAAATTAAAAACACCCCTAGCCTACCATAAACTACCAATAGCCCTTAAAAGGGCCTTTTGTAGTGCATGGCCCTAAAGAAATCAGCTCTTATACCTTTAAAAAAATACAAAGACCCCCCCAACAGTAAAACCCACCACCCAAACAACCCCCAAAATAAAAAACCTAACTCTAACAAAAACCTAAGATGCCCATTGCCCTGAAAAGGGCATTCAGCTCTTTTACATTGCCCTGAAAAGGGCTTTCAGCTCTTTTACATTGCCCTGAAAAGGGCATTCAGCTCTTTTACATTGCCCCGAAAAGGGCATTCAGCTCTTTTACATTGCCCCGAAAAGGGAATTCAGCTCTTTTATATTGCCCTGAAAAGGGCATTCAGCTCTTTTACATTGCCCTGAAAAGGGCATTCAGCTCTTTTACATTGCCCCGAAAAGGGCATTCAGCTCTTTTATATTGCCCTGAAAAGGGCATTCAGCTCTTTTACATTGCCCTGAAAAGGGCATTCAGCTCTTTTACATTGCCCTGAAAAGGGCATTCAGCTCTTTTAAAAAAGCCCAAACCCTAATCTAAAAAAAAAAACATCCAAAAAAAGTAAAAAAACAAACTAACACTAACCTCCGAAGATCCACTCACAGTTTCTGAAGTCCGGACATCCATCCTCATCCAGGCGGCGAGAAGTCTTCATCCAGGCGGCAAGAAGTCTTCATCCAGGCAGCGTCTTCTATCTTCATCCTGGTGGCATCTTTTATCTTCATCCCGGCGGCGCAAAGCGGATCCATCCTTGAAGACATTCGGCGCGGAGCATCCTCTTCATATTGGTCACCGCCGTACACTGGGTCTTTAATGCAAGGGAGACTTTTCAAAATGGCGTCCCTTGCATTCCTATTGGCTGATTTGATTCTTGAAACTCAAATCAGCCAATAGGATGAGAGCTACTGAAATCCTATTGGCTGTTCAAATCATCCAATAGGATGAGAGCTACTGAAATTCTATTGGCTGATTTGAATTTGCGAATCTGCAGGGGGCGGGATTGCACAAGCAGTTAACCAAAACTGCTTGTGCAATGTTAAATGCCAACAGCGTATGCTGTCCGTCCGACTGTTAATAAATCTGCACCATAAACTTTACACTTATTTTATCAATATTTAAACAACTAATGTAACTTACAAAAAACTAAAAAAAAAACTACATTTTATTCTCACTCTAATCTTTAGTTTGAATGCATCATTCTATCTAGCATGTATTTAGTATTTAATATCCCTTTAAGGTTAATCCCTTGGATGCCAGAGAGAGCTTCAAACAATGTGATATAGCCATATGTACCATACAAAGAGTTAATGATGGTATGTCAAGCCCCCCCCCCCACACACACACATAACAATATTTCCAGTGACATTAACGTGCAACAGATTTTTGAGACTAAACTGTGCCCATGAGATATTACTGATATTGCATTTTGGACAACGTTACTGATGACAAACATGCAGCAATTGTTTCAGTCTGTACATTAAGAAGACATTAAACATTGCTTGGTAGTTGTGATAATAAAACGTGCAAAAAATTATTTGACGGAGACATATACCTATCTGTGTTTAATCCTCTGATGTTCTGCACTATAGAATATCCACCATCATTATGTCACTTATGGACCAAATAATAGTTATGGATCTATATTAAAGGCACCTGATGTCTTTGGTTTTTATAATTTGATATATTTGCTGTAATAAGCAGCAGCAGTGACACAGAATAGCCAAACCCTTTTTACTCATCCTTATAAGCTTGTTCCTGCACTGCAAGAGATGAAGTCAAACAACCTAATACTAGATAAGGAAAGCATTATTTCTGTGCTATAGTCTGATACTCTTCCCTTGTTTCACTGCTTATGATCTCCTGTATATTTTCCAGTCTTTTGTTTGCTGCATTTTCCATCCCTTCAACCTTCAATAATTAATACCAGTGGGCCACTTATCGGCAAAGCACTTAGCCCTTGGGCCAGGCTGCCTGGCAACCTGCTAATTATACCATGGAAGGTTAATCTGTAGGGTCCACTGACTGACAGTTATACCTATGCCTCTAATTGCCCGTGGTATGGAAGCGCCTCTTGGGACCGCGTTAGACAAAGAGGGGTGTAACAGACGTGAAGCTGTCTCACTATTTGCTTCTTATACTAAAGCTTAGACAAATACAACGTGTTTTTGTTTGAAATAATATGCTGTACTGAACCCCACTGAGCAAACAAAGTACCGAGAACATTCATATCACTCTCTGAAGCAGAAACAGCAAATAACCCCAGAACTTGTTAAACAAGTGAGACAGAGAAGTAAAGAACGTAGGAAGAATTCCTGATAAAATAATGTTTTAGAAAATGATTTGTTAGAGATGGGGTTTAGTAAAAATAACACAATCTTATTATGATGGTAAATGTTAAAGTCAATGAGGCCCATTTATCAAGCTCTGAATGGAGCTTGAGGGCCCGTGTTTCTGGCGAGTCTGCAGGTTCGCCAGAAACAGCAGTTATGAAGCAGCGGCCTAAAGACCGCTGCTTCATAACCTGTCCGCCTGCTCTGAGCAGGCGGACAGACATCGCCGGAATTCAACCTGATCAAGTACGGTCGGGTTGATTGACACCCCCTACTGGCGGCCTGCAGGGGGCAGCGTTGCACCAGCAGCTCACAAGAATATGAATATGGAGAGCGCATTGCTCTCAGCATTCAGCGAGGTCTGGCGGACCTGGTCTGCACTGTCAGATCAGGTCCGCCAGACCTTTGATAAATAGGCCTCATAGATTACAGGTTACAGTGTGTTATATTCAGCAGATTATAAAGTTGTTGTTGTTGTTTTATTATACCCAGTGCAGTATTTGTAAAATAAATGTACCCGATTGCTGTTCCTCTGCCTTGAGAGCTGTGTATCTATTTCGGGGGTAAAGGAGAAACATATTCTTTTTATAATAGAGGGCCAGATTACAAGTGGTGCACTATTTTTTTCCCACTTGCACGCTAACAGCGGTGAAACAATAAAATGATTGCGGCTGCATTTGCACTCACATTACAAGTTGAAAATAAACAGAGGAGCTAACTTCAGGACATTGCGACCAACTGCCCTATAGGCACAAAGGAGTTAGGAATACTTTATACATTACCTATGTACTTCACATAGAAGAACATGTTCTTGTTATTTTTAAATACATATTTATTTATATATCTAGATATCTATATGATTATATGCACATATAGCTGTATAATGTATTTCCAGGTATATACAGAAATATCTATTTCAAATCAAAATATTTTTTTTTTCAATCTGAAGAACATAGGAATTTCAAACTATAACTTTCAATTTATAATATGGGTGCCAGTTAGCGCATTTGTGATTTCCATTGAAAGTATAGTTTGTCCTAGAGTGATGTTGGCTGTGCTAATCCTTCTCTTGTAAACACACTTTACCGTGAACTTGTAATATTAAGTCACGCGCTAATGTTAGTACAGTGAACTTGTAATATTAAGTCACACGCTAATGTTAGTACAGTGAACTTGTAATATTAAGTCACACGCTAATGTTAGAGTACAGTGAACTTGTAATATTAAGTCACGCGCTAATGTTAGTACCGTGAACTTGTAATATTAAGTCACGCGCTAATGTTAGAGTATCGTGAACTTGTAATATTAAGTCACGCGCTAATGTTAGAGTACCGTGAGATTGTAATATTAAGTCACGCGCTAATGTTAGAGTACCGTGAACTTGTAATATTAAGTCACGCGCTAATGTTAGAGTACCGTGAACTTGTAATATTAAGTCACGCGCTAATGTTAGAGTACCGTGAGATTGTAATATTAAGTCACACGCTAATGTTAGAGTACCGTGAGATTGTAATATTAAGTCACGCGCTAATGTTAGAGTACCGTGAACTTGTAATATTAAGTCACTCGCTAATGTTAGAGTACCGTGAACTTGTAATATTAAGTCACGCGCTAATGTTAGAGTACCGTGAGATTGTAATATTAAGTCACACGCTAATGTTAGAGTACCGTGAGATTGTAATATTAAGTCACGCGCTAATGTTAGAGTACCGTGAACTTGTAATATTAAGTCACGAGCTAATGTTAGAGTACCATGAACTTGTAATATTAAGTCACGCGCTAATGTTAGAGTACCGTGAGATTGTAATATTAAGTCACGCGCTAATGTTAGAGTACCGTGAACTTGTAATATTAAGTCATGCGCTAATGTTAGAGTACCGTGAACTTGTATTATTAAGTCACGCGCTAATGTTAGAGTACCGTGAGATTGTAATATTAAGTCACGCACTAATGTTAGAGTACCGTGAACTTGTAATATTAAGTCACGCGCTAATGTTAGAGTACCGTGAACTTGTAATATTAAGTCACACGCTAATGTTAGAGTACCGTGAGATTGTAATATTAAGTCACACGCTAATGTTAGAGTACCGTGAGATTGTAATATTAAGTCACACGCTAATGTTAGAGTACCGTGAGATTGTAATATTAAGTCACACGCTAATGTTAGAGTACCGTGAACTTGTAATATTAAGTCACGCGCTAATGTTAGAGTACCGTGAGATTGTAATATTAAGTCACGCGCTAATGTTAGAGTACCGTGAACTTGTAATATTAAGTCACGCGCTAATGTTAGAGTACCGTGAGATTGTAATATTAAGTCACGCGCTAATGTTAGTACCGTGAGATTGTAATATTAAGTCACACGCTAATGTTAGAGTACCGTGAGATTGTAATATTAAGTCACGCGCTAATGTTAGAGTACCGTGAACTTGTAATATTAAGTCACGCGCTAATGTTAGAGTACAGTGAGATTGTAATATTAAGTCACGCGCTAATGTTAGAGTACCGTGAGATTGTAATATTAAGTCACGCGCTAATGTTAGAGTACCGTGAGATTGTAATATTAAGTCACACGCTAATGTTAGAGTACCGTGAGATTGTAATATTAAGTCACGCGCTAATGTTAGTACCGTGAGATTGTAATATTAAGTCACGCGCTAATGTTAGAGTACCGTGAACTTGTAATATTAAGTCACGCGCTAATGTTAGAGTACAGTGAGATTGTAATATTAAGTCACGCGCTAATGTTAGAGTACCGTGAGATTGTAATATTAAGTCACACGCTAATGTTAGAGTACAGTGAACTTGTAATATTAAGTCACGCGCTAATGTTAGAGTACAGTGAGATTGTAATATTAAGTCACACGCTAATGTTAGAGTACCGTGAGATTGTAATATTAAGTCACACGCTAATATTAGAGTACAGTGAGATTGTAATATTAAGTCACGCGCTAATGTTAGAGTACCGTGAACTTGTAATATTAAGTCACGAGCTAATGTTAGAGTACCGTGAACTTGTAATATTAAGTCACGCGCTAATGTTAGAGTACCGTGAGATTGTAATATTAAGTCACACGCTAATGTTAGAGTACCGTGAGATTGTAATATTAAGTCACACGCTAATGTTAGAGTACCGTGAGATTGTAATATTAAGTCACGCGCTAATGTTAGAGTACCGTGAACTTGTAATATTAAGTCACGCGCTAATGTTAGAGTACCGTGAACTTGTAATATTAAGTCACACACTAATGTTAGAGTACCGTGAGATTGTAATATTAAGTCACACGCTAATGTTAGAGTACCGTGAGATTGTAATATTAAGTCACGCGCTAATGTTAGAGTACCGTGAACTTGTAATATTAAGTCACGCGCTAATGTTAGAGTACCGTGAACTTGTAATATTAAGTCACGCGCTAATGTTAGAGTACCGTGAACTTGTAATATTAAGTCACGCGCTAATGTTAGAGTACCGTGAACTTGTAATATTAAGTCACGCGCTAATGTTAGAGTACCGTGAGATTGTAATATTAAGTCACACGCTAATGTTAGAGTACCGTGAGATTGTAATATTAAGTCACACGCTAATGTTAGAGTACCGTGAGATTGTAATATTAAGTCACGCGCTAATGTTAGAGTACCGTGAACTTGTAATATTAAGTCACGCGCTAATGTTAGAGTACCGTGAACTTGTAATATTAAGTCACGCGCTAATGTTAGAGTACCGTGAACTTGTAATATTAAGTCACGCGCTAATGTTAGAGTACCGTGAGATTGTAATATTAAGTCACACGCTAATGTTAGAGTACCGTGAGATTGTAATATTAAGTCACGCGCTAATGTTAGTACCGTGAGATTGTAATATTAAGTCACGCGCTAATGTTAGAGTACCGTGAGATTGTAATATTAAGTCACGCGCTAATGTTAGAGTACCGTGAGATTGTAATATTAAGTCACGCGCTAATGTTAGAGTACCGTGAACTTGTAATATTAAGTCACGCGCTAATGTTAGAGTACCGTGAGATTGTAATATTAAGTCACACGCTAATGTTAGAGTACCGTGAGATTGTAATATTAAGTCACGCGCTAATGTTAGAGTACCGTGAACTTGTAATATTAAGTCACGCGCTAATGTTAGAGTACCGTGAGATTGTAATATTAAGTCACGCGCTAATGTTAGAGTACCGTGAACTTGTAATATTAAGTCACGCGCTAATGTTAGAGTACCGTGAGATTGTAATATTAAGTCACACGCTAATGTTAGAGTACCGTGAGATTGTAATATTAAGTCACGCGCTAATGTTAGTACCGTGAGATTGTAATATTAAGTCACACGCTAATGTTAGAGTACCGTGAGATTGTAATATTAAGTCACGCGCTAATGTTAGAGTACCGTGAACTTGTAATATTAAGTCACGCGCTAATGTTAGAGTACAGTGAGAATGTAATATTAAGTCACGCGCTAATGTTAGAGTACCGTGAGATTGTAATATTAAGTCACGCGCTAATGTTAGAGTACCGTGAGATTGTAATATTAAGTCACACGCTAATGTTAGAGTACCGTGAGATTGTAATATTAAGTCACGCGCTAATGTTAGTACCGTGAGATTGTAATATTAAGTCACGCGCTAATGTTAGAGTACCGTGAACTTGTAATATTAAGTCACGCGCTAATGTTAGAGTACAGTGAGATTGTAATATTAAGTCACGCGCTAATGTTAGAGTACCGTGAGATTGTAATATTAAGTCACACGCTAATGTTAGAGTACAGTGAACTTGTAATATTAAGTCACGCGCTAATGTTAAAGTACAGTGAGATTGTAATATTAAGTCACGCGCTAATGTTAGAGTACCGTGAGATTGTAATATTAAGTCACACGCTAATATTAGAGTACAGTGAGATTGTAATATTAAGTCACGCGCTAATGTTAGAGTACCGTGAACTTGTAATATTAAGTCACGCGCTAATGTTAGAGTACCGTGAACTTGTAATATTAAGTCACACGCTAATGTTAGAGTACAGTGAACTTGTAATATTAAGTCACGCGCTAATGTTAGTACAGTCCAGCGATATTGCGCATTGCATCCTGCGCCATTTGAAATCTGACCGATAGTGTTTAGCAATTTAAAGGGAAATAAAACCAAAACTTTTCTTTCATGATTTAGATACAGCAAACAATTTTAAACAATTTTCCAATTTACATCTATTATAAACACAGTCTTCGTTTTCTTGTTATCCTTTTTTTGAAAAGCAGGACAGTAAGCTCCTGAGTGTGTACGTGTCTGCCGTAATATATGGCAGCAGTTTTGAAACAAGATGGCAGCACTATTTCCAGTCATCTAGTGCTCCAGACATGCACGGATATCTCTTCAACAAGGAATAGCAAGAGAACAAAGCAAATATGGTTATAAAGTAAATTGGAATCTTTTTTAAAATTGTATTCTCTACCTGAATAATGAAAGAAAAAATGTTTGTTTCATTTCCCTGTAAGATAACAGAGACAGTACAGTTTCAAATTATAATTTCGTAATACAAATAAATATAGGTAATGAAAAGTAAAAAACATTAAAGGGACATGAAACACAATATTTTTCTTTCATGATTTAGAAAGAGCATGCAATTTTAAACAACTTTCTAATTTACTTCTATTTTCTATTTTGCTTCATTCTCTTGATCTCCTTTTCTGAAAGGCATATGAAGATATGCTCAGAAGCTGCTGATTAGTGGCTGCACATAGATGCCTCATGTGATTGGCTCACCCACGTGCATTGTTATTTCTTCAGCAAAGACTATCTAAAGAATGAAGCAAATTAGATAATAGAAGTAGATTGGAATGTTGTTTAAAATTGTATTTATCTGATTCATGAAAGAAAAAATGTGGGTTTAGTGACCCTTTAAATTACAAAATTAAGATCATAATTTCAAAATGCCAAAAAATATATATTTATTTTTATAATACAGGGAGTGCAGAATTATTAGGCAAGTTGTATTTTTGAGGATTAATTTTATTATTGAACAACAACCATGTTCTCAATGAACCCAAAAAACTCATTAATATCAAAGCTGAATAGTTTTGGAAGTAGTTTTTAGTTTGTTTTTAGTTATAGCTATTTTAGGGGGATATCTGTGTGTGCAGGTGACTATTACTGTGCATAATTATTAGGCAACTTAACAAAAAACAAATATATACCCATTTCAATTATTTATTTTTACCAGTGAAACCAATATAACATCTCAACATTCACAAATATACATTTCTGACATTCAAAAACAAAACAAAAACAAATCAGTGACCAATATAGCCACCTTTCTTTGCAAGGACACTCAAAAGCCTGCCATCCATGGATTCTGTCAGTGTTTTGATCTGTTCACCATCAACATTGCGTGCAGCAGCAACCACAGCCTCCCAGACACTGTTCAGAGAGGTGTACTGTTTTCCCTCCTTGTAAATCTCACATTTGATGATGGACCACAGGTTCTCAATGGGGTTCAGATCAGGTGAACAAGGAGGCCATGTCATTAGATTTTCTTCTTTTATACCCTTTCTTGCCAGCCACGCTGTGGAGTACTTGGACGCGTGTGATGGAGCATTGTCCTGCATGAAAATCATGTTTTTCTTGAAGGATGCAGACTTCTTCCTGTACCACTGCTTGAAGAAGGTGTCTTCCAGAAACTGGCAGTAGGACTGGGAGTTGAGCTTGACTCCATCCTCAACCCAAAAAGGCCCCACAAGCTCATCTTTGATGATACCAGCCCAAACCAGTACTCCACCTCCACCTTGCTGGCGTCTGAGTTGGACTGGAGCTCTCTGCCCTTTACCAATCCAGCCACGGGACCATCCATCTGGCCCATCAAGACTCACTCTCATTTCATCAGTCCATAAAACCTTAGAAAAATCAGTCTTGAGATATTTCTTGGCCCAGTCTTGACGTTTCAGCTTGTGTGTCTTGTTCAGTGGTGGTCGTCTTTCAGCCTTTCTTACCTTGGCCATGTCTCTGAGTATTGCACACCTTGTGCTTTTGGGCACTCCAGTGATGTTGCAGCTCTGAAATATGGCCAAACTGGTGGCAAGTGGCATCTTGGCAGCTGCACGCTTGACTTTTCTCAGTTAATGGGCAGTTATTTTGCGCCTTGGTTTTTCCACACGCTTCTTGCGACCCTGTTGACTATTTTGAATGAAACGCTTGATTGTTCGATGATCACGCTTCAGAAGCTTTGCAATTTTAAGAGTGCTGCATCCCTCTGCAAGATATCTCACTATTTTTGACTTTTCTGAGCCTGTCAAGTCCTTCTTTTGACCCATTTTGCCAAAGGAAAGGAAGTTGCCTAATAATTATGCACACCTGATATAGGGTGTTGATGTCATTAGACCACACCCCTTCTCATTACAGAGATGCACATCACCTAATATGCTTAATTGGTAGTAGGCTTTCGAGCCTATACAGCTTGGAGTAAGACAACATGCATAAAGAGGATGATGTGGTCAAAATACTCATTTGCCTAATAATTCTGCACTCCCTGTATACAAAGTAAATCTCTTAATGAAAGTACGAAGTAAACATTTTGATTTCAATTTTCATGCAAGTAGGAATCATAATTAAATAATCAATTAGACCATAAACTCAAATGACAAAATACACAAGTACTTTGTACTTTTCAATGTAATAGATGTCTCACAGTCTTCTCAAGTGTTCTTGTGTATGCAAATGACTCTTTGTTCTCCCTAAGAGTAAAAGGGTAAACCAAACGTGGACTACTTTCATGCGTCTCTGTGGCAAGGTATTTCTAGAGAACGCACTTTGTGACAAGGTATTTGTAGGGAAATGTGCCTTTATGATAAGGTATTTGTAGGGAACGCGCTTTGTGACAAGGTATTTGTAGGGAAATGTGCCTTTATGACAAGGTATTTGTAGGGAAAGCATCTTTGTAACAACGTATTTATAGGGAACGCACCTTTGTGACAAGCTATTTATAGGGAACTGTGCCTTTATGACAAGGTATTTGTAAGGAAGGCACCTTTGTGATAAGGTATTTGTAGGGAAATGTGCCTTTATGACAAGGTATTTGTAGGGAAAGCATCTTTGTAACAAGGTATTTGTATAGGGAACGCACCTTTGTGACAAGGTATTTATAGGGAACATGCCTTTTTGACAAGGTATTTGTAGGGAATGCACCTTTGTGATAAGGTATTTGTAGGGAAATGCACCTTTGTGATAAGGTATTTCTAGGGAAAGCATCTTTGTAACAAGGTATTTATAGGGAACACACCTTTGTGACACAGTATTTATAGGGAACACACCTTTGTGACACGGTATTTATAGGGAACACACCTTTGTGACACGGTATTTATAGGGAATGTGCCTTTATGACAAGGTATTTGTAGGGAAAGCATCTTTGTAACAAGGTATTTTTATAGGGAACGCACCTTTGTGACAAGGTATTTATAGGGAACGTGCCTTTTTGACAAGATATTTGTAGGGAATGCACCTTTGTGATAAGGTATTTGTAGGGAAATGCACCTTTGTGATAAGGTATTTCTAGGGAAAGCATCTTTGTAACAAGGTATTTATAGGGAACACACCTTTGTGACACAGTATTTATAGGGAACACACCTTTGTGACACGGTATTTATAGGGAACACGCCTTTGTGGCAAGGTATTTATAGGGAACACGCCTTTGTGGCAAGGTATTTATAGGGAACACGCCTTTGTGACACGGTATTTATAGGGAACACACCTTTGTGACACGGTATTTATAGGGAACACACCTTTGTGACACGGTATTTATAGGGAACACGCCTTTGTGGCAAGGTATTTGTAAGGAACGGGCCTTTGTAACAAGGTATATATAGGGAATGCCTCTTTGTGACAAGGTATTTGTAAGGAACGTGCCTTTGTGACAAGGTATTTATAGGGAACGCACCTTTGTGACAGGGTATTTGTAGGTAATGCACATATGTAAAAAGGTATTTATAGGGAACACGCCTTTGTGAATGTAAAGTCTAAATACGTTCTCAAGAGTGTGTTTTACAGTGCGTACATCTACATTACTGAAATCACAGAATTTGAAGATAATGTCATTTGGAATAATAACCCATATAGGGCTAATATTGTAAAATATTATAGATTCATTGATGATATTATTGTTCTTTGGGAAGGGAATCAGTGTGAAGCTGAGAAATTCATTAAATACCTAAAAAACAATAATATGAATCTAACATTTACAGGTAAAATCTCGGATAAACAAATTAAATTCTTGGATCTAATTCTCTTTTCTGAAGATGATAAAATAAAGGTCAGTAATTATAGGAAACCAACGGATACAAACAGTTTCCTTAAAGCAGACAGTGGTCACTTACAAACCTGGAAACATAATAAACCCTATGGGCAGTTTCAAAGGTTAAGGAGAAATTGTTCGAATATAGTGGACTATAGAAAGGAAGCTAAAATATTATCTGAGAAATGTATACAAAAAGGTTATTCGGAAACGTTGGTGACCAGTGCAAATGAAAAGGTGCTAAAGATGAATAGGAAAGACCTTCTAGAATATAAAAAGAAGAATAGGAATGATGTTAATAATATAAATGTAAATATTGAACAACAGAAAAAATCCAATATTAGGTTTATAAACCACCTATAATGAAAACTATAAAGATATCCAAAAAATTCTAATCAAACATTGGGAAATTTTATTAAAAGACCCCATTTTAGGAACACACATAGACACAAAATCTCAATTTGTTTATAAAAGAAATAATAATTTAATAAATATGCTAGCCCCTAGTAAACTAAGAGAACATCATCCTAAAAATAATAGTAAAAATATGTGGCTAACAGCAAAAAAAGGATTAACTAAATGCAGAAAGACTGCAGTACCTGTCCATATGTCAATAGTGAGGACACATTCTATAATTATGACAAATCCCAGACTTATAAATGCAAGTACACCTACAGCTGTGATAGTACATACGTAGTATACCAAATCACATGCAAATGTGGGAAAGTCTATATTGGTAGAACCAAATGCAAATTAAAATATAGGATATCTGAACACATTAGAAATATAGAAAAATCATAGTATTTCAGAACATTTTAGAGTAACACATAACAGCAATCCCACAGGTCTCACTATTAAAGTACTATAATGGACTCCACCTAAAAAACTAGACAACAATAGATTATTAAATCTTAGAAGAAGGGAACCCTTCTGGATATATACCCTCAAAAGCTTACATCCAGAGGGTTTAAATATAGACCTTGACATTCAGGCATTTTTAATCTAATATTTATAGTTAATAAACAATATCAAATCAATAAGTTTAGGTATTTATTATTATTAGGTATTTGTAGAGCACCAACAGATTCCGCAGCGCTGATATGTTGTCACATTAATTTATACCGAATTTCAAAGATTTTGTATATATGAATGCCTAGCCATTTTTTAGGAATTCTTCTAATAGAGGTTAGTTTTACTAATAATTATTATCTAGGCATCTATATATATATATATATATATATATATATATATATATACAAAAGAAAAATGAACCAGTAGAAAGAATGCACTAGTTCACACCTAGGCGCTTACTATCAAGATGATATTCTGCCACAATGTATATAATATATATCCCGCACCTCATATACAAAAATCTAGCAAGATAAATTCAGCAGCCAAAACCCAAATAGCAGAGGAGACCTATCACCCCTCTATAAGAAATGAGAACAGAAAGGAGCAGGGTAGCGCAGAGAACCAAGAGCTAGAGAACACAGTCAATGTACAACTATGTGAATACAGAACAGTAAATATGATAAAATAAAATGATAATAACATATGCAATATCAAATACATAAAACAGTAAAAAAGTTAAAAAACCATATATGTATATATATGGCAAATACATCACACATCTCTATTCTTTTATTATTTTTTTTAGATGTACTTGTCAAAAAAAGACAAATTAGTTAGATTAATGCCACAAACATATATTCTCCTTTTGTCTTTATGTACACACTTTTTTATATAATATATCTTTTATTTTATATATTTATTAACTTGTTCTTAAGATCAATAATTATTCATATTTTTAATGTATTTTATTAATATATATTTTTAGTAACAAGCGCTATGTTTTATGTTAGAATTGGTAATATTTTAAATATAAAGATTAAGCCAATGATTCCCAATTATGGGGCATATAAGGAGGAGACTTTGCACTAAGTTATCAGCAGCCTCTTGACAAAGTTCCCACGCTAGGGAACAATACGGCAGTCGAGTTTGTGTAGGGCCCAATATGGGCCTGTAGCAGGCTAAGGGTTAAGGCTGCAGGAAAGTGGGATAGGAGATAGAGGGTTGGGTGCTAGATGCAACATTGTTGCAGGTTAGGTCAGGCCCCTCCTTACCTGGTAAAAAGCTAAGGTTTCCCTCCCAACTTCCTCTTCTCCATCCGATCCAGGCTGTGAAGTGTTTTTTCTTTTTCTGTGCTGCTCAGTTTTTTCTCCTTTTTTCTCTGACCACCATGCATCGTTCAAGGCGTTCAGTTCTCCCACCTAGACGCTATCAGGATAATGCAGAAGCTGGAAAGAAAAAGGAAAAGATAAGTACTCAGAAAACAATTGATAATGATTTAGATTGCATCCCTCCTACACAAAATCAGGCTGTTGTTGTGGCACAGGTTCATGCAGCACCCTCCCAGGAGCAAATCACTGAAGCCGGGGAGGATGTAGTTAATCTGGTGCCAGAATCACAGTTTGTGATAGAGGAGGTTCATTCACCTGTCATTAATTTAGAACAGCAGCAGCAATTGACTCCTAACCAAGTCTCAAACCTGCTGCAGGCTGTACCATCTGCAGATGTTCCAGCAGTTTTAAATTTTATGACATATATTGCAGCTGCAATATCTAATGCTGCCTCTGCACAGCCCTCAGCAGGCCCTGTGCAATTGCAGCATGTGGTTCCACGTGTTTTGCAAATTGGGCCTGGCATAACCAGGGATCCCAATATTGCAGAGCATGTGGACCCCCTTTTACACATACAGGCCACTGGGCCTCATTCTAATTTGCCCCTGCAGGCTCCTGGGCATGTTCAGCATATATTGCCCCCTCAGGCACCTGGGCCGAGTTTGCACCAGGAGCAGGCACATGGCCTAAATGCTCCCGGTTATGTGGTGCTTCATGCGCCCCCCCATCAGGCTTCGGACACACTTGGTCAGCCACATGGGGGTGCCCGGGGGCCATTTGGGCCTGTTTTACCCCCTTTCTCAATTACTAATTTGCCCCCATCGCAAGCGCAGGCACCCGAGGCCAATCCTTTCCATACCCCCCTCGCCGGCGCAGCGACCCCCCTTCGCGCACCTTCCGCTGTTGTGGCCACCCCTTCCCGACTTCAAAATACGTTACCGGAGCCTCCGGTAAACTATCTTCAGGCTTCTCGGCCTACTTCCGGTTGCGTACTTGCATTGGCCGCGCGACCGGAAGTAGGTGTGGAAGGGGGAATGTGAATGTTGTGACTAATCTAGGAAATCATAATGCTGTTAGTGATATTGTTGTGAATGATATTGGTAACACATTCAATGATGACGGCACGCATGTTAGGGGAATGAATGCTGGGCAAATGCCTCATGTTGTTGGAGTCAGCAACGCTGCTGCTGCTGCAGGTCTGTCTGCGAATCAGTCCATGGGTATGCGTGAGAGCATGAGTATGGATGCAGGCCAAGCACAGCATATTGCTCCCATTAATTTAAATGCATTAATTGAGCCAATTCGCCAACATTTAACTTCATCCCTGACTGCTAATATGTCTGCACCTTTAAACAACTTCCAAAGTGCTCGCGAATTGGTTTCTCTCTTACAGGGAGTAATTGGAACAGCTCCAGTGCCATTGGAGGCTCCAGTCGCCATGAGTTCAGCGGAAGTGGTCACGCAGAATCCATCTGCAGCGCAGCCGTCTTCCAACACTCATCAGCTACAGCAACCAGCTCAGCAACAACAACAACAGCAGCCGGTGCAGGATACCAATACCCAGACCGCACAGCCGGGAGTGTCACATGGTGAGCGTTCTGTTTTTGTACACGAACAGGAAGACACTACTGACACTTCACACACAGACACAGGTTCTGATAGTGATACATCGCTAGGCTTACAGGGGAAGGGACAGAAAAAAATGTTCCGCATGATTAAAAAAATCTTGAAGGAGGGTGTAGGCGCAGCGATGCAGCAATCCAAAAATAATAGCGCTCCCGATGCGCTAAGCTCCCCCCAGCAGGCAAATAGCAATGCGGATTTGCAAGCCCTACCCCCTATCAGAGCAATCTCAGAGAGAAGGGCAGCTTTGTATGGGGATGCCAGCCCTGGTGAAATTTACTCCTTGCACGCGCATCTGCGTAAAAAGACAGTTACAAAAATTCACCAAGGGAAGTACGTTAATATTTTCGATTTGTCTGTAGAGGCGTACAGACAAAAGGAAAAGAGTGCTGAAGGGACTGGCCCAAAGAAATTCAAGCGCCCTGACTCATTCGATGAGTGGCTGCAATGTTTTAGGGTCTTCTCTTCATGTTATTTGGAGAAGTACCCTTCTCAGAATTTAGCAATATTGAAATATACAGACACCATACACTGGATCCAGCGTAATCGCGGTGAAGGTGTTTGGAGGGAATATGACTCCGAGTTCAGGAGGAAAATGTCGGGCAATCCCTCCTTAACTTTTGATTGCACTGACAATCAATTATGGCAGCGTATGGATCCCCATAAGGGACCAGCAGCGCAGGGTGCCCCCTCGGCTAATCAGCAGTCCTTTCGGAACGCAAGGCTGCGGAGGAGGGGAGGCGCCTGTTGGGCCTATCAGGAAAAAAAGTGCGATAAGGGCAGCGCATGCACCTTTAGACACACATGCAAATTTTGTACAGGATCCCATCCTGGGGCCGATTGCAATAAAAGAAAAGATGGAGGTACCAACAGTAGAGCCCCCGGATCATTTACTGCTCAGAAGGGCGGAAACCCCAGTGAGGGTCCACGCGCTTAAGCCCTGGCTGTTGGCCTACCCAGATCAGGCCACGGCCAGAATGCTATGGGAGGGGTTTTCATTTGGATTTAGGATTCCACTATTTCAAAGGGTGCAGGGAGCACATATGCAGAGAAATTTGTTGTCTGCATACCAACACCCTGAGGTGGTATTAGAAAAAATCAATAAAGAGGTATCCCTGGGCCGCATGGCTGGCCCATTTCCTAAACCACCGCTAAAAGGTTTAACCATATCCCCTTTGGGTGTGGTCCCAAAGAAAGATAAAGGGAAATTTAGACTTATCCAGCATCTTTCTTATCCGAAAGGCACTTCCGTCAATGACGCAATTGACCCCCAGCTAAGTTCCGTGCGCTATCAATCTTTTGATAGCGCTCTGGACTTGGTTAGACAGGCTGGAAAAGGCGCTCTACTCGCAAAATTGGACATAGAGTCTGCCTTCCGGTTGTTGCCTCTCCACCCTTCAGTTTTCCCTCTTATGGGATGTAAATTTCAGGGTTTGTACTACGTGGATCGCTGCCTCCCTATGGGATGCTCCCTGTCATGTGCGCTTTTTGAAGCATTTAGCTCATTCCTACACTGGGTGGTTGCCAGTGAGGCAGGCAGTGAGGCAATAGCACATTACCTAGACGACTTCCTCCTTGTGGGTGGATCTGACTCAGGCGAATGTCTGAATCTAATGAACAGCATGCGCGGTATAATGGCCAAATTTGGAGTACCTCTCGCAATTTCCTGGGCATTGAAATTGACACATTGGAAATGGTCTGTAGGTTGCCCACTGACAAAATTGAAGCAATGCTGGAGGCGGTTCGTGCGGCCGTTTCAAATAGGGCCCTTTCCTTGAAGCAGTTGCAATCATTGCTAGGGCTCCTTAATTTTGCTTGCAAGGTAATACCTATGGGCAGGATCTTTAATCGTAGGCTGGAAAGACAACTGAGTGGAAGAACAAAACCTACTCAGAGGATTCGCCTTACGGTGGACCTGCTGGCGGATCTGAGGGTCTGGGAGGTTTTTCTAAAATCCTTCAATGGCGTGCGTGTCTGGCGCTCAGACCCCATATCTAGTCAACTGTTATATCTTTTTACGGATGCGGCAGGATCACATGGGTACGGGGCTTACTTCCGGGGGGAATGGAGCGCAGAGCCTTGGCCGGCCTCCTGGTACCTCCGGGGTTTCACCCGTAACCTAACCCTCCTGGAGCTTTTTCCCATAGTCCTGTCAGTGGAACTCTGGGGATCCAGATTCTCAAACAAGACTATCATATTCTGGACTGACAACACCAGTGTTGTCTTTGCAATTAACAACCTGTCGGCCACCTCGGCCGTGGTGGTAACGCTGCTGCAGCACCTGGTATTGCGTTGCCTGGAACTCAACATTCAGTTCCAGGCGAAGCATGTGCCGGGTGTCAATAATGTGGTAGCAGACGCCCTGTCCAGATTTGAGTGGGATAGTTTTAGACGCTAGGGGCGCGATCCGATATCGATCGCAGTTTGCGGCGCAAGCGAGGGAACCGGCGTCGCCCGCAGTTTCAGCTCGCAACTCGAGCTATCCCATATAGGTCGCCGTCAGATGCTAACGTGCCGTAAGTCTCACAAACCAGCGATGTCCAGAAATCTGCGTAAGTACAAATTTCTGGCGTCGCCAGTGACTTGCGCCACGTTAGAATCTGCCGGCGCCTATAAAACCTGACTAAAGTCTAAAACACCCGCACTGTCTAACACGCCTCCCTAACATAGCCCGCACTGTCTAACACGCCTCCCTAACATAGCCCGCACTGTCTAACACGCCTCCCTAACATAGCCCGCACTGTCTAACCCTCTATCCGCTATCCCCCCTCACTATCCTAACAATAAAAATGCTATTAACCCCTAAACCGCCGCTCCTTTACCCCGCCGCAACCTAATAAAATTATTAACCCCTAAACCGCCGCTCCCGTACCCCGCCGCCAGCTATATTATATCTATAACCCCCTAAAGTGAGCCCCTAACACCGCCGCCATCTATATTAAAATTATTAACCCCTAATCTAAGCCCCTTACACCGCCGCCATCTCTATTAAAATGATTAACCCCTAATTTAATCTACCTACCCTGCCGCCAGCTATATTATCTATATTAACCCTAAGTA
This sequence comes from Bombina bombina, assembly GCF_027579735.1. Taxonomy (NCBI): domain Eukaryota; kingdom Metazoa; phylum Chordata; class Amphibia; order Anura; family Bombinatoridae; genus Bombina; species Bombina bombina. Next base: position 1,421,601,571 of record NC_069500.1, read on the forward strand.
TATTATAGTTAATATAGGTATTACATTATATATATTAACTATATTAACCCTAATTATATTAGGGTTAATATAGTTAATATAGTTACTATAGTATTTATATTAACTATATTAACTCTATCTAACCCTAACACCCCTAACTAAATTTATATTAAATTAATCTAATTAATTTATAAACTAAAATATTCCTATTTAAATCTAAATACTTACCTATAAAATAAACCCTAAGATAGCTACAATATAATTAATAATTACATTGTAGCTATGTTAGGGTTAATATTTATTTTACAGGTAAATAGTTAATTATTTTAACTAGGTATAATAGATATTAAATAGTTATTAACTATTTAATATCTACCTAGTTAAAATAATTACCCAATTACCTGTAAAATAAATACACCTACACTATCAATAAATGTAATAAACTACAAACATCTATCTAAAAATACAATTAAATTAACTAAACTAAATTAAAAAAAAAAACAAACACTAAATTACAAAAAATAAAAAAAAGATTACAAGATATTTAAGCTAATTACACCTATTCTAAGCCCCCTAATAAAATAATAAACCCCCAAAATAACAAAAATTCCCTGCCCTATTCTAAATTCAACAAATTTCAAAGCTCTTTACCTTACCAGCCCTTAAAAGGGCCTTTTGTGGGGCATGCCCCAAAGAATTCAGCTCTTTTGCATTCAATAAATACAATCCCCCCCCCCCCATTACAACCCACCACCCACATACCCCTATTCTAAACCCACCCAAACCCCCCTTAATAAATCCTAACACTACCCCCCTGAAGATCTCCCTACCTTGTCTTCACCACACCGGGCCGAACTCCTGATCCGATCCGGGCGATGTCGTCCTCCAAGCGGCAAAGAAGAAATCTTCCTCCGGCGACGTCTTCCTCCAAGCGGCAGCAAAGTCTTCAGTCTTCCGGCGGCATCTTCAATCTTCTTTCTTCGCTCCGCCGCTGCGGAGCATCCATCCCGGCCGATCGCTAAACTTGGAATGAGGTACCTTTAAATGACGTCATCCAAGATGGCGTCCGCCGAATTCCGATTGGCTGATAGGATTCTATCAGCCAATCGGAATTAAGTTAAAAAAATCTGATTGGCTGATTGAATCAGCCAATCAGATTCAGGTTCAATCCGATTGGCTGATCCAATCAGCCAATCAGATTGAGCTCGCATTCTATTGGCTGTTCCGATCAGCCAATAGAATGCGAGCTCAATCTGATTGGCTGATTGGATCAGCCAATCGGATTGAACCTGAATCTGATTGGCTGATTCAGTCAGCCAATCAGATTTTTTTAACTTAATTCCGATTGGCTGATAGAATCCTATCAGCCAATCGGAATTCGGCGGACGCCATCTTGGATGACGTCATTTAAAGGTACCTCATTCCAAGTTTAGCGATCGGCCGGGATGGATGCTCCGCGGCGGCGGAGCGAAGAAAGAAGATTGAAGATGCCGCCGGAAGACTGAAGACTTTGCTGCCGCTTGGAGGAAGACGTCGCCGGAGGAAGATTTCTTCTTTGCCGCTTGGAGGACGACATCGCCCGGATCGGATCAGGAGTTCGGCCCGGTGTGGTGAAGACAAGGTAGGGAGATCTTCAGGGGGGTAGTGTTAGGATTTATTAAGGGGGGTTTGGGTGGGTTTAGAATAGGGGTATGTGGGTGGTGGGTTGTAATGGGGGGGGGGGGGATTGTATTTATTGAATGCAAAAGAGCTGAATTCTTTGGGGCATGCCCCACAAAAGGCCCTTTTAAGGGCTGGTAAGGTAAAGAGCTTTGAAATTTGTTGAATTTAGAATAGGGCAGGGAATTTTTGTTATTTTGGGGGTTTATTATTTTATTAGGGGGCTTAGAATAGGTGTAATTAGCTTAAATATCTTGTAATCTTTTTTTTATTTTTTGTAATTTAGTGTTTGTTTGTTTTTTTAATTTAGTTTAGTTAATTTAATTGTATTTTTAGATAGATGTTTGTAGTTTATTACATTTATTGATAGTGTAGGTGTATTTATTTTACAGGTAATTGGGTAATTATTTTAACTAGGTAGATATTAAATAGTTAATAACTATTTAATATCTATTATACCTAGTTAAAATAATTAACTATTTACCTGTAAAATAAATATTAACCCTAACATAGCTACAATGTAATTATTAATTATATTGTAGCTATCTTAGGGTTTATTTTATAGGTAAGTATTTAGATTTAAATAGGAATATTTTAGTTTATAAATTAATTAGATTAATTTAATATAAATTTAGTTAGGGGTGTTAGGGTTAGATAGAGTTAATATAGTTAATATAAATACTATAGTAACTATATTAACTATATTAACCCTAATATAATTAGGGTTAATATAGTTAATATATATAATGTAATAACTATATTAACTATAATATACTTAGGGTTAATATAGATAATATAGCTGGCGGCAGGGTAGGTAGATTAAATTAGGGGTTAATCATTTTAATAGAGATGGCGGCGGTGTAAGGGGCTTAGATTAGGGGTTAATAATTTTAATATAGCTGGCGGCAGGGTAGGTAGATTAAATTAGGGGTTAATCATTTTTATATAGGTGGCGGCGGTGTAAGGGGTCAGATTACGGGATAGATAAGGTAGATGGCGGCGGTTTTAGGGGCTCACAGTAGGGGGTTAGTTTATGTAGATGGCGGCGGGGTCGGGGAGCGGCGTTTTAGGGGGTAATAACTTTATTAGGGATTTCGGGGGGGGGGGATCGCGGTTGACAGGGAGATAGACATTGCGCATGCGTTAGGTGTTAGGTTTATTTTAGCAGATCGCGGTTGACAGGGAGATAGACATTGCGCATGCGTTAGGTGTTAGGTTTATTTTAGCAGCTAGTTTAGGGAGTTACGGGGCTCCAATAGTCAGCGTAAGGCTTCTTACGGCTGCTTTTTGTGGCGAGGTGAAAATGGAGTAAGTTTTCTCCATTTTCGCCACGTAAGTCCTTACGCTGCATATTGGATACCAAATTGCGCGGGTTTGGTATACCTGCCTATGGCCCAAAAAACTGCGGGCGACGGCAGAAATATACGGGCGTAACTTCTAGCTTACGCCGTATATAGGATACCAAATCCGCGCAATTATTGGCGTCGCCGGCTTTTGCGGGCGACGCTTTATATCGGATCGACCCCTTAGTTCCTAACGCATCACCAGTGGGTTTACGTAGTCCTGATTTTCTTTGGCAGCTGGTAGCTCCTGGGTAGCCCTATTGCCAATCGTACGTTCTTCCTTAGCCCCCTCCACCTGGCTCACTTACTTGAAACTCTGGAACGAATGGGACCAGTTTTGCCGGTCCAGGGGCATGGATGCCGCACAAGGGAACATTGCATCTCTGTGTGATTGGCTGGTGAGTCTTCACAACATAGGCATGCGTCAGGGTTCACTACAGTCCAAATTAGCTGCATTGTCATTCTTTTATAAAGCGCTGGGGCTCCCGGATCCAACTAACTCATTCTTCATTCGGCAAGTTGTAAAAGGGTGGGGCAGGATCTATCCAAGGCAACCTGATTCTAGGGAACCCATCACACAAGACCGCCTAGATAAGCTGATATTGTCGCTTGATAGCTCATGCTACTCCCCATTTGAGGCATCACTGTTTAAGGCAGCGTTTGCGCTGGCCTTTGCGGCCGCCCTCCGGCTGAGTGAGTTAGTAGCCCCCTCTAAGCGTGCGGCGGGTCGCGGAGTTCAAGTGGAGCATGTTAGGGCGCCCGTTGACTCCCTGCTCCTGTTTATCCCGCGCTCAAAAACGGATCAGTCAGGCAGGGGCGCTTGGCTGCACATTGCGCCCAGGCCGGGCAGCATTTCCTGTCCAATAGTGGTTATGAACAGTTATTTAGCTTTGCGCCCTTCTTTGCCAGGACAGTTTTTTATCCACGCTGATGGATCAGCTCTATCTAAGTTCCAGTTCGGTAGGGTCTTGAAGCAAGCAGCGGCGAACGTAGGCTTAGACAGCAGTAGGATCGCCCCTCATTCCTTTAGAATAGGGGCGGCGACGCAGGCCGCAAGCGTAGGTCGCTCCAGCGAGGACATAAAGCGGATGGGTCGGTGGCGCTCTAATTGCTTTAAGAAATACGTCCGCCCCATTGTTTAATACAGACATTTTGTGTGCACACACTAAACTATTTGTCTCCGCAGGTCCAAATCATGGAGCAAAGCGGATTTGGATTGTGGGACATTCTTTCATCCACTGGGCTTCGATTTGTTGCTCCTCCCTCCCCTTGGGTCAGAATCTGGGGTTCCCCCTAAGCAAAGCCTCAATTAGATGGTTAGGTATTAGGGGGATGTGTTGGCCGCAGCTGGGGGAAGTAATTTCTGGTGCCCTCTTAAGATGGGGAAAACCGCACCTCTTAATCCTCCACCTGGGGGGGAACGATGTAGGGTCCGTCCCTGTGCTAGAACTAGTCAAAACTATGCAGTCGGACATCGGCTGGCTCCAGACACGAATCCCTGAGGTAGTTATTGGCTGGTCTAATATAGTCCCCCGCCTGTATTGGAGGCATATGTTGACCCATTCGGCGGCATATAGAATTAGAAAGAAAATCAATGCGGCTTTATCAAAAACCGTCACGGGAGCTGGTGGCTTCGTGGTACGGCACAAAGCCATCTCAGCCGACAGAACTGAGCTCTATCGTAGAGATAAGGTCCATTTGTCAGACGTAGGGTTGGATATTTTTATAAAGGATATCCAGGGAGCTATTTCATCCTTCCTGTAAGTCAGGTTGTGGTTGTGGCGGCAAGTCCATTTTTAATGCTCTTTGTGGCGGGAGGTCACGGTCCTGTTGCGCAGGAAAAGGTCGCTAGGGGTGAGTTGTGGCCATAAATGGGAGGGGTGGTAGGCCTCAAGTGCACGTGGGGTAACCTCCCTCTCTCCCCATTGGGGGATGGTCACGTGATCTCTGCAACCCCTCAGCGTCATTTCCTTTGAGCAGAGACCCCTCTGCTGCTCCTTCCCGTTGGGCCGTTGACCTCCTTTGCTGTTCTGGGCCTATATAGTCTATGCCGCCATTTCCGGTTCTGTTGGTTAAAAGTTATATAGGTAGTTTTAATAAAAATTTGACCGTGACGGTTAAAATTTTTCCCATTTAAGAATGTGTCTGTGTCTTTATTTATTCACAATGGTTTATGTTACAAGTTACTAAGTTAAGTTAGTTAAGTTAAGTTAAGATTGTTCTTCTACACTCCTGGAAACGCATTTAATCCCTTAAGTTCGTGTAGGGCCCAGTATGGGCCTGTAACAGGCTAAGGGTTAAGGCTGCAGGAAAGTGGGATAGAAGATAGAGGGTTGGGTGCTAGATGCAACATTGTTGCAGGTTAGGTCAGGCCCCTCCTTACCTGGTAAAAAGCTGAGGTTTCCCTCCCAACTTCCTCTTCTCCATCCGATCCAGGCTGTGAAGTGTTTTTATTAACTTGTTCTTAAGATCAATAATTATTCATATTTTTAATGTATTTTATTAATATAGATTTTTAGTAACAAGCGCTATGTTTTATGTTAGAATTGGTAATATTTTAAATATAAAGATTAAGCCAATGATTCCCAATTATGGGGCATATAAGGAGGAGACTTTGCACTAAGTTATCAGCAGCCTCTTGACAAAGTTCCCACGTTAGGGAACAATACGGCCGTCGAGGATATTCACAAATCACCTACGGGTGAATACACCAGCTGTAACAGGTGATACGCTTTAACGTGCAGACAGGAACACAGTCAAGGACTTCCTCTTTACACCGGAACCCTTAGTCTACGAAAATAAGCAGCCGACCAGCCTCATGCTATCCAGGGGAAACAGCTGATACTGAGACTACTACCCCACAGTGGATAAAGGCATTCCTAAAGCGGTAACATGCTTCACTTCTAAGACAGTACTGTCTGACATGCTCAAATGTTTATTTCATCTAGTACACTGAATACCTATAGTTTTTATAAATTTTAACTGTGTATCAATAAAGCCCCTTTTCACTTGAGTCCAGTTGCGCTCTCCTCTCTCTTATATAAATAAAGTTGGGAAAAACCCAAATAGCAGCAACATCGATGACTGTTAGTTAACACAAGTCTGATGCTCTACGTGTCCGATGCTCTAAGATGCGCGTGTTTTTGACTGCTTTTTTGATAAATAGGGAGATCGTATTCAGATCTGCGGCCTCGATGTTTGGCGTACGTATTGACGCTCGCAATTGCAACATAGTTGATGCTTTGATAAATATCCACCTTAGAGAGAACTTACATAATAAGAACCTTTGAATCCTTAGCACAGGAGTTTATGATCCCCAAAAAAGATTTCTACGCCTATTTACAACTTAGACATTATATTTCCTTATATGCAGGCACAATCTAAGAAATAACACAATTTGGGACTATATCAATATATATAAGTTTGGAATACACTCGATTTCATTACTCCATAAAATACCCATTGGCCAAGCAAGGTCAATTAACTTCAGAGATACTACTTAAAAAATGGAGGTCTCACTTCCAAAATATTACATCAGAGCATATACATTCGAGTATCAAATGGGTTAAGGATGCCCCTATGTCCTGTTCCTGGAAAGAATCACATGATGCATATATTACCCCCAAAAAGTGTCTAAATGGCAGGATAATGGAACAAGTAACTGCTTAAAATTCAGTGATATCTCAGTAGACCTACTACATTGTAAGTACATTTTTGGATTAATTCAATAATTAATGGAAGACTTTTCTTACATCCTCTTCATATATATTTTTTTGTTTCCATGGCCTAGTATAAAAAACTTAAACTATTTAATACGGCCATAATTCTTGGTTGTATTTTTATACTACAGAATTGGAAAAAAAAGCTTGCACCTACAATACATACATTCAAACAAGCAATTTATGCTCAAATTATCTTTGTACAATGCAATACTGTTATATCGTCTCCTAAACAGATCCAAGCTTTCTTTGATAAATGGCTAGAAATTATTTTGGTATGTCCCTTGAACATTCAATTCAATCTCACAAAACAATTCGATAAGACTGACTATTTCTCAGACTTAATATTAAGAAATGTGTTCCCTTCTGCATGGTTATAGATTTGGTGCTAAGGGATGCATAGGTGTAGGGAATAATTTTTTATTTTTTTTCTCCTTCCTCTCGTTCTTCCTCCTTTTTCTCCCTCTCTTTTTGTTCTTAGTTATATATAATCTAAAAACACCCCAACAGTGTATTCCTATTTCAATATACCCCTGTCTTATTTTTTATTGACACATTGGCCTCCAGTTATTAAGGTCTGTCGGACCTGATCCGACAGTGCAGATCAGGTCCGACAGACCTCGCTGAATACGGCAAGCAATACGCTCGCCGTATTCAGCATTGCACCAGAAGCTCACAAGAGCTGCTGGTGCAACGCCGCCCCCTGCAGACTCACGGCCAATAGGCCACCAGCAGGGAGGTGTCAATCAACCTGATCGTACTCGATCGGGTTGATTTCTGGCAATGTCTGTCCGCCTGGTCAGTGCAGACGGACAGGTTATGAAGCAGCGGTCTTTGTGACCGCTGCTTCATAACTGCTGTTTCTGGCGAGTCTGCAGGCTCGCAAGAAACACGGGGCATCAAGCTCCATTCGGAGATTGATACATATGCCCCATTGTCTTGCTCTCTTTTTTTTCCATTTATTATGACGGCCAATAGGCCTTACTTGGTTTATATTGTATTAATTGTTTTTCAAATATGGAATTATCTGATGCTTATTGTTTTTGTATATTGTATGATCACGTCTTCAGATATTACTATTTTCTTCCCTTGCGTGGTGAGATGTAGAAGCAAAATGTAATTTCTGTTTACTTTCTGCACTGTTGGATTATAAATAAAGAAATAAAAAATAAATAAAAAAAAACACACTGACTGATTTGGTTGAAAGCAAAAAGCTATTTCAGAAGCAAATTGCAGATACAATGTAAAATGTTATTTCAAAAACATCTTTTTCATCAAGAATACTTTTTTTCTCAGCAACAACTAAAAGTCAGCACATTCCTTTGTTCAATTTGTGTACAACCTTCTCCAATAGCTAAAGGTTTGATTAGATAAGTGCCCGAGTTGGGAGCTATAACGCTGATACCATTTAAAGCTAGCGGGTAGTACTTGCCACGGCACTTTATCTTGCTTTCCCTATATGTTATTTGGCATTTCGTGCTTTATATGCTGAACTTTATATGCTGAACTTTCAAACGGCTTTTCACTGCTATCAGTGTGTTATCAAGTCTCACCTGTATGTTTGGCTGAAGGTTTCTCTGCTTATTTTATATCTGGACTGTCGTTGTTTCCTTAAGGCTTACACCTTCCACACCACACTATTCATCATTTGTATGTGCCTAATCCCTGAAATTGAGGAACGTATTTATAAGGGGCTACTGGAAATTTGTGCTCTTTAAACGCTGCAGGTTTTCACATCATTTTGTTGTTGGGTACGTTAATTCTCTCTATGAAGGAGATACAGGAAATGGACTCTCTAATTTTTAAAGAGATTGATGAGGACAATTTGGATATGCTTGATCTGGAGGAAGTTTTAAACCACGACTCCCCTAAAACCAAACTGGGGGATCTGTTTCAGGAATTTAAAATTAAAAGAACAAAAGCTGAAGTGGGATACATGGATTTTAACCAAATATTTAGATCTTAAAATGATCCCAAGAGGGTTAAGGTTGAATAAGTTCTCAACATACAATATTAAGGATCAGTCTTTTGTTGCGCACTGGAATCAAGCTCTAACGGACTGTGAACTAACCCTAATTTCTCTTTTTATAGAGTATAAGGATGTCTTATTCAATGATGTTAAATCTAAGATTGCTTGTATACAGTCTGATATGGATAGATTTAAACAGTCATGACATATATACACAATTTGAGGCTATCTTAAAAAAAAAAAAAACACTGAGTAATCAAAGAATTTAGTGATTCAAACTAAGCACACAATGTTTTTGAGAGACCAAAAGGACTATTCCCTGGGGGTAGTTTATGTGTGGCACTGCCGCCAGAGGAATAAATCCTGGTTTAACTCAGGAACCCAGGAGAGTTCCACTGGGGGGAAGAATAGAAATAGGAGACATCATAATAGGAAAAATAGACACAAGGCGATGGATCTCACACCTGAGCCCCCTAAAAAAAGTCACTTTTTCTGACTCGGAAGTAGATACTTCAGATGAGGACATATTTGCCTCTAGTTTTGAGGGAGTCTCAGGCAATGAACGGGCGCCTGGGGGGGAGGAACACCCAATAGTAGCTTATATGCATATACCTATAGGTGTCAGTAGCAAAGGTATATTAAAAGGCTCCAACAACCAGGGAGCAAGACCCAAGACTAAAATAGGCAGATCTGAGGCATATACTGAACCCATAGAGGCCTATTTATCAAGCCGTCAACCACAAATATGCTGGAAGTCCGCAGCGTAATTGTGGCGAGCTTGAGTCGACCTAGCCTACAGACCGGCAAAAGTTTAAATTTGTGACGTAACATACAATCCGCCGGTCTCAATCTGACACAGATCGATGCTTACGTCATTACAGATGTTCTGAATACAAACTCGCCACTATCTGACACCTTTTGAAAGTTAACAAATTTCTAACTGGTATGCTCGCCACTATTCCGGTCCAGTGTACCTGGTTTTCAATCCGCCACCCTGGAGGCCGCGGATGCCATAGGAATCAATGGGAGTCTGAAAGCAGCGAAAGCTTATGTTCAATGCTGCCAGATATCCCATTGATTTCTATGGTTGAAAACATGTAACTTTTACACCTAACACCCTAACATAAACCCTGAATCTAAACACCCCTAATCTGCCGCTCCAACATCGCTGCCACCTACATAAAGTTATTAACCCACATCGCCATAAACTAAATTAAGCTATTAACCCCTAAACCTAACAACCCCCTAACTTTACATTAAAATTACCGCATCCCTATCTTATAATAAATTAAAACTTACCTTTGGAATTAAAATAAACTATATTAAACTATTAATTAACCTACCCTATTATACTAAAATTACATTAAACTATATTAAACTATTAATTAGCCTACCCTAACTATTATAGTAAAATTACATTAAACTACCAATTAAATTAACTATATTACTTATTTAAAAACCTAACCCTACTCAAATTATTTAAATCTACAATTAAAAATTACTAAATTACAAAGAAATAAACGCTTTTACAAAAAATAAAAAACACTTTTACAAAAAATAAAAAAATACTAAGATACAAAAAAAATCACAGTATCAATAATAAAAAAGAATTACACCTAATCTTATAGCCCTATCAAAATAAAAAAGCCCCCCCAAATAAAAAAATTCCTAGCCTACAATAAACTACCAATGGCCCTTAAAAGGGCCTTTTGCGGGGCATTGCCACAAAGAGATCAGCTCTTTTACCTGAAAAAAAAAATACAAACACCCACCCAACAGTAAAACCCACCACCCACACAACCAACCCCCCCAATAAAAAATCTAAAAAACCTAAGCTCCCCATTTCCCTGAAAAGGGCATTTGTATGGGCATTGCCCTTAAAAGGGCATTTAGCTCTTTTACTCCCCAAAGTCCCTACTCTAAAAATAAAACCCACCCAGTAAACCCTTAAAAAAACCTAACACTAACCCCCAACGATCCACTTACAGTTTTTGAAGACCGGACATCTATCCTATCCAAGCGGCAGAAGTCCTCATCGATGCTGGCAGAAGTCTTCATCCAAGCGGGCCGAAGTCCTCATCAAAGCCTGCAGAAGTCTTCATCCAGACGGCATTTTCTATCTTCATCCATCCGGCGCGGAGCAGATCCATCTTCAAGACATCCGGCACGGAGCATCGTCTTCTTCCGATGGTCAACGTAGAATGAAGTTTCCCTTTAAGGTACATCATCCAAGATGGCGTCCCTTAAATTCCGATTGGCTGATAGAATTCTATCAGCCAATAGGAATTAAGGTGGAAAAAATCCTATTAGCTGCAATCAGCCAATAGGATTGAGTTTTCATCCTATTGGCTGATCCAATCAGCCAATAGGATTGAGCTCGCATTCTATTGGCTATTCAGCCAATTGTAAATTTAAATAATTTGAGTAGGGTTAGGTTTTTAAATATGTAATATAGTTCATTTAATTGGTAGTTTAATGTAATTTTAGTATAATAGTTAGGGTAGGTTATTTAATAGTTTAATATAGTTTATTTTTATTCTAATGGTAAGTTTTAATTTATTATAAGATAGGGATGAGGTAATTTAATGTAAAGTTAGCTGGTTGTTAGGTTTAGGGGTTAATAGCTTAATTTAGTTTATGGCGATATGGGGGTTGGCGGTTTAGGGGTTAATAGGTTTAGTAAGTGATAGTGATGTGGGAGGCCAGGGGTTTAGGGGTTAAACATTTTATTACAGTTGCGGCGGGATAGGGGTTAATACATTTATTTAGTGGCGGTGGGGTCCGGGACGGCTGGATAAGGGTTAATATCTTTATTAAAGTTGTGGCGGGGTCCGGGAGTGGCGGGTAAGGGGTTAAACATTTTAGTAGCGGTGTTTAGTGACAGGTTATAAATAAAGTTGGTAAAAAGCCGAATAGCAGCGAGATCGATGACTGCTAGTTAACAACAGTCTGCTGCTCATCGCCCCGTATTTGGTGCACAGCTTTTTGCCTGCTTTTTTATCGTATTCAGGTCCGCGGCTGTGATGTTAGGCGAGCGTATTGGTGCTGGCGAATGCAGCATAGTTGACGGTTGATAAATAGGCCTCATAGTCTCAGCTAGTACATCACAGTATTCCAACTTGCAGGTTTTTCACGGGGCCCAAAAATAATTTCAGGGAGGCAGGATCCAAGAACCACAGATACACTAATGGGGGCCCGGAACAGCCCAGGTATTTGTTGAGAGCCAAAAACAACAAAAAACAAAATAAATATCAGTAGATATGGTAATCAATATATCCACTTATAACTTATCAGAGGTTGAACGAAGAGTTTAAAATGATGGTTTGGTGTTTGTTCCATCGTTTTGATTTATTCCAGACTATTGTCAATGTGAACAAACTGGTCCAGGACCTTACCCTTCGAAAGTTCTTTTCTGATGAGGGTACCCCAGAGTGCAGGTGTTTTAATAAGGTAAGTACACCGCTCACATTTTTGTAAATATTTTATTTTATCTTTTCATGTGACAACACTGTAGAAATGACAACATGCAATAGGGGTAATCCGGAACACGGTCAAGACCACTGGTCATTGCAGAAAGAAGCAAAAATAAGGTAACTGCTTTCCTACACACCCGGAGTGCCATAGCCGGACGGAGGATCAGACCAATTTTAACAAGAGGGAAAACACAAGATTGCAGACACTGCTAGGTTAGTTAAAAATAAAAGTCCATTCATTTAGAAACATTAAAAGGGTGAGAGCCCAGACAAGGTACAAACACAAAAAGGACTGTCTTATGCGTTTCACGCCCCCTAGTGGCGCTTAATCATAGACTCAATTAGTTAAAATCCTATTGGCTGATTGCAACAGCCAATAGGATTTTTTTCCACCTTAATTCCTATTGACTGATAGAATTCTATCAGCCAATCGGAATGTAAGGGACACCATCTTGGATGACGTACCTTAAAGGGAAACTTCATTCTACCTTGACCATCGGAAGAAGACGATGCTCTGCGCCGGATTTCTTGAAGATTGATCTGCTCTGCGCGGGATGGATGAAGATAGAAGATGCCGTCTGGATGAAGGCTTCTGCGGGCTTCTATGAGGACTTCGGCCCGCTTGGATGAAGACTTCTGCCAGCTTCTATATGGACTTCTGCCACTTGGATGAGGATGGATGTCCGGTCTTCGAAAACTGTAAGTGGATTGTCAGGGGTTAGAGAGTTTTTAAGGGTTTATTGGGTAGGTTTTATTTTTTGTACCTTGACTGTGCTCTCACCCTTTTAATGTTTCTAAATAAATGGACTTTTATTTTTAACTAACCTAGCAGTGTCTGCAATCTTGTGTTTTCCAACTGTAGAAATAGCACTTTGCTACAATGTAAATTAGTAAGTGTACAGCCTGTATAACAGTGTAAATTTGCTGTCCCCATCAAAATAACTCAACACAGAGCCATTAATGTCTAGACCGTTGGCAACAAAAGTGAGTACAACCCTAAGTGGAAATGTCCAAATTCAGCCCAATAAGCCATTTTCTCTCCCCAATGTCATGTGATTTGATAGCGTTACAAGGTCTCAGGTGTGAATGGGGAGCTGGTGTGTTAAATTTGGTGTTATTACTCTCACACTCTCTCATACTGGTCACTGGAAGTTCAACATGGCAACTCATGGCAAAGAACTCTCTGAGGATCTGAAAAAAAGAATTGTTGCTCTACATAAAGATGGCCTAGGCTACAAGGCCTCAGGTGTGAATGGGGAGCAGGTGTGTTAAATTTGGTGTTATTGCTCTCACACTATCTCATACTGGTCACTGGAAGTTCAACATGGCACCTCATGGCAAAGAACTCTCTGAGGATCCGAAAAAAAGAATTGTTGCTTTACATAAAGATGGCCTAGGCTATAAGAAGATTGCCAAGACCCTGAAACTGAGCTGCAGCACGGTGGGCAAGACTATACAGCGGTTTCACAGGACAGGTTCCACTCAGAACAAGGTCTACCAAAGAAGTTGAGTGCACATGCTCAGCATCATATCCAGAGGTTGTCTTTTGGAAATATACATATTAGTGCTGCCAGCATTGCTGCAGAGGTTGAAGGGGTGGGGGTGGTCAGCCTGTCAGTGCTCAGACCATACACCGCACACTGCATAAAATTGGTCTGCATGGCTGTCGTCCCAGAAGGAAACCTTTTCTAAAGATGATGCACAAGAAAGTCTGCAAACAGTTTGCTGAAGACAAGCAGACTAAAGACATGAATAACTGGAACCATGGCCTGTGGTCCGATGAGACCAAGATAAACTTATTTGGTTTCGATGGTGTCAAACGTTTGTGGTGGCAACCAGGTGAGGAGTACAAAGACAAGTGTGTCTTGCCTACAGTCAAGCATGGTGGTGGGAGTGTCATGGTCTGGGCCTGCATGAGTGCTGCCGGCACTGGGAAGCTACAGTTCATTGAGGGAACCATGAATGCCAACATGTACTGTGACAAACTGAAGCAGAGCATGATCCCCTCCCTTCGGAGACTGGGCCAGAGGGCAGTATTCCAACATGATAACAACCCCTAACACACCTCCTAGACAACCACTGCCTTGCTAAAAAAACTGAGGTTAAAGGTGATGGACTGGCCAAGCATGTCTCCAGACATAAACCCTATTGAGCATCTGTATGGCATCCTCAAATGGAAGGTGGGGGAGTGCAAGGTCTCTAACATCCAATAGCTCTGTGATGTCGTCATGGAGGAGTGGAAGAGAACTCCAGTGGCAACCTGTGAAGCTCTGGTGAACTCCATGCCCAAGAGGGTTAAGGCAATGCTGGAAAATAAATGGTGGCCACAAAAAATATTGACACTTTGGGCTCAATTTGGACATTTCCACTTAGGGGTGTACTCACTTTTGTTGCCAACGGTTTAGACATTAATGGCTGTGTGTTGAGTTATTTGGAAGGGGCAGCAAATTTACACTGTTATACAGGCTGTACACTCACTACTTTACATTGTAGCAAAGTGTAATTTATTCAGTATTGTCACTTGAAAAGATATAATAAAATATTTACAAAAATGTGGGGGTTGTACTCACTTTTGTGGTATACTGTATGTCTGGAACCTACAGTGATTTAATTCTTGAAGATACCTGTGCTTTGGTGTCTCTTGAAGGCTTGCATAATGATTGTAGAGAAAATGATGATTCACAGACAGAAGCAACCACACCAACTCTTATGTCCAAATCCACCTTCTATCCCATCCAGGCTAGAGGTAAATCCCTTGAGGTCTTTCACCAGCAGGTGGTAGATAATCTCACTGAGCTATCTAAAACCACACAAGGGGGACCGTACAATCTGTCAGTAAAGAAAAAAGAGGCTTTAACTGGTTTGCAAAATAAGGACCATATTGTGATTAGGCAGTCAGACAAGGGTGGTAGTGTGGTTGTCATGGATAAGGCCAGTTATGTAAATGAAGCTCAGAGACAGTTGAGTGATACCGATACCTACCTAATGTTACCTGGTGATCCAAAAAAAGGTTTTCTAGAGAGCTTAAACACCTTGTGGATGAGGCGGTGGAGGAGGGACTAATGGATTATCAGACAGCAGATCTTTTTTTGGTGAATGATCCAGTTACTCCCATCTTCCACAACCTCCCCAAGGTAAACAAAAGCTTAGTCAACGTGAAAGGCAGGCCAATAGTAGCCGGTATTGGTTCACTAATGGAACCATTATCTAAGTGAGTGGATCACTTTCTACAGCCTCTGGTTCCCAGGCTAACCAGCCATATTAGGGACACTACTCAGGCATTGCAGGTCATGGAGGGCATTCAATGGAGAGAGGAGTACAGTTTGTTGACGGTAGATGTTGTATCACTGTACTCCTCTATCCCTCATGTATACGGACTGATGGTCATTAGGTACTTTTTGGATCTTTATACCGACTTGTCCTCTAATATGAAGGACTTTTTGGTACGAGCAGTGAGGTTCCTGCTGGAACACAATTTCTTTATGTTTCAGGGACACTATTTCCTTCACAGGGTACCGCAATGAGAGCAAAATTTGCTCCCTCTTACACCAACCTGTTCATGGGTTGGTGGGAGAGGACCCATGTTTATGGAGGTAATAATGTCCCCCTTCTGTTTATATCATCAAATACGTACGTTTTATTGATGATTTGCTTATGGTCTGGACTCGAATAAAGCAGAGGAATTTGTGAAGGGTCGAAATAATAATGATTTGGGTATCCAGTTTACTCATGAGTGGCAGAGGTATAGTATTACCTTTTTAGATTCCTTGAGAGGTATGGCCTCAGCTAAGATTGTTGTCTCTGCTCTCTTCAGGAAACCTTTTGCAGGTAACAGCTTACTGCATGCTCGCAGTAGCCACCCCAGGCATGTCTTTAGGGGCATAGCCAAAGGACAATTTATGAGAGCACAACGCAATTGTACCCTAGATAGCTTATTTTGGGAGGAGAGCAGAGATTTGAGTAATAGACTCAGGAATAGATAGTATTTGAAAAAAAACTGTTGATAAAGCCTCCTTTGAAGTTAAAGGGACACTGAACCCAATTTTTTTCTTTTGTGATTCAGATAAAGCATGCCATTTTAAGCAATTTTCTAATTTACTCCTATTATCATTTTTTCTTTGTTCTCTTGCTATCTTTATTTGAAAAATAAGGCATCTAAGCTAAGGAGCCAGACAATTTTTGGTTCACACCCTGGGCAGCACTTGTTTATTGGTGGGTGAATTTATCCACCAATCAGCAAAAACAACCCAGGTTGTTCACCAAAAATGGGCCAGCATCTAAACTTACATTCTTTATTTTCAAATAAAAATACCAAGAGAATGAAGAAAATTTGATAATAGGAGTAAATTAGAAAGTTGCTTAAAACTGCATGCTCTATCTGAATCACAAAAGAAAAATATTTGGGTTCATTGACCCTTTAAGCAAATGGAGAGGGACTCTCTTTTGTTAAGTGTAACCAGGAACGAGCGAAACAATTGATCAAGTGAAGCCTAAATGTGCCACTTCATTCTCTAACCAGTATGATCAGATCCCTAAAATAATCAATAAAAATCTACCCGTATTGATGGGCGATAAAAAGTTAAGACATTCTGTGGAGAAAGGCTCATACAGATGTGGGAGAAGGACCTGCACTTCTTGTGATCATGTTCAGGTTTCTAAAAAATGAATCTCTACCCAATCAGGGGAGGCATTCAACACTAACGGCTAGATTTAGAGTTTTGTCGGTAACGACCCGCGTAGCTAACGTTGGCTTTTTTTTCCCCGCACCTTTTAAATACCGCTGGTATTGAGAGTTCACAGAATGGTTGCGTTAGGCTCCAAAAAAGGAGCGTAGAGCATAATTTACCGCCACTGCAACTCTCAATACCAGCGGTGCTTACGGACGCGGCCAGCTTCAAAAACGTGCTCGTGCACGATTCCCCCATAGGAAACAATGGGGCAGTTTGAGCTGAAAAAAAAACCTAACACCTGCAAAAAAGCAGCGTTCAGCTCCTAACGCAGCCCCATTGTTTCCTATGGGGAAACAGTTTCTAAGTCTGCACCTAAAACCCTAACATGAACCCCGAGTCTAAACACAACTAGCCTTACACTTTTTAACCCCTAATCTGCCACCCCCACTATCGCTGACACCTGCATATTTTTTTTAACCCCTAATCTGCCGCTCCGTACACCGCCGCAACCTACATTATCCCTATGTACCCCTAATCTGCTGCCCCTAACACCGCCGACCCCTATATTATATTTATTAACCTCTAATCTGCCCCCCCCCCAACGTCGCCGCTACCTACCTACAATTATTAACCCCTAATCTGCCGACCGGACCTCACCGCTACTCTAATAAAGTTATTAACCCCTAAAGCTAAGTCTAACCCTAACACCAACACCCCCTAAGTTAAATATAATTTAAATCTAAAGAAATAAATTAACTCTTATTAAATAAATTATTCATATTTAAAGCTAAATACTTACCTGTAAAATAAACCCTACTATAGCTACAATATAAATAATAATTATATTGTAGCTATTTTAGGATTAATATTTATTTTACAGGTAACTTTGTATTTATTTTAACCAGGTACAATAGCTATTAAATAGTTCATAACTATTTAATAGTTACCTAGTTAAAATAATTACAAAATTACCTGTAAAATAAATCCTAACCTAAGTTACAATTAAACCTAACACTACACTATCAATAAATTAATTAAATAAAATACCTACAATTATCTACAATTAAACCTAACACTACACTATCAATAAATTAATTACATACAAATACCTACAAATAAATACAATTACATAAACTAACTAAAGTACAAAAAATAAAAAAAGAACTAAGTTACAAAACATAAAAAAATATTTACAAACATTAGAAAAATATTACAACAATTTTAAGCTAATTACACCTACTCTAAGCCCCCTAAAAAAATAACAAAGCCCTACAAAAAAAAAGCCCTACCATATTCTAAAATAAAAATAGAAAAGCTCTTTTACCTTACCAGCCCTTAAAAGGGCCTTTTGCAGGGCATGCCCCAAAGAAAACAGCTCTTTTGCCTGTAAAAAAAAACATACAATACCCCCCCAACATTACAACCCACCACCCACATACCCCTAATCTAACCCAAACCCCCCTTAAATAAACCTAACACTAAGCCCCTGAAGATCTTCCTATCTTATCTTCACCACGCCGGGTATCACCGATCGGTCCAGGCTCCGAAGACTTCATCCAAGCCCAAGCGGGGGCTGAAGATGTCCATGATCCGGCTGAAGTCTTGGCCCAAGCGGCGGCTGAAGAGGTCCATCATCAGGCAGAAGTCTTCATCCTATCCAGGCAGAAGAGGAGATCTGGACCGGTAGACATCTTCATCCAAGAGGCATCTTCTATCTTCTTCCATCCGACGACGAGTGGCTCCATCTTCAAGACCTCCGGCGCGGATCCATCCTCTTCTTCCGACATCCTAACACAGAATGAAGGTTCCTTTAAGGGACGTCATCCAAGATGGCGTCCCTTGAATTCCGATTGGCTGATAGGATTCTATCAGCCAATCGGAATTAAGGTAGGAAAATTCTGATTGGCTGATGGAATCAGCCAATCAGATTCAAGTTCAATCCGATTGGCTGATTGGATCAGCCAATCAGATTGAGCTCGCATTCTATTGGCTGATCGGAACAGCCAATAGAATGCGAGCTCAATCTGATTGGCTGATTTAAGGGGGGTTTAGGTTAGATTAGGGGTATGTGGGTGGTGGGTTGTAATTTTGGGGGGTATTGTATGTTTTTTTTTACAGGCAAAAGAGCTGTTTTCTTTGGGGCATGCCCCGCAAAAGGCCCTTTTAAGGGCTGGCAAGGTAAAAGAGCTTTTCTATTTGTATTTTAGAATAGGGTAGGGCATTTTTTTATTTTGGGGGGCTTTGTTATTTTATTAGGGGGCTTAGTGTAATTACCTTAAAATTGTTGTAATATTTTTCTAATGTTTGTAAATATTTTTTTATTTTTTGTAACTTAGTTCTTTTTTTATTTTTTGTACTTTAGTTAGTTTATGTAATTGTATTTATTTGTAGGTATTTGTATGTAATTAATTTATTGATAGTGTAGTGTTAGGTTTAATTGTAGATAATTGTAGGTATTTTATTTAATTAATTTATTGATAGTGTAGTGTTAGGTTTAATTGTAACTTAGGTTAGGATTTATTTTACAGGTAATTGTGTAATTATTTTAACTAGGTAACTATTAAATAGTTATTAACTATTTAATAGCTATTGTACCTGGTTAAAATAAATACAAAGTTACCTGTAAAATAAATATTATTTATATTGTAGCTATATTAGGGTTTATTTTACAGGTAAGTATTTAGCTTTAAATAGGAATAGTTTATTTAATAAGAGTTAATTTATTTTGTTAGATTTAAATTATATTTAACTTAGGGGGGTGTTAGTGTTAGGGTTAGACTTAGCTTTAGGGGTTAATACATTTATTATAGTGTTGGCGAGGTCCGGTCGGCAGATTAGGGGTTAATACTTGAAGTTACGTTTCGGTGATGTTAGGGAGGGCAGATTAGGGGTTAATACTATTATAGGGTTAGTAAGGCGGATTAGGGGTTAATAACTTTATTATAGTAGCGGTGAGGTCCGGTCGGTAGATTAGGGGTTAATAAGTGTAGGTAGGTGGCGGCGACGTTTGGGGTGGCAGATTAGGGGTTAATAAATATAATATAGGGGTCGGCGGTGTTAGGGGCAGCAGATTAGGTGTACATAGGGATAACGTAGGTGGCGGCGGTGTGCGGTTGGCAGATTAGGGGTTAAAAAATTTTAATAGAGTGGCGGCGATGTGGGGGGACCTCGGTTTAGGGGTACATAGGTAGTTTATGGGTGTTAGTGTACTTTAGAGCACAGTAGTTAAGAGCTTTATGAACCGGCGTTAGCCCAGAAAGCTCTTAACTCCTGGCTTTTTGCTGCGGCTGGAGTTTTGTCGTTAGATTTCTAACGCTCACTTCAGCCACGACTCTAAATACCGGTGTTAGAAAGATCCCACTGAAAAGATAGGATACGCGTAAGGGTATCTGCGGTATGGAAAAGTCGCGGCTGCAAAGTGAGCGTTAGACCCTTTCCTGACTGACTCTAAATACCAGCTGTAGCCCAAAACCAGCGTTAGGAGCCCCTAACGCTGGTTTTGATGGCTAACGCCAAACTCTAAATCTAGCCGTAAGGGAGGTATTAACTGTAAAGCTACATTTGTCATCTATCTGGTCAAATGCACCCAGTGTCGGAAGTCCTATGTGGGTAGGACCACTAGGGAGGTGGGTACTCACATCAGGGAGCACCTATCATATATCTCTGGAGAGAGGGCCTGTTCTGCACTCTCTAGACATTTTTTGGAAATTCACAAGAAAGATGTCAGTACTGCCCAGAGGGGGAGATACATTCTCTATCCTATGCAGGCAGGAAATTTACTAGATATTCAAGCTCAATAGTCTGTCTGGTTTAAATTCTGAGTTTGATATTATTAATTTCTGGCAAAGGTAATCAGGATGGTGTTAAACCTGTTATCTCCCCTCCTGGTGCAATTGCTTCATTATATGGGAGGTTTATTAATACTATTTTCCCGTAGTACTCTGGGTAAGTTCAAGATTTTGCTCAGTTTATTTGAGGATTAATATGTAAAACTAATCATCTAGCAGAGATTGTATAAAGTAATCAACCCATTTTATAATATAAACTAGACATAGATTGTAGTTTGCTATGTCTAAATTAATATTCACACTAATTACAGCCTTGCCATTATGTCTACATTTTTAGCTATGCTATGTTGGTTTTGTGTGATTCTGGGCAATTAAGTGTTATATATCTTTAATTACATCGTCCCAATTCCAATATTTGATTGTACATTTTTCTATACTCTAGATATTTTTACTAAGTTTGAGTCACTTATTCATGTTAATAATGTATCCAGTTCCCCTTTTACTACACCTGTTATTTAGTTTATTATGACGAGGTGTTTATCTATGATTAGATGTGGTGCTCTCTGTAATTGTATGCCCTTAATACCAAATGCAAGTATATATTTTTCCATTTATCTCTCTCTATATAATGTATGCACTCTTAGGGTAGGTTAACTCTGGGCCATTATGTTTTTAGCCAATCAGGTAGCTTTTTAGTGTTTAAATTTCATCTACAGGTGTAACTTATCATGTCTATGATTACGTTTAGTATAGCCTAGGATTTTTTAACTGTTTCCTGTTATTTTTAATCTGACCTAATAAAGTGTGATTTTACTTTTCCCTTTGCTGGAGGATCCTCTGGACTCTTTTTTGTTACCTTCTCAAATAGCTAAAGGTTTTAGTACAAGCATCTTGCATGGCCATTGTCAGGGTGCCAGGAATCAGACTGAGATGAGAAGTGCAAAAATAATCACACCTTTATTCATAGCAAAAAATAATAAAAAGTCCACAAGTCAAATAACAAGCCAGGAGTCAAAAACAGAGCTGGTAGTCAGACAAGCCGAGTCAGGAGCCAAAGCAAGTAGTCAGACGAGCCGGAATCAGGAACAAGGAAAACAGCAGAGTCAGGAACAAGCCAGGGATCAGGAACCAGGAAGGACGTCAGGCAGCCAGGTAATACACAGGAACTCTCACAAACAGGTCTCAGACAACGCAAAGGCAAAGCATACTGAACAGAGGCCCTTTAAATAAAAAGTGATGACATCACAATTCTGAGACTGCATCCTGTCTCACATGGATGATGCACACCAGTCTGGCCATAAAAGGAAGTGTAGGAAATGAGCAGCATCCCCCACAATGCACCATAGTCAGGAAGAGAGGTGAGTAAAATGGCTGCCAGCAGCACATGGCAAACAACAGGGAAAAAACTCTGACAGCCATCTAGTATATGGTCCCGTGGGATATTTGTTTTAAACTGATTCAAATAGATTTGATGTTATGCAAATTGTTATTGATGGTCCCAGGTAAATGTTTCAGAGATAGCAGAACCCCGGACGTCCAAAATGAAGGTAGGGGTAATTGACCCCTATTGGCTGAATGGAGTTCAGCTTAAGGACAAGGGGGCGTGGCTGGAGGCAAAGTTTTAAAATCGTTGGTAGTATAGTGGATTTGCGCTCTTTTCAGTCACTTACCTGATCGGAGAAGAACGGCTTCAGTGCTTACCTGCCATGGACGCGCTTCTACAGGAACTGACGGCGATGGCCAGAGGAAGAGGAGTCGAGTGGATCCGGGAGCAGCTGAAGTCGGTTGAAGAGCCTCGCGCAGGGACGTCAGGAGTTGCGGGTGTCAGCGGTTCCAGGAAGAAGAGACCGGTGAGATCAGCTGGGCCTCCGTCAAGGTTGAGTCCTGAGGCATCCAGCTCGAAGAGGAAGTCGTCGGCGAGGCCCGGGCGGAGAGGTTCTACAAGCAAGAGGTCTGTGGCAGAGAAGGCGACGGGATCCGGTGCAGTAACGGCGCGTGGCGGTGACGTCATTGCGCCCCAGAGGACCGGTGAGACTGCAAGAGCGGAGAAGATGGTGACGGGTAATGTGTGGTCTGGTGGGTGCGGAATGTGGAGGGGTAGTGTGGTGGTAGTACAGGGGCCAGGGGGCATGTTTAATGGGGCAATTTTGAACGTAGTGTTATAATAGGCAGGTTATCGCTATTGGGGTATGTTTTGTTTTAATTCATGAAGGGGAATTATGTTATTTGTTCTATCTGGCTGTGAGGGGGTTAACATTGGGCTGTTGGCATTAATTGCCTCATAACTTAATGGATGCAAATTTATATCTGGGAATGTACGTATATGCATTCTGGTAGAAGGGGTTTATTTATTCTAATTTGCATTTGGCTGATTTATTTTTTTTTTTCTAAAAAAAAAAAAAAAAAAAAAAAAAAAAAGAATGATAAAGTCCTTTAATTTAAAAAAAAAAAAAAAAAAAAAAAGTTTTAATTTTGGGCTTGTTTATTTCTTTGTTTTAAATGTTTTTTTCCTATGGGTCCTGAGGCACAGGGTTTGTTTTGTTATGAAGTATGTGGGGCTCCTAGTTAGTATGTGTATGTCTGATAGGGAGTATGTTCAATTTGCAAAAAAAAAAAAAAAAAAAAGTGTTTTATTGCTAGGTTGCACATTTATGTTTTTCCTAAGATTTTATAGATTGTTCCTGGAGAAGGTAGGTACTATTTTGTTTGGGTTGTTGCTTACGCAGGTTGTTTCATTTATGTATGAGCAGTTTATGGAGTTTGAGGTGGGGCTAAGAGGTTGTTTTGGTTTTAAAAAAAAAAAAAAGAAAAAGAAAAAGAGAGAGAGTGGGATATTTTAAAGCTAGTAATTTGGGGTGTGAGAGCTAATGTCTCTAATTCTTTCATGCAGTGGTTTACCAGGAAGCACATAGCCTTTCTAGTGGAGGAGAAGAGGCCCCTACACCTCAAAGGGACCCGGTTACGGAGCCGCTGCTGGTACTGGATGCTGGCAGCGACTTTGAGGAGGAAGAGGAGATCAAGGAGCCTGTGTTACTTGGACCGAGTAGGCTGGTCAGGTAGGCAATGCGTCTACCCTGTCGCAGCTTTTGAAGTTATTATCTCCTGAGAGGGATGTGAGGGTTTCGGGGGGGAGCAGGGTTAGTGAGAGTAGGGATAGAGATACGGAAGGGGTGCAGGGCAGTAGGTCATCGGGGGGGGGGGTCAGGCACTCACACCCTCCCGTGCTTTACAGTCCCCAGGCTCTGGAGATATTACGGTGCCCAGCAGGCACCAAAGAAGGAGGTCAAGGTCGGGTCACGGCCGACAGAGATCACGTTCACCTTTAAGAAGATCTACTGTTATTCATTCACCTACTTGGGCGAGGGTTGAGAGTTCAAAAAGCAGTGGAAGAAGAGAGAGAGGACGTTCACCTTCCAGGAAATCGAGTGGGAGCAAGAGGACAGGCGAGAGTGTTAGAAGGAGGGAAGAGGTAGTGGCAACTCAGGATGCCCCCAGTGTTGGAGCAGCTAATCGGGAGAGTCCCAGGATGGCCCCCCAGTCTTCAGGTGAGTTGCCTGGGGGTGCTGTGGTGGAAGGATCGGGTTTGAAGTGTGGAGAACGTGAGAAACTGCTGAATGGTTTGAAGGCATTGCTGGCGAGTTTGGAGGCTCCAAGTGGGGGGGAATCGGCCGAAAAGGCGTGGACCCCGGCAGCCGTTGTGGCTCCGGCTGAGTCAGTTGTGTCAGTGAGCGGGGCTGTTTCGGTTTCTCAGGTGTCGGCTGTTTCGGTTTCGGGTAGTTCAATTAAAGTAGCTGAGGAAGCCTTGAGGCGTCCGTGCTTATGTTCCATTGGTCCTTTGGGGATTCATCTAACTGTGGATGTTAAAGAAAAAATATGGAAGCGGGAGTTCCTAGAAATGTTTTCTTTGTTGCCGCTTGACCAAGTGGTGGAGATAAAGGAGGATGAGAAATCCGAAAAAGGCAAGAAAGAAGAGGATGAAAGGAAAAAGAGGTACAGGAAGTTACCTAAGACCCTGGGTAACTGGTCGAGAGCCTTTTGCATTCTTGCTAGTGTGGTAACGGAGAAGTGCCCGGATCAGGGTGGTTCTTTATTTTGTTATTTCGATGAGATTTCGAATGCTTACCGTACTTATGGTGGTATGGCGTGGTGGCGATATGACGAGAAGTTTCGTCAGAGGCTGGCAGTGAGACCAGAAATGCGATGGGATGACCGTGACATGGGCATTTGGCTCGAGATCATGACTCCTCTAAGGGGTCAGCCTTTTTGTGGCTCAGGGGTCGGCTACTCCGGCCCCTCGGTTAGTTCCGGATCTGCAGTCTCAATGCGTAAAGGATTATGCTTCCAATTTAATGATGGAGTGTGCCGGTTCGGAGCAAGCTGTAAATTCAGACACGAATGCTCAGGGTGTGGTGGTAGCCACAGCTTTTCCCGGTGTTTCAAAAAAGGAAAATTTGTTGGCAAGCAAGGGGAATCTACTCCTTCGAGCTCAGACCCCAGCGAAGGTAGCAAGGATGGTGGTTTGGTTAGAGGCTTACGCCAATAAACGGGGAAAATGAGAGGATGCTGAGCTGCTTCTTTCCGGCTTCAGCTCAGGTTTTGTAATTCCTTTCAAGGAAAACGCTGGAGGGAAATTTGGGGGGAATTTGATGTCAGCCAGGGAATTCCCTGAGGTGGTTAGAAAGAAGTTGCAAAAAGAGGTTTCTTTGGGGAGAATGGCGGGCCCATTTGTTTCTCCTCCTTTGGAGAATTTGAGAATTTCTCCTTTAGGAGTAGTTCCTAAGAGGGTTGAAGGTCAGTTTCGTTTGATTCATCACCTGTCATACCCAAAAGGTTTTTCTGTCAATGATGGCATTGATCCGGAGTTGGTCTCGGTTAATTATGCGTCATTTGACAAAGCGGTTGATTTGGTTCGGGTTGCTGGCCGTGTGGCCTTGTTGGCTAAGGTTGACATTGAAGCGGCATTCAGGCTGTTGCCGGTTCACCCTCGGTGTCATCATCTTTTAGGTTGCAAATTTGATGGTTCCTTTTTTGTGAATTTGTGCCTTCCAATGGGGTGCTCTATCTCTTGCTCTTATTTTGAGAAGTTTAGCACATTCATTGAGTGGGTGGTCAAGCAACGTGCTGGGTTGTCATCTTTAGTTCATTACTTGGATGACTTCTTGTTTGTGGGACCTGAGGGTTCAGAGGTCTGTAAGAGGCTGATGTTGACTTTTGATCTTGTTGCTACTGAATTTGGTATTCCGATAGCTGAAGAAAAATCGCAAGGTCCGATTACTTCTTTGTGTTTCTTGGGTATCGAAATAGATTCAGTTGCAATGCAGTGCCATCTACCTTGGGATAAGGTCTTTGACTTGTTTCAATGCATCCAGGGGGCGTTGTTGGCTGAGAAGATAACACTGAGGCGTCTTCAATCTTTGTTGGGTAAGCTCAACTTTGTGTGCCGAATTATCCCAGTTGGTAGGGTCTTTTGTAGAAGACTAGCATTGGCGACGGTCGGGGTAGTTGCTCCCCATCACCATATTCGTTTGTCAAAGGTTATGAAGGATGACCTTCGGGTATGGTCGGCCTTCTTGAAGGATTTCAATGGTCGGTTGGTGATTCAGGAAGTGGATTGGTCTGATGAGCGTTTGTGCCTCTTTACTGATGCATCTGGTTCTTGCGGTTTTAACTCTTATCTGAACGGGAAATGGTGTGCGGAGGTTTGGCCTGAAGATTGGGAAGCTTTGGGTTTGACAAAAAATCTAACTTTTTTGGAACTCTTCCCTTTGGTGGTTGCTTTAAAGGCATGGGCTTCGGAGCTCCGAGACAAACAGGTGTGTTTTCACTCGGATAATTTGGGGGTGGTATATTCGATTAACAACTTGACTGCAAATTCCCCCCCGGTTATCCGTTTGCTAAGAGAATTTGTGTTGGAATGCTTGAGGCTTAATGTTACTTTTAGAGCTGTTCATGTACCGGGCAAAGTGAATTCAATTGCTGATGCTCTTTCCCGTTTTCAGTGGGAGCGGTTCAGGTTGGAGGCTCCAGATGCGGAAACGGAGGGTGTGAATTGCCCGAGGGAATTGTGGCTCCTGGGGTATCCTTAGTTTGGGACCTCGTGAAAGGGGCCCTTGCCCAGTCCACCTGGAGGGCTTACGCCCGGGTATGGAAGTTATGGGTGGCTGTGGTGGATGGTAGGGAATGGTTGGCTTCAAGGGAATCTTGTTGTGAAATACTTCTGGGTTGGATTAAGCATTGGAGGTCTGAGTCCTTATCATCAGCAGAAATTCGCAGGAGACTTGCAGCTTTGGCTTTCTTGTTTCAGTTGGGTGGATTGGAGGATGTAACCAAGAATTTTGTCGTAAGAATGGCTGTTCGCGGTTTGTGCAGGAAGAGGTCAATAAAGGACGGTAGAAGGCCGGTTGTTTTCTCATTATTAAAGAAGTTGGTGGATATTCTTCCTCAAGTCTGCTATTCTGATTTTGAAATTTTATTGTTCCGGGCTGCTTTTGTTCTGGCTTTTTTCGGGGCTTTTAGAATTTCTGAGTTGGTAGGTAAGTTTGGACATATGGTTGAGAAAATCCAAGACTGACCAGTCAGGAAAAGGTAAATTGTTTAGTTTAAGGGCGGTTGGCGGCCCTTGTTGCCTGGTTGGGGTGGTGTTAGCTTTTTTAAAGGTTAGGAATGGAGCAAATGAGGCTTTCTTGATCCATCAGGATGATTCTGTGCTGTCAGTTTTTCAATTCGTATCTGTTTTTAAGAAGTCTCTTGCTTTGTTAGGGTTAAATCCTTGTGAATTCGGTTCTCATTCATTCCACATTGGAGCTGCGACGGAAGCTCAGCTCTTGGGTTTGGAGCCCCAGGTAATTAAGAAGATTGGAAGATGGGAGTTTGACCGTTTCAGAGTGTATGTGAGGCCGGGGTTGGTAGTGTAAAAAAGTCAAAATGTGTTTTTTCTTTGTTCTTCTTTTTCAGGTCCATTGAGATGTTGGGTTATCGGCCATTCTTACGTTTATTGGGCCAGGAAGGCTGCTGCTGTAAAAAGAGATGGAGCCCAGCTGGGTTTTTGTAAGGACAGAATTGATTTGAGGTGGTTCTGGGTTAGGGACATGAGGTGGTCTCAGCTTTTGGAATCTGTGGTTAATTACGCTAGGTTGTTTTCACCTCCTAATATCTTGGTTGTTCATCTAGGAGGGAATGATTTGGGTTTTATGGCACAGAAGACGTTGGTGGATAAGATTAAGTGGGATTTGGACCGGTTACATACTTTGTTTCCGAGTTTGTTAATTGTGTGGTCAGATATTGAGTGCTGGCTGGTTTGGACGGCAGTGTGGGACTGCGTTAAGTTGGAGAATTCTCGGCGTAAAGTGAACCGTATGGTGAGTAGCCATGTTAAAAAGTTGGGGGGCCTCACCTTGAGGCATTCAGAGTTTGAAGGGGAATCGGGTAAATGTTTTTTCCTCCGGAATGGTGTTCAACTTAATGAAGTAGGCTTGCATTTATTCAATTTTACCCTAAAGGAGGGTATTGAGTGGCCGCAGCTGTGTTGGGCGGTGCTCGATGTTAGTTCGAGCTGTGGCGGGCTGCTTGCCCTGGGTGATGGCTTACGCCATGGTTGGGGTTCATGGTACCTCCTGTTGGGATAGGCAGGAGAGGTGATTTTCATGGGGAGGCGTGCCTTATGGGTGCAGGCACGGAAAATATTAATTTGGTAGGGCAAGCCCTGGTTTTATGGTTTTAAGTTTTAAAGAAAAGTTATTTATGTTGTTAATAGTAATAAAATATGCTGCTGCCTTTTTTACCCCAACTCTGGTGTTTGTGTTTTTATTTTTGATTGGTTTGTTGGGGTGGCGGAATGAATAGACAATTTGGGGTCAACCTATCACATGATTTAATTATTACATTTATGGATCTGATAAGTACATATCTACAGTAATATCTACTTAACAACAGCAACCGACCTCATACATTACTTATCTTTTATACCTTTTAGCTACTGAGGGACAAACTGAAGCTTGTGCTTCGTTGTAGATTATTTGAGGCATGTTTATGGATGGGCTTTCTTCTCTAATGCATTTTATCCTTTACAGTAAGATTAGGACCCTGGATTAGAAATGGTGACACCCTGGGGCCTTGATGATCAAAAACTCGCCAACACAGAGAGAAATCTTGTAAAAACTTTGGGGGCTTTTTTGATATTGAGATATATATGTATCTCTTTCACATCCACAACCCTGCAAATGGAGATAATCAGCTTTTAAAGGGACACTGAACCCAAATTTTTTCTTTTGTAATTCAGAAAGAGCATGCAATTTTAAGCAACTTTCTAATTTACTCCTATTTTCAATTTTTCTTCATTCTCTTGCTATCATTATTTGAAAAAGAAGGCATCTAAGCTTTATCCCCCAATCAACAAGGACAACCCAGGTTGTTCACCAAAAATGGGCCGGCATCTAAACTTACATTGTTGCATTTCAAATAAAGATACCAAGAGAATGAAGAAAATGTTATAATAGGAGTAAATTAGAAAGTCGCTTAAAATTTCATGCTCAATCTGAATCACAAAAGAACATTTTTGGGTACAGTGTCCCGTTAAGATAAAATTTTCCTTTCTAAATTTCATTGAGGGACCTTGGAGTACTAACGAGATAACTTAGATCCTCTCGCTAGAGCCAAGAGCAATAGATCTTCGGGCCCTTGGTGAGTATTTTGTCAATTATTATGATGGATCTTGTTATGATCACTTATTCTGAATCATCTGGTAGTTCAGTAAACATAAAATCAGCAAGACTTTTACACACAGAGATCAAGTTGACAGCGTGACAGTATAGATAAATATCTTAGCATGAAATCCATTCATTTGCATATATATACAAGCACCATAGAAACACATAAATATACATTTTGATGTCAGATAAGAACCTGTAGGCCCATTGAGTCTGCAAGTAGGAAACTATACTTAAGATCCAGGCTGCTTGCTAGTACTTATAGCATCAACATGACCACATCTGCTCATCCTTTAAGAGTACCCTGATTATTTTACACTAGAGACAGCGGATGTGGATGATTCGCTAATGAAGCAAGAAGGTGTAACTTTCCATTTGGGGTTATGTGCACAATTAAATTACCTGAAACAGTCTGACATACACAAGCAACTCGAGGTTTATCTATGCAGGCCCAACAGATGCTGCCTATACATTTTATATCTACATTTTAGTTCCTATAAATGTTATTGATCATTAAATTGTATATTATACATATAAACTAACACCATTTAAACATTTTTGTATGCAAAAGGTTAAAGTTTAACGTTTTAGAAATAGCCTTTTAGAGCTAAGAAACACGTTAGTTGAGTTATTTCGAGTTTTTTTTTTATTTTAATAAAGTTTTTTATTTTTTTTATTTTTTTAACAAACATATCCAGTCACATTTCTCACTGCATGTCCCAGTTCCAAAGGGGTAACAACACCTTGGTTGGTTGGGGTCAGTTTGCTAGGCAACTGAACGGACCCAGTTTGCTTTTACAGCACTAGATTCCTGCTTGTGACTTGGAAGTGTTCAGTTTGAAGAGTTCCATGAGGCAGATTTTCTTCTTTTTATTTCAGTAAAGTTTAACCTATTTATTTTAATATTTTAATTTTGTAGGTTAAGAGGAAGTGTGTATCTGCATATAAATGGGCATTAAGGATTTGCTCATCAGCAAAACACCCATCTCACAAGTATAATAATATAAAAATATTTTTTTCTCAGGATGGGTACTCCCATTTTACAAAACAACACATTTTAATATACCCTCATTTAGCTGCAAGAAGGAGGGAAAAAAAACAACTTCTTTCTCTTAATAAAATGTCCTGCATACAATTACTAGACGTGTTCTTTATGTCCCAGGAGTAGATGACTAATGGTTCCACACTAAAATGACCAGCATACAAAGTTCACAGAAACCATTTGCTTCATTATCTGCACCTGTTCAGTTTGCTGTGGTCACTTCATTCTGCTCAGCATGGTCAAATGTGTCGTCCACAGGAACATTCACTATGGAATGAAAGTTACTTCCACTTTGTATTTCTCTTTTAGCTATATTAATATTAGAGATTGTGAGTGCAATAAGAATATCTCACTACATCACATCTATAGGTTTATTTGTGAGTGCAATAAGAATATCTCACTACATCACATCCATAGGTTTATTTGTGAGTGCAATAAGAATATCTCACTACATCACATCCATAGGTTTATTTGTTAGTACGATAAGAATATCTCACTACATCACATCCATAGGTTTATTTGTGAGTACGATAAGAATATCTCACTACATCACATCCATAGGTTTATTTGTTAGTACGATAAGAATATCTCACTACATCACATCCATAGGTTTATTTGTTAGTACGATAAGAATATCTCACTACATCACATCCATAGGTTTATTTGTGAGTACGAAAAGAATATCTCACTACATCACATCCATAGGTTTATTTGTTAGTACAATAAGAATATCTCACTACATCACATCCATAGGTTTATTTGTGAGTATGATAAGAATATCTCACTACATCACATCCATAGGTTTATTTGTGAGTATGATAAGAATATCTCACTACATCACATCCATAGGTTTATTTGTGAGTATGATAAGACTATCTCACTACATCACATCCATAGGTTTATTTGTGAGTACGATAAGAATATCTCACTACATCACATCCATAGGTTTATTTGTTAGTACGATAAGAATATCTCACTACATCACATCCATAGGTTTATTTGTGAGTACGATAAGAATATCTCACTACATCACATCCATAGGTTTATTTGTGAGTATGATAAGAATATCTCACTACATCACATCCATAGGTTTATTTGTGAGTACGATAAGAATATCTCACTACATCACATCCATAGGTTTATTTGTTAGTACGATAAGAATATCTCACTACATCACATCCATAGGTTTATTTGTGAGTATGATAAGAATATCTCACTATATCACATCCATAGGTTTATTTGGGAGTATGATAAGAATATCTCACTACATCACATCCATAGGTTTATTTGTGAGTATGATCAAAATATCTCACTACATCACATCCATAGGTTTATTTGTGAGTATGATAAGAATATCTCACTACATCACATCCATAGGTTTATTTGTGAGTATGATAAGAATATCTCACTACATCACATCCATAGGTTTATTTGTGAGTACGATAAGAATATCTCACTACATCACATCCATACAGGATTATTTGTGAGTATGATAAAAATATCTCACTACATCACATCCATAGGTTTATTTGTGAGTATGATAAGAATATCTCACTGCATCACATCCATAGGTTTATTTGTGAGTACGATAAGAATATCTCACTACATCACATCCATACAGGATTATTTGTGAGTATGATAAAAATATCTCACTACATCACATCCATAGGTTTATTTGTGAGTATGATAAGAATATCTCACTACATCACATCCATAGGTTTATTTGTGAGTATGATAAGAATATCTCACTACATCACATCCATAGGTTTATTTGTGAGTATGATAAGAATATCTCACTACATCACATCCATAGGTTTATTTGTGAGTATGATAAGAATATCTCACTATATCACATCCATAGGTTTATTTGGGAGTAAGATAAGAATATCTCACTACATCACATCCATAGGTTTATTTGTGAGTATGATAAGAATATCTCACTACATCACATACATAGGTTTATTTGTGAGTATGATAAGAATATCTCACTACATCACATCCATACAGGTTTATTTGTGAGTATGATAAGAATATCTCACTACATAACATCCATGCAGGTTTATTTGTGAGTTTGATAAGAATATCTCACTACATCACATCCATAGGTTTATTTGTGAGTATGATAAGAATATCTCACTACATCACAGCCATAGGTTTATTTGTGAGTATGATAAGAATATCTCACTACATCACATCCATAAAGGTTTATCTGTGAGTATGATAAGAATATCTCACTGCATCACATCCATAGGTTTATTTGTGAGTACGATAAGAATATCTCACTACATAACATCCATAGGTTTATTTGTGAGTACGATACGAATATCTCACTACATCACATCCATGCAGGTTTATTTGTGAGTATGATAAGAATATCTCACTGCATCACATCCATAGGTTTATTTGTGAGTACGATAAGAATATCTCACTACATCACATCCATACAGGTTTATTTGTGAGTACGATAAGAATATCTCACTACATCACATCAATGCAGGTTTATTTGTGAGTACGATAAGAATATCTCACTACATCACATCCATAGGTTTATTTGTGAGTATGATAAGAATATCTCACTACATCACATCCATAGGTTTATTTGTGAGTATGATAAGAATATCTCACTACATCACATCCATACAGGTTTATTTGTGAGTAGGATAAGAATATCTCACTACATCACATCCATAGGTTTATTTGTGAGTACGATAAGAATATCTCACTACATCACATCCATGCAGGTTTATTTGTGAGTACGATAAAAATATCTCACTACATCACATCCATAGGTTTATTTGTGAGTATGATAAGAATATCTCACTACATCACATCCATACAGGTTTATTTGTGAGTACGATAAGAATATCTCACTACATCACATCCATAGGTTTATTTGTGAGTACGATAAGAATATCTCACTACATCACATCCATACAGGTTTATTTGTGAGTACGATAAGAATATCTCACTATATCACATCCATAGGTTTATTTGTGAGTATGATAAGAATATCTCACTACATCACATCCATACAGGTTTATTTGTGAGTACGATAAGAATATCTCACTACATCACATCCATACAGGTTTATTTGTGAGTACGATAAGACTATCTCACTACATCACATCCATGCAGGTTTATTTGTGAGTACGATAAGAATATCTCACTACATCACATCCATAGGTTTATTTGTGAGTATGATAAGAATATCTCACTACATCACATCCATAGGTTTATTTGTGAGTACGATAAGAATATCTCACTGCATCACATCCATACAGGTTTATTTGTGAGTACGATAAGAATATCTCACTACATCACATCCATAGGTTTATTTGTGAGTATGATAAGAATATCTCACTACATCACATCCATAGGTTTATTTGTGAGTATGATAAGAATATCTCACTGCATCACATCCATAGGTTTATTTGTGAGTATGATAAGAATATCTCACTACATCACATCCATACAGGTTTATTTGTGAGTATGATAAGAATATCTCACTACATCACATCCATAGGTTTATTTGTGAGTATGATAAGAATATCTCACTACATCACATCCATAGGTTTATTTGTGAGTATGATAAGAATATCTCACTACATCACATCCATTGGTTTATTTGTGAGTATGATAAGAATATCTCACTACATCACATCCAAACAGGTTTATTTGTGAGTACGATAAGAATATCTCACTACATCACATCCATAGCTTTATTTGTGAGTATGATAAGAATATCTCACTACATCACATCCATACAGGTTTATTTGTGAGTATGATAAGAATATCTCACTATGTCACATCCATACAGGTTTATTTGTGAGTATGATAAGAATATCTCACTACGTCACATCCATACAGGTTTATTTGTGAGTACGATAAGAATATCTCACTATATCACATCCATAGGTTTATTTGTGAGTATGATAAGAATATCTCACTACATCACATCCATACAGGTTTATTTGTGAGTATGATAAGAATATCTCACTACATCACATCCATACAGGTTTATTTGTGAGTACGATAAGACTATCTCACTACATCACATCCATAGGTTTATTTGTGAGTATGATAAGAATATCTCACTACATCACATCCATAGGTTTTTTTGTGAGTATGATAAGAATATCTCACTACATCACATCCATAGGTTTATTTGTGAGTACGATAAGAATATCTCACTGCATCACATCCATACAGGTTTATTTGTGAGTACGATAAGAATATCTCACTACATCACATCCATGCAGGTTTATTTGTGAGTATGATAAGAATATCTCACTACATCACATCCATAGGTTTATTTGTGAGTATGATAAGAATATCTCACTACATCACATCCATAGGTTTATTTGTGAGTATGATAAGAATATCTCACTGCATCACATCCATAGGTTTATTTGTGAGTATGATAAGAATATCTCACTACATCACATCCATAGGTTTATTTGTGAGTATGATAAGAATATCTCATTACATCACATCCATAGGTTTATTTGTGAGTACGATAAGAATATCTCACTACATCACATCCATAGGTTTATTTGTGAGTATGATAAGAATATCTCACTACATCACATCCATAGGTTTATTTGTGAGTACGATAAGAATATCTCACTACATCACATCCATAGGTTTATTTGTGAGTATGATAAGAATATCTCACTACATCACATCCATAGGTTTATTTGTGAGTACGATAAGAATATCTCACTACATCACATCCATTGGTTTATTTGTGAGTATGATAAGAATATCTCACTACATCACATCCATTGGTTTATTTGTGAGTACGATAAGAATATCTCACTACATCACATCCATAGGTTTATTTGTGAGTACGATAAGAATATCTCACTACATCACATCCATAGGTTTATTTGTGAGTACGATAAGAATATCTCACTACATCACATCCATAGGTTTATTTGTGAGTATGATAAGAATATCTCACTATATCACATCCATAGGTTTATTTGTGAGTATGATAAGAATATCTCACTATATCACATCCATACAGGTTTATTTGTGAGTATGATAAGAATATCTCACTACATCACATCCATAGGTTTATTTGTGAGTACGATAAGAATATCTCACTACATCACATCCATAGGTTTATTTGTGAGTATGATAAGAATATCTCACTACATCACATCCATAGGTTTATTTGTGAGTATGATAAGAATATCTCACTACATCACATCCATAGGTTAATTTGTTAGTACGATAAGAATATCTCACTACATCACATCCATACAGGTTTATTTGTGAGTATGATAAGAATATCTCACTACATCACATCCATACAGGTTTATTTGTGAGTATGATAAGAATATCTCACTACATCACATACATAGGTTTATTTGTGAGTATGATAAGAATATCTCACTACATCACATCCATACAGGTTTATTTGTGAGTATGATAAGAATATCTCACTACATCACATCCATAGATTTATTTGTGAGTATGATAAGAATATCTCACTGCATCACATCCATAGGTTTATTTGTGAGTACGATAAGAATATCTCACTACATCACATCCATAGGTTTATTTGTGAGTATGATAAGAATATCTCACTGCATCACATCCATAGGTTTATTTGTGAGTACGATAAGAATATCTCACTACATCACATCCATAGGTTTATTTGTGAGTATGATAAGAATATCTCACTACATCACATCCATACAGGATTATTTGTGAGTATGATAAAAATATCTCACTACATCACATCCATAGGTTTATTTGTGAGTATGATAAGAATATCTCACTACATCACATCCATAGGTTTATTTGTTAGTACGATAAGAATAGCTCACTACATCACATCCATAGGTTTATTTGTGAGTATGATAAGAATATCTCACTACATCACATCCATAGGTTTATTTGTTAGTACGATAAGAATATCTCACTACATCACATCCATAGGTTTATTTGTGAGTACGATAAGAATATCTCACTACATCACATCCATAGGTTTATTTGTGAGTACGATAAGAATATCTCACTGCATCACATCCATAGGTTTATTTGTGAGTACGATAAGAATATCTAACTACATCACATCCATACAGGTTTATTTGTGAGTACGATAAGAATATCTCACTACATCACATCCATAGGTTTATTTGTGAGTACGATAAGACTATCTCACTACATCATATCCATACAGGTTTATTTGTGAGTAGGATAAGAATATCTCACTACATCACATCCATACAGGTTTATTTGTGAGTACGATAAGAATATCTCACTACATCACATCCATAGGTTTATTTGTGAGTACGATAAGAATATCTCACTACATCACATCCATGCAGGTTTATCTGTGAGTTTGATAAGAATATCTCACTACATCACATCCATACAGGTTTATTTGTGAGTATGATAAGAATATCTCACTACATCACATCCATAGGTTTATTTGTGAGTACGATAAGCATATCTCACTACATCACATCCATGCAGGTTTATTTGTGAGTTTGATAAGAATATCTCACTACATCACATCCATACAGGTTTATTTGTGAGTTTGATAAGAATATCTCACTACATCACATCCATACAGGTTTATTTGTGAGTATGATAAGAATATCTCACTACATAACATCCATGCAGGTTTATTTGTGAGTTTGATAAGAATATCTCACTACATCACATCCATAGGTTTATTTGTTAGTACGATAAGAATATCTCACTACATCACATCCATAGGTTTATTTGTGAGTATGATAAGAATATCTCACTACATCACATCCATACAGGTTTATTTGTGAGTACGATAAGAATATCTCACTACATCACATCCATGCAGGTTTATTTGTGAGTACGATAAGACTATCTCACTACATCATATCCATAGGTTTATTTGTGAGTATGATAAGAATATCTCACTACATCACATCCATACAGGTTTATTTGTGAGTACGATAAGACTATCTCACTACATCATATCCATAGGTTTATTTGTGAGTATGATAAGAATATCTCACTACATCACATCCATACAGGTTTATTTGTGAGTATGATAAGAATATCTCACTACATCACATCCATAGGTTTATTTCTGAGTACGATAAGAATATCTCACTAAATCACATTCATGCAGGTTTATTTGTGAGTATGATAAGAATATCTCACTACATCACATCCATAGGTTTATTTGTGAGTATGATAAGAATATCTCACTACATCACATCCATAGGTTTATTTGTGAGTACGATAAGAATATCTCACTACATCACATCCATAGGTTTATTTGTGAGTACGATAAGAATATCTCACTACATCACATCCATAGGTTTATTTGTACCTGCACATGACGAAGGGACTGGTTGATCACAAACCCTGCATACGTCTTCCTTACCCTCATCCACACACTTCCAACAGCAAATTGACCTACAACTCAAATCACATTTAGTGAGACAATTTATAAAACTCAGTTGATGTGCAGATAACATTAATAGATACCTGGTTTACTGCACCATGCTGGATTCCTCGCTCATATGAGTAGTTACAACTGTTTGTGGCAGAGGAATAGTATGTTGGTAAATAGTGGTTTTGTTGTCAACAGAAACAATAATAAAACAATGTGACAGATTGATGTCACAGAAAATCCTAGTCATGACAATGAGCTATAGCCAAAATATTTAGTGCATCGTAATGATTCTATTCTTCCTCTGTTAGATGCAATAAAGAAGTATAAAACACAAGAACGTTCAGTTTTACATGAGGTTGCCAGAAGTGTCTGAAGAATTAGGTTTGCAAGCTCCAAAAATGAATAACATTTGTTTTGGTGGGTTTCACTTCAGTTATGGGGTCTTCAAAGTGAGATTCCTCATAGTTGGATCCATGGTTGAGGAACTCCTTGAGTGGATGGTGTCTTGAGAGGGGTTATAATTCCCACCTCTGTTAGAGTTGAAATCAAACCCCCAAGCTTTTGTACTAAAATCAGTGAAACTGTGAGGGGTTCTGAAGAACCTTATTAAAAGGTATAAACTAATTACAGTAGTAGTGCTCAGTGTATTAATGCAGAGTGACCAAGGTTTAAGTTTGGTGTTGGTTTACTTTACATGATGCCTGTTAATCTGAAGCATGTAAATAAAAGCCCAACTGGAATCTGATTTGTATGTTCCCTGCTTTACTTTTGCAAACTTTGACTTCTTACCAGGGCAAAAGACGGTCTCCTCTTTATGTCTTCTGTGTTGCTGCAAATCTACGCCTTTAACAGTTCAGTTAAAGGGACATGAAACCCAATTTTTTTCTTTTGTGATTTAGAAAGAGCATGTCATTTTAAACAACTTTCTAATTTACTTCTATTATCTAATTTGCTTCATTCTCTTGATATCACTTGCTGAAAAGCATATCTAGATATGCTCAGTAGCTGCTGATTGGTTGCTGCACATAGAGGCCTTGTGTGATTGGCTCACACATGTGCATTGCTATTTCTTCAACAAAGGATATCTAAATAATTGAGCAAATTAGATAATAGAAATAAATTGGAAAGTTGTTTAAAATTACATGCCCTATCTGAATCATGAAAGTTTATTTTTGACTAGACTGCCCCTTTAATAATCCCTGGCCTTCCTCCTGCTTCAAGGCACTTTGTTGAAGTTACTCCTGTTGAACCATCTGCACCCCAGCAGGGCACAGTACTAAGTGATGTTCTTTTGTTTTGCTTCTTTAGTAAAAAGCAATTTCACTCTAGCCCCAGCCTGTACAGATGAGGAAAGCTATAATTTAACTGTAGGTATTAACTTCTGGCAAAATTATTACTGGTAAAACTCATGAATGTGCCATAGATAGATAGATAGATAGATAGATAGATAGATAGATAGATAGATAGATAGATAGATAGATAGATAGATAGATAGACAGACAGTTAGATAGATAGATAGATAGATAGATAGATAGATAGATAGATAGATAGATAGATAGATAGATAGATAGATAGATAGATAGATAGATAGATAGATAGATAGATAGATAGATAGATAGATAGACAGACAGAATTATATTTGCTTACTAATACTTTGACCCATTAACTTTATCACAGTCAGCTAAAAACTGTTCAATGTGTGTACTATTTCTTAAAGCAACAATACTATTAGGTTTCCCCTCATAAAGCAGAAATACATGTTAAGAATGAGGGTTTAAAGTGCCAAGCAGGGCCAGATTTACAATAAGGCAGAGTAGGTAAGTGCATATAGGCACCCTCCATAGAGAAACACCTGACACTGCTTATTAGAAATACCAACCTTAACTGAGATGACCACTGAAATAATAGTGGCACCCGCTTCCCCCATGCATCTGCAATTCTTGCGGTGGCCTTAACAAATATTGTGCTGTTATTTTGCTGCTGGCAGCCATCTTAGTTATTCTCTCTGGCACATGGTGAGTGGGAGCGCGGGAGGTGCTTTAGATTTTGTTGACTACAGGCACCTGGGCTGTAAATCGGGCTCTGATCAAA
Source organism: Bombina bombina (assembly GCF_027579735.1). Taxonomy (NCBI): domain Eukaryota; kingdom Metazoa; phylum Chordata; class Amphibia; order Anura; family Bombinatoridae; genus Bombina; species Bombina bombina. The sequence goes on from NC_069500.1 coordinate 1,421,641,408, forward strand.
GCAGAAAAAGATTGAAACGTATTAATATTGATTTTGAAGCTCACGAGAATTGTAACTGATCGTTCACTGGCTGGTATGGAGAACCCCACTACCTTATTGGTGAAGAATGACAGGCCTCACATGCATAAAAACAATATAGCGCTATGGAAGTTTCTAGCGCTATACAAATAAATTATAATAATATCTATTTTTTTAGTTAAGGAATATCTGTTTATGTTAGTTCCCTCTCTGTCTCTCCCTCTCTCTCTTTGTCCCTTTTTATGTCCCTTTAAGCCATTGCAAGTACGTGATAAAATGCCTTGAAAAGCTGCCCTTTGCCTGATATTAATGCACAAAGTGAAATCTCACTCTCTCTTTCCTGAAGTGACCTCGTCATGACAGCTCTGCTATGACACATGCTAATCCACAAAGAGTTAACAGCTGTTTTAGGCTCTGCTAATCTCTGCAGTTTACTGACTCTGACACCATGGAAACATGCAGTTAAATATACCAGAAGAGCTGCCGTAAAGTCCTCGCTGATGAGGATTCCCATGGGAAATAGAGAAGGTTATTCCCTTGGTTGAGGCGCGCTCAGCTGGAACTAATCAGGGTTTGTTAGCGAGATGCTTAGCATCAAATTACCCCAAGCTGAACGTGAAATGGGAAGCCAGGACCTCTCCACACACCCTCCTGCGCACATTTAGCATTTGCCATGAGAGCAAACAAGCAAAACCACAGAATCAGCCCACGTCTTATTTCACTTATCTGAGATATGCATCCTGGCACTGGAGGGGTTAAAGGCAGGTCTAGTGATGCCGAGATGAGAAACTCAGTAACATTTTATTTTACTGTCATTCCCAGAAAACATTTATTTCGCTTTATTTCAGAAAGTTTTGATCTAAAAAGAAATCAACCTTATTTTACATGGTTTAAAGGAAGATCAGAATTAAACTTTAATGATTCAGAAAGAAGTAAACTATCTAAAAGTCTTTTCAATTTACTTCAATTATTAAGTTTACTAGAGGACTAAACTTATTGAGCTACATTCTCAGCTTTTTCTACTTAGGGGAGCAGGTCCGCACGAGCTAACCTGCTGACACATTTTAAAGAAGCAGAACAAGTTTCTTTTCCCCATCGCTGCCTCAGAGGTAGCGAGATCAATCCCACAACACTCGCTCAGAGTGATTGACATCCCCTGCTCTAGTTCAATTGTTTGTGCAGGAGCAAGGGGCAGCATTGCACAAGAATTTTAATGTGCAATTTTACATTTCACCGTGCGATGCAACATCTCAAGAGGCGATTTGCAGACGGACAGGTTCACTACTTACAATCCTCTCCGTCTGCAGGGATAGTAAATATAGCCCTTAGTATCCTTAATGTTGAAAGTTAGCTGCTTACCATGAGAACATACCTAAGTAATCTCAAGAGTGCGCACATGTCTCAAGCACTTTATGGCAAAAATGCATGTAATCGATGTATTTACTTACGCCCAAAGGGGTGCGTTTGCTACGCTTGCTTTTTTCTGTCCACACCTTTTAAATACCGCTGGTATTTAGAGTTCACAGAAGGGCTGGCTTTTCAGTGCGTTAGGCTCCAAAAAGGGAGCGTAGAGCATAATTTAACGCCACTGCAGCTCTCAATACCAGCGGTGCTTACGGAAGCGGCCAGCTTCAAAAACGTGCTCGTGCACGATATCCCCATAGAAAACAATGGGGCTGTTTGAGCTGAAAAAAAACCTAACACCTGCAAAAAAGCCGCGTTCAGCTCCTAACGCAGCCCCATTGTTTTCTATGGGGAAACACTTCCTACGTCTGCACCTAACACTCTAACATGTACCCCGAGTCTAAACACCCCTAACCTTACACTTATTAACCCCTATTCTGCCGCCCCCGCTATCGCTGACACCTACATATTATTATTAACCCCTAATCTGCCGCTCCTACACCCCCGCCACCTACACTATAGCTATGTACCCCTAATCTGCTGCCCCTAACACCGCCGACCCCTATATTATATTTATTAACCCCTAATCTGCCCCCCAACGTCGCCTCCACCTGCCTACACTTATTAACCCCTAATCTGCCGAGCGGACCGCAACGCTACTATAATAAAGTTATTAACCCCTAATCCGCCTCATTCCCGCCTCAATAACCCTATAATAAATAGTATTAACCCCTAATCTGCCCTCCCTAACATCACCGACTCCTAACTTCAGTTATTAACCCCTAATCTGCCGATCGGAGCTCACCGCTACTCTAATAAATGGATTAACCCCTAAAGCTAAGTCTAACCCTAACACTAACACCCCCCTAAGTTAAATATAATTTAAATCTAAAGAAATAAATTAACTCTTATTAAATAAATTATTCCTATTTAAAGCTAAATACTTACCTGTAAAATAAACCCTAATATAGCTACAATATAAATTATAATTATATTATAGCTATTTTAGGATTAATATTTATTTTACAGGTAACTTTGTATTTATTTTAACCAGGTACACTAGCTATTAAATAGTTAAGAACTATTTAATAGCTAAAATAGTTAAAATAATTACAAATTACCTGTAAAATAAATCCTAACCTAAGTTACAATTAAACCTAACACTACAGGTTTAAAATTGTTGTAATATTTTTCTAATGTTTGTAAATATTTTTTTCTTTTTTGTAACTTAGTTCTTTTTTATTTTTTGTACTTTATTTAGTTTATTTAATTGTATTTATTTGTAGGAATTGTATTTAATTTATTTATTGATAGTGTAGTGTTAGGTTTAATTGTAGATAATTGTAGGTATTGTATTTAATTAATTTATTGATAGTGTAGTGTTAGGTTTAATTGTAGGTTTAGGCTTAGGTTAGGATTTATTTTACAGGTAATTTTGTTATTATTTTAACTAGGTAACAATTAAATAGTTATTAACTATTTAATAGCTATTGTACCTGGTTAAAATAAATACAAAGTTTCCTGTAAAATAAATATTAATCCTAAAATAGCTACAATGTAATTATAATTTATATTGTAGCTATATTAGGGTTTATTTTACAGGTAAGTATTTAGCTTTAAATAGGAATAATTTATTTAATAAGAGTTAATTTATTTTGTTAGAATAAAATTATATTTACTTTAGGGGGTGTTAGGGTTATGGTTAAAATTAGCTTTAGGGGTTAAAAAATTTATTAGAGTAGCGGTGAGCTCCGATCGGCAGATTAGGGGTTAATACTTGAATTTAGGTGTCGGCGATGTTAGGGAGGGCAGATTAGGGGTTAATACTATTTATTATAGGGTTATTGAGGCGGGAGTGAGGCGGATTAGGGGTTAATAACTTTATTATAATAGCGGTGCAGTCCGCTCGGCAGATTAGGGGTTAATAAGTGTAGGCAGGTGGAGGCGACGTTGTGGGGGGCAGATTAGGGGTTAATAAATATAATATAGGGGTCGGCGGTGTTAGGGGCAGCAGATTAGGGGTACATAGGGATAACGTAGTTGGCGGCATTGTACGGAGCGGAAGATTAGGGGTTAAAACATTTTTATAGAGTGGCGGCAATGTGGGGGGGCCTCGGTTTAGGGGTACATAGGTAGTTTATGGGTGTTAGTGTACTTTAGAGCACAGTAGTTAAGAGCTTTATAAACCGGCGTTAGCACAGAAAGCTCTTAACTACTGACTTTTTTCTGCGGCTGGAGTTTTGTCGTTAGAATTCTAACGCTCACCTCAGCCACGACTCTAAATACTGGAGTTAGAAAGATCCCATTGAAAAGATAGGATACGCAATTGACGTAAGGGGATCTGCGGTATGGAAAAGTCGCGGCTGCAAAGTGAGCGTTAGACCCTTTCCTGACTGACTCCAAATACCGGCGGTAGCCTAAAACCAGCGTTAGGAGCCTCTAACGCTGGTTTTGACGGCTACCGCCCAACTCTAAATCTAGGCCATAGTGCTTAAGTCCCATACATGCTCCTGAGTCTGCTTCCTTATGCTCTCATGGAAATGAACAATATAGAAATAAAGAGTTAAATCTGATAGTAGAGATACATACACCAAGATTTAGAGTTTTGTCGGTAAAGATCCGCTGTGCTAACGAGGTTTTTTTTTCCAGCGCACCCTTAAGACAACGCTGGTATTACGAGTTGTCTGAAGGGCTGCGTTAGCCTCAGAAAAGGGAGCGTTGAGCATAATTTAGCTCCACTTCAACCCTCAATACCAGCGTTGCCTACGGTTGCGGTAAGCTGGAAAAACGCGCTTGTGTACGATATTCCCATAGGAAACAATAGGGCTGTTTGAGCTGTAAAAAAACCTAACACCTGCAAAAAAGCAGCGTTCAGCTCCTAACGCAGCCCCATTGTTTCCTATGGGGAAACACTCTCTAGGTCTACACCTAACACCCTAACTTGAACCCCGAGTCTAAACACCCCTAACCTTACACTTATTAACCCCTAATCTGCCACCCCCTCTATCGCTGACACCTGCATTATACTATTAACCCCTAATCTTCCGCTCCGGACACCGCCGCCAACTACATTATAGCTATGAACCCCTAATCTACTGTCCCTAACATCGCCAACACCTATATTATATTTATTACCCCCTAATCTGCCCCTCCAACGTCGCTGCCACATACCTACACTTATTAACCCCTAATCTGCCGACCGGACCACACCGCCACTATAATAAATGTATTAACCCCTTAACCGCCGCACTCCCGCCTCACAAACACTATAATAAATTGTATTAACCCCTAATCTGCCCTCCCTAACATCGCCGCCACCTACCTACAATTATTAACCCCTAATCTCCCGCCCCCAACGTCGCCGCTACTATAATAAAGTTATTAACCCCTAAACTTAAGTCTAACCCTAACCCTAACAGCCCCTTAAGTTAAATATAATTTAAATAAAACAAACTAAATTTAATATAATTAAATAAATTATTCCTATTGAAAACTAAATACTTACCTATAAAATAAACCCTAATATAGCTACAATATAACTAATAGTTACATTGTAGCTATTTTAGGATTTATATTTATTTTACAGGCAAATTTATTTTAACTAGGTACAATAGCTATTAAATAGTTAATAACTATTTAATAGCTACCTAGTTAAAATAATTAATTGGATGAACACTTCAATCGGATGGAGGACCTTTTCTGCCCCGCTTGGATGAAGAATTCGGCTCGGCTGAGTGAAGACGACTCAAGGTAGGGAGATCTTCAGGGGGTTAGTGTTTTAGGTTTTTTTAGGTAAGGTTTTTATTAAAGGGGGTTTGGGTGGGTTTTAGAGTAGGGGTATGTGGGTGGTGGGTTTTAATGTTGTGGGGGTATTGTATTTTTATTTACAGGTAAAAGAGCTGATTACTTTGGGACAATGCCCCGCAAAAAGCCATTTTAAGGGCTGGTAAAAGAGCTGATTACTTTGTAATTTAGCATAGGGTAGGGCATTTTATTATTTTGGGGGCTTTTTATTTTATTAGGGGGCTTAGATTAGGTGTAATTTGTTTAAACTTCTTGTAATTTCTTTTTATTTTCTGTAATTTAGTGTTTGTTTTCTTGTATTATAGTTTAGTTTATTTAATTGTATTTTAGTTTAGCTAATTGTAGGTAATTTATTTAATTAATTTATTGATAGTGTAGTGTTAGGTGTATTTGTAACTTAGGTTAGGATTTATTTTACAGGTAATTTTGTAATTATTTTAACTAGGTAGCTATTAAATAGTTATTAACTATTTAATAGCTATTGTACCTAGTTAAAATAAATACAAAGTTGCCTGTAAAATAAATATAAATCCTAAAATAGCTACAATGTAACTATTAGTTATATTGTAGCTATATTAGGGTTTATTTTGTAGGTAAGTATTTAGTTTTAAATAGGAATAATTTATTTAATTATATTAAATTTAGTTTGTTTTATTTAAATTATATTTAACTTAGGGGGGTGTTAGGGTTAGGGTTAGACTTAGGTTTAGGGGTTAATAACTTTATTATAGAAGCGGCGACATTGGGGGCGGGAGATTAGGGGTTAATAATTGTAGGTAGGTGGTGGCCATATTAGGGAGGGCAGATTAGGGGTTAATACAATTTATTATAGTGTTTGCGAGGCGGGAGTGTGGCGGTTTAGTGGTTAATACATTTATTATAGTGGCGGCGAGGTCCGGTCGGCAGATTAGGGGTTAATAATTGTAGGTAGGTGGCGGCGACGTTGGGGAGGGCAGATTAGGGGGTAATAAATATAATTTAGGTGTCGGCGATGTTAGGGACAGCAGATTAGGGGTTCATAGGGATAATGTAGGTGGCGGCTGTGTCCGGAGCGGCAGATTAGGGGTTAAAAATGTTTATTATAGGGTTTGTGATGTGGGGGGGGCCTCGGTTTAGGGGTTCATAGGTAGTTTATGGGTGTTAGTGTACTTTATAGCACAGTAGTTAAGAGCTTTATGTTCCGGCGTTAGCCCATAAAACTCTTAACTACAGACTTTTTTTTGCGGTTGGAGTCTTGTCGGTAGAGGCTGTACCGCTCACTTCTTCCAATACTCGTAATACCAGTGTTAGGCAAATCCCATAGAAAAGATAAGATACGCAATTGATGTAAGGGGATCTGCGGTAGCCTCGAGTCGCGGAAAGAAAAAACCCTTTCCTGCCTGACTCTAAATACCAGCGGGCGTTAAAAAGGGCCCTTAACGCTGCTTTTTAACCCTAACGCAGAACTCTAAATCTAGGCGATAGGAAACATTTATGAAATGGTGCACTCTTTTTGAAGGGTGAGTCTTATTTTGACTTGGATGTTCCTTAAAATAATATTTATTGAGGTGTAACACTTATTAAATAATGAGTAAGAACTATATTTTACTGATTACCATGTACTAATTTATATATTAACACCTTGATATTGTACTATATCATGCTTTAGATTTTAATCTTTTAATTTGTCCCATTTTCCTGCAATTTAACTCTGAAAATTATGGACTTTCCAACTTCTGTTAGAAGTACTTAAAGGTCCATGATACCCAAATGTTGAAACACTGGAAAATGATGCAGTATAGCTGTAAAAAGCTGACTAGTAAATATCACCTGAACATCTCTATGTAAAAAAGAAAGATATTTTACCTCAAAAGTTCCTCAGTAGGCACATCCTATTGTAAAGGACTTCTAAGCAGCAAATCAGTATGTCTGTCCTTGGACAGCGGAAGGAGCGAGCTTACGTGCACTCTCATCTTATTTCACCAATCAGGTAAAGGAATTTTACAATGCAATCTCATGAGAGTTAAGTGAAATCTCATTACCATTTATTTATTAAGCGCCAACATATTCCGCAGCGCTGTCCATGGATACAATTCATTTAAATAAAACAATACAAGACTTGTAAGATACAGGACAAAATTTACAAACACATACAGGAGGAATTGAGGGCCCTATTCTAATGGGAATTTACAATCTAGAAGGGTAGGAGGTTGAGAAGCAGGAGGTGAGGACTGCAAGATTGAGAAGGATGTTAATGCAGAGTTAGATGAGGGAAATGTTGTTAGGTAAGTGAAATTAATTTATTATTGAGTTGGGTGGTAGGCTTCCCTGAACAGAAAAGTCTTCAGGGAGCATTTAAAGGAAGAAAGATTCGGGCAAAGCCTGACAGCACGAGGGAGAGTGTTCCAGAGGGTAGGTGCTGCACGACAGAAGTCCTGCAGTCTAGCATGAGAGGAGGTGACAGTTGCGGATGTAAGGAGCAGGTCATTGTTGGATCTTAGTAGGCGGGCTGGAGTATACTTGTGTATTAGAGAGGATAGGTAGAGGGGAGCGGCGTTGGTGAGAGTTTTGTATGTAAGGGTGAGAATTTTGAATTTGATTCTGCTGTGAATGGGGAGCCAATGAAGGGACTCGCAGAGAGATGCAGCAGATACAGATCAACGGGAAAGGTGGATCAGCCTGGAAGAGGCATTTAGGATGGATTGAAGGGGGGAGAGGCCGAAAAGAGGGAGGCCAGCGAGTAGGTTATTGCAGTAGTCAAGTCGGGAGATAACAAGGGAGTGGATTATTTGCTTTGTGGTATCAGCGCTCAGAAAAGGGTGAATTTTGGAAATATTGCGTAGATGATTGCGGCAGGATGTAGAAAGCGATTGGATATGGGGGACGAAGGATAGGTTTGAGTCAAGTGTGACTCTGAGGCAGCGGACTTGGGGCGATGGGGAAATGGTGATGCCGTCAACAGGGATAGAGAAGTCAGAAGTCGGCGTAAAGCTTGAGGGGGGATAAGAAGGAGCTCAGTCTTGGACATGTTAATCTTTAGGTGGTGAGAGGCCATCCAGGAAGAAATACCAGATAAGCAGTTGCTGACATGAGAGAGGACAGAGGGAGAGAGAGCAGGGGTGGAGAGGTAGATCTGGGTGTCATCAGCATAGAGGTGATATTTGAAGCCATAACTGTTGATAAGTTTACCCAGCGAAGAAGTATAGATGGAGAAGAGTAGAGGACCCAGAACAGATCCTTGAGGTAGTCCGACAGACAGAGGCATAGGAGAAGGGGAGTCGCCGGCAAATGACACAGAAAAAGACATGTGAGAAAGATAGGAGTGAATCCAGGAAAGAGCAGTGTCACAGAGGCCAAAAGAGCTAAGGGTCTGTAGGAGGAGAGGGTGGTCAACTGTGTCGAAGGCAACTGAGAGGTCAAGTAAGATGAGTATAGAGTAGTGGCCAATATTTTTAGCAGTGAGAAGATCGTTTGTGACCTTGTTAAGGGCAGTCTCAGTTGAGTGTTTTGGGCAGAATCCGGATTGCAGTGGGTCAAGCAAGGAGTGGCGGACAGGAAGTGGGTTAGGCGATTGTAAACTAGTTTTTCAAGGAGTTTTGATGTTAGTGGAAGCATTGATATGGAGCGGTAGCTTTCAGGAGAATTAGGGTCGAGGGAGGATAAGTATGGGAGTGACTTTTGCGTGTTTGAAAGAAGATGGGAATGAGCCGGTAGAGAGAGAGAGGTTGAAGATGTGGGTAAGAGCAGGAGTGAGGGTGAAAGATAGGGAGGGTATTAGATGGGAAGGGATAAGGTTGAGTGGGCAGGTAGTGAGGCGTGAGGAAGATAGTAAGGAAGAAACTTCATTCTCAATGGCTGGATGGAAGATAAAGAGGGTGGCTGAGGGAGTAATTGGGCCTGTTGTTGGAATATTGCAGGTTGGTGTTGGGATGTTGCTTCGGATAGTACGTGTTTTGTTTAAAAAGTAGTCTGCCAGGTCTTGAGAACTAAAGACAGGTGGGGGTGGTGGAGCAGGTGGGTAGAGGAGAGAGTTAAAGGTGGAGAAGAGTCGTTTAGGGTTTGAGGAAAGAGTAGATATGAGAGAAGAGAAGTAAGTTTGCTTGGCTAAGTGAAGGGCAGAAGTGTATGAACGAAGAATAAACTTATAGTGTCTGAAATCAGGTTCAGAGTGAGTTTTTATCCAGACATGCTCAGCAGTACGGGAGCATTTTTGCAAATAGCGTGTTTGCTGAGCATGCCAGGGCTGTAACTGGTGGTGTTTTGCGCAGCTGGGGAGGGGCAAGTGTGTCTAATGCAAAGGAGATAGTTTTGTTATAGTGGGCTGTAGCGAGATCAGGGCAGGTTATAGTGGAGGTGAGGGAGGAGATTTTGAATGATTTTTGAAAACTGGAGCGGATCCACAGCATGTGTATTTCTACAGGTGCGGGGGCGGGATGGAGAAGTGGGTTTAGGTGTTGCATTAATATTATAGGTTACCAGGTGATGGTCTGAAATGGGAAAAGGGCGACAGGTGGTGTCAGATATAGAGTAGAGGTAGGAAAATACCAGGTCAATGGAGTGTCCCTCACGGTGTGTCGGGAATAGGGTGGATTGTGAGAGGCCGAAGGAGGATGTGAGTGAAAGAAGTTTAGAGGCAGCAGGGGCAGATGGGTTGTCAATGGGGATGTTGAAGTCCCATGTGTCATGTTTGTATGTGTTTAGAGGGATAAAATGTGAATGTGTCTGTTCTAAGATTCAATTGGGGATAGTTGAATAATGCTATATCAATGTTGGAATTCAAACCTGAAGGGTTGAGGGTTTTGATATTTTAAATCCAAAAAGTTTAATGTTGTCTGAGTCTAATGAGTCTGTTATAGTCAAATGATTTAGGAATATAATCAATTGGTAGAAACTCTTTTCAAGACTCATTATCCTCAGGCATGGTACACAAGGATTGGCGTAAAGCTGATGTGGTGCCACTCTTCAAAAAGGGAAGTAGTGATGATCCAGGAAGCTATAGACCAGTTAGTCTTACATCAATAGTGGGGAAGATATTTGAAGGGATTATAAGGGATTATATTAATGAGCATATTCGTGTAAACAAGATTATGAGTTCAAATCAGCATGGTTTTATGAGAAATAGATCATGTCAAACTAATCTAATTAGATTCTATGAGGAAGTAAGTAAAAATATAGATAAAGGGGAATCAGTTGATGTGATATACTTAGATTTTGCAAAGGAGTTTGATACAGTGCCACATGAGAGATTAATGCACACAATTAAGGGAATAGCTGGAAATGTTAGTTTGTGGACAAATAACTGAATAAAAGATAGGGAGCAACGAGTAGTAGTAAATGGATCATACTCAGATTGGACAAAGGTAATCAGTGGAGTACCCCAGGGATCAGTGCTGGGCCCTATTCTTTTTAATATTTTTATAAATGACTTGGAGCTAGGATTAAATAGCGACATCTCTATTTTTGCAGATGATACTAAGTTAAGTAAGGTCATTAGGTCAGAGCAGGATGAACTTTCATTACAAAGGGACCTGCAAAAATTAGAAGTATGGGCAGGTAAATGGAAAATTAGATTTAATACGGGAAAATGCAAGGTTCTACATTTTGGAAGTAAAAATAAACAGGCAACGTATTATTTAAATGGGACAAGACTTATCCAAACACAGGAGGAAAGGGATTTGGGGGTAGTAATAGATAACAAGCTAAAGATGGGTGCACAATGCAAGGCAGCAGCTTCAAAGGCTAATAAGATACTAGCATGTTTTAAAAGAGGCATTGACTCAAGGGAGGAAAGCATAATTCTGTCACTATATAAAGCCCTGGTAAGACCTCAACTTGAGTATGGAGTGCAGTTCTGGGGACCAATCGAAAAAAAAGATATTGCAGAACTAGAAAAAGTTCAGAGAAGGGCCACAAAGCTAATAAGAAGATTGGAGAATTTAACCTATGAGGAGAGGCTAGCCAAACTGGGTCTGTTTTCTTTAGAAAAAAGGCCCTTAAGAGGTGACATGATTAATTTATATAAATATATTCAAGGCCCATATACAGAGATGGCAGAAGCTCTGTTTATTCCAAGAAAATTGTTTGTGACCAGAGGTCACAATTTAAGGTTGGAGGAAAGGAGATTTAATCTCCTGCAACGGAAACATTTTTTCACTGTAAGAGCAATAACATTGTGGAACTCATTACCAAAGGAGGTAGTGAATGCCAATACCCTAGATACATTTAAAAATTATTTGGATACATTTCTGTCTATAAACAAAATTCATGGATATGATTGCTAGTATTAAATGGGTCACCTTTTAGTGGGATTATTTAAGTTTAACTGGAGCTTTTTGTATATATTTTAGATTTGTATAGGTGGAACTCGATTGACTTCGGGGTTTTTTCAACCTTATCTACTATGTTACTATGTATGTTACTTATATATATATATATATATATATATATATATATATATATATATATATGTGCATTGCTACAGTGGTTAGTAAGACAATGATTTGGAATACTGTGTTTGACTTTACCCTTTTTGCAGTTCTAGCAATTGCGATAATGCTCCCCCATCTTATTTTAATATTTCTTGAGGTGTTGCCTACATATTGTAGGCCACATATACACTCTATGAGGTACACTACGAAATTGGATTCGCAGTTGAAAAATCCTGGTATGAAGAAACTTTCTCCTGTGACTGTGGATGTGAAAGATTTCTGTCCTGCTTTGATAAATTTGCACAAATTGCAAGCATTTTTACCACATTTATAGATGCTCTTGAGGCCAAAAATACCACTTTTAATGTGGTTTTTGTTCTGTGTTTTGAAATTGACGTTTCACTCTTTTGCTAGGGGCCAATTTATTCTTTAATGTGGACGCTCTTCTATAAATTAGTCTTGGTTTCTCACTAACAATTTTTTTGAAAACAGGGTCTCTTTGTATGATGTACCAATGTTTCTTTAGTATATCTTGTATTTTGTGATGATTACTGTTGTATTGTGTGATAAACATTATATTGTTACTGTTGATTTTTGTTAGCCAGGAGAATAGTAGGCCTATCCAAGTGTTTAGCCTTATCTACTGCCTGGTTCAGAAAATGTGTGGGATAACCTTTGTAAATAAATATTTGATACATTATTTGACTTTGTTCTAAAAAGGTCTCCAACTTGGTACAATTTCTTCTGTTCCTCCTAAACAATTTCTTCTGATCCTCCTAAACTGTCTGAAGGGTATATTCCGAATCCAGCTTTTGTGATGGTTACTTCTAAATTCTAAGAAGCTGTTACTGTCAATCTCTTTGAAATATGTTTTGGATTCTATGATGTTTGTGTCCCCTCAACTTAAAATGAGGTCAAGATATTTGATTGATTGTGTCTGTATGTTTGTAGGTAAAAGATAAACCAATAGGGGTCCATTAATTAATGTGCAGAAGAACATGATCCGAAATAACAGATCATGTCTGCTGCACATTGATAAATGCAGACAGCATACGCTCTCAGCATTTATCACTGCACCAGCAGTTCTTGTGAACTGCTGGAGCAATACCACCCCCTGCAGATTTGCAGCCTGTCAATAAGCCTGATCGTATTCGATCAGGTGGATTGCTGTCCACCACCTCAGAGGTGGCAGACGAGCTAAGGAGCAGCGGTCTTAGGACCGCTGCTTCTTAACTTTCGCTTCAGCCGGAACTGAAGCAGAGTAAGTCGGAGGCAGCATCTGCTGCTTCTTAAATAGAAACCATAGTGTTATGATTCAGATGAGAAATAAGTAAGTTGGCTGATGGTATGTCACCATCCCAAATGAATATCAAATCATCAATGTATCAGCCATAGTAGACCAAGCTTGCCCCAAAATTGCCCTGGTAGATGTACATTTCTTCGAACAGACCCATAAACAGGTTGGTAAATATTGGGGCGAACTTGGTCCCCATGGCCGAACCCTTAACATCTAAGTAAAAAAGATCTTGGAAAATAAAATAATTATGCTTAAGAATGTAATTGATACTTTCCAGAATGAACAATTTTTGTAAATCAGATAAATATATTTACTGTTCTTAAAAATGAGAAACAGCCATAATGCCTAATTCATGTGTGATGTCATTTCATGTGTGATGATAGAGTATAAAGAGCTGATATCACATGTGATCCATAAAGGTTTTTATTTAGAATATAAATCACACTTATTTGTTGTAAGAGGTGTGTGCTATCTCTGATGTATGACGGTAAAATGGTCCCAAATGTCTGTAAGAATTGGTCGATATAATATGACAGATTGTATGTTATATTGCCGATGCCTGCAATGATGGGTCACCCCGGTGGATTATTGGTGTTCTTGTAGATTTTTGTTAAATAATAATAATGAACTATGATGGGGTTAGAGGTTCTGAGAAAGTCTCTCTCATTTTTGTTGAGGATACTTGAGTTGAAACCTTTGTTAATCAAGATAGAATAAATTTGGAGGAAATACGTGGTGGGATCTCCTTATAGAGTTTGATAATATTCCCGGTCTCCCAAAATTCGCTCTGCTTCCCTAAGATAATCTTTAATGTCCTGTACTATTATCCCTCCCCCCTTATCTGCATCACAGATAATGATGTCTGAGTTGTTCTGTAAGCTTGTTAATCCTTTTTTCTCTCCCAGATTCATTCAATATTTATTCTTATTGTAAGATTTTGATTTTTTTCTAAATCTTCCATTACTAAATCTTGGTATAATTCTATGGGGCATAATTATCAAAGCGTCAATATCAGTGCATTTGCCATCGTCAATACGCTTGCCAGACTTTGCTGACGTGGATCCACATAGGATCCCCTTATTTATAAAAATTAAAATTCAAAAACACGTGCGTCAAGGATGGAGCGATAAGCATCGGACTGTTCTTAACTAATAGTCATCAATGATACGGTTATTCGGGATTTTCACAACTTTATTTATACCATTTTATTACTGTCCCTTATTACTACCCCTATACTCACACACACTTTCAACCTCTCCCTCAGCACCAGTATATTTCCATCATTGCTGAAACATGCACTGGTCACACCTATCCTCAAAAAACCTTCCCTTGATCCTACCTCCCCATCCAACTACCGCCCTATTTCCCTCCTCCCTCTTGCCTCAAAGCTTCTCGAAAAAACTAATTTATGCACGCCTATCCAATTTCCTTACAATAAACTCCATCCTTAACCCACTGCAATCTGGATTTCGTCCCCATCACTCCACTGAGACAGCAATTGTTAAGGTTCTACGATCTACTTACAGCAAAATCAAAAGTCCACTTCTCTCTGCTTATCCTCCTTGATCTGTCCGCAGCCTTTCACACTGTTGGCCACCCTCTTTTGCTCAAAACCCTCCAATCCTTTGGCATCTGTAACACAGCCCTCTCGTGGCTCTCTTCCTACCTGTCAAACCGTGCCCTGTCACCACTTTCTGTCACGGTACCGCAAGGCTCTGTCCTCGGTCCCCTTCTCTTCTCAATCTACACATCATCACTAGGTTCCCTAATAAAGTCCCACGGTTTACAATATCATTTGTATGCCGACGACACCCAAATCTACTTCTCTGCACCTTCCTTGCTAACCCGTGTCACTATCTGTCTTTCTCACATCTCTAACTGGATGTCCTCTCACTACCTTAAGCTAAATCTCTCCAAAACTGAACTCCTTATTTTCCCCCTTCTTCAAAAATCTCCACCCCCAATCTCTCTATAACTGTCGACAACTCCATCATTACCCCTACCCTGCATGCCCGATGACTCGGTGTCACATTTGACTCAGATCTTTCTTTCACTCCTCACATTCAGTGCTTGGCTAAAGCCTGCCGCTTCCATCTTAAAAACATCTCTAAAATTAGACACTTCCTTACACAAGACACAACTAAGATTTGAATCTACTCTCTCATTCTTTCCCGCCTCGATTACTGCAACTCTGTCCTCTCTGGTCTCCCCACCTGCCGCCTAGCTCCTTTACAATCCATAATTAATGCCTCTGCCAGACTCATCTTCCTTACACGTCACTCTTCATCTGCTGCACCTCTCTGCCAATCTCTTCACTGGCTTCCTCTTGCCTCTAGGATCAAACACAAAATTCTCATTCTGACATACAAAGCCCTCAACTACACTGCTCCCCCCCCTATATCTCAGACCTTGTCTCCAGATATTCTGCCTCTCGTCCCCTTCGCTCTGCTCATGACCTCCTACTCTCCTCCTCTCTTGTCACCTCATCCCACTCCCGTTTACAGGACTTCTCCAGACTGGCTCCCATCTTGTGGAACTCTCTGCCTTGCTCCACAAGACTCTCTTCTAGTTTTGAAAGCTTCAAGCACTCCCTAAAGACTCTACTGTTCAGGGATGCATATAACCAATGCTAACCTTTCTTTATACCAGTTCCTCTCCTCTATTGCTATCCCCTGAACCCCCTTAGCATGTAAGCCTAAGAGTCCAGCTGTTTGTAGATCACCTTCTTAAGAGCTGACTACAACAGTGCAACTCTTGGCAGGGCCCTCTACCCATTTGATCCTTATAATTGTTTTGTTGTTCTCTGCATTTGTTTATAGCACTGTGGAATCTGTTGTCGCTCTACAAATAACCGATAATAATAATAATAATACTGTCCATGAACAAGCACATTTCTCTAAAGCTAATCTTTTATCTTTCATATGTTAATGTCCAAGAAATAGATAAATTTATACCTCAAAAAACAATATCTCATAGAAAGTTGTTTTTATATTTATTTGTTATACAAAAATATCTGTTATATGATACTTTCACATAAATTAATGTGTATTTGTATTTCTAGAATTCATGATATGCTTTCATCTCATGTTTTTTTTTATAAATGATTATTATTGCTAGACTTTGTACATATATCTTTGCACATACTTGTATATAAATATATATATTTTTTTTGTTCTAAACAATGTTGCCTATAATATCTCTGTGTTTATACCACCATATGTATATAGTGTAAATTTATTATTATTCTGAGCATGACTAATTGTGAATATAGCATGTCATCAGGGTATCATATGTATTTATTTGCAATCAATGGATATTTTAAGAGCTGGGCCAGTTTTCTCTCTGTACCTGTGTAACCCCTCCAGATTGCAATCTATTTTAAAAAACCACCCCTGCACAGGTGTTATAAAATGGGCTGGCATATAAGATGACATTTCTTACTGAAAAAGAAATTCAAGAGAAGCAAGAAATGCACTGCAAATAGCATGACAGTAAAGAGGTGATTTTAATTTCTGCTGTATCTGATTCATGACAGTTTAATGTTAAGTGGGCTATCACTTTGAGCTATCAGTTTAAGATTATAATGAATCAAACATCAATCGGTTTTTAAAATCATTGTCTAAAATATTTCACTTTGTGTCCTAATGTCCACATTTATGTTTATCTTTAATAATAATTCCACATATACATAATTTAAAAGTATAATACACAATGTAACAATTGGCACTTATAAGTTCTGATGAGTGATCAATGACACAAGTATCGACCAATTTGATTC
The DNA here is from genome assembly GCF_027579735.1 of Bombina bombina. NCBI lineage: Eukaryota > Metazoa > Chordata > Amphibia > Anura > Bombinatoridae > Bombina > Bombina bombina. The sequence continues at coordinate 1,421,658,116 of NC_069500.1, forward strand.
GTTAGTGATAGTTTATTTGAATCAGATTGGCTTATGACATAAATTATGTGATTATGCATATTCCAATCAAAAGTGGTTGAAAAAATTACTAATGTATGGGTTGTTTAGGAGTTTGCGTCATAATTGGTGCGAAGTGGAGAGTGAGACTTGTATTACATGGCTTAAACATGGTGCACATAGATTTTTAAAAAAAATAAAAAGGAAGTTAGCTATATTATGTTGTGTATTTATTTCATTTTTATCTCTATATCTATTAGTGCAATAAATCTGGGGCAAAACTTTTTAACAAATTTGGAGAAATAATATTGTCCCCTTGCTTTGTAATGAGAGACACATTTTTAACATAATCCATAAGTAGTATTTTTATCCCTATATCTACTAGTGCACCAAATGTGGAGTAATAATATTGTTTGATTTAGAAAGGGTATACAATTTAAAGAGTTTCTAATTTACTTTTATTATGTAATATACTTCATTCTCTTGAAGCATCGAACATAAGCTTTCTGTGTTTTCCGACTCCCATTGATTTCTATGGCATCCGCGGCCTCAAGGGTGGCGGATTGAAAACTAGGTATGCGGGGTCGGAATATACGCAAGCGTACCTGTTAAATGTTTGATAAATTGGGAAAATGGTCAAATAGAGACTTTGCAACATCTGTAATGATGCAGGCATCGATCTGCGTCAGATTAAGATCGCGGGAGCGTATATTAGGTCACGAAGTTCAACATTTGATGATCTTGATGCTTTGATAATTATGGCGGATGAATCTCGCGACAAATATGACGCGGAATTCAAGCGTATTTTCAGTTGACACTTTGATAAATATTCCCCATATTATTGTTTGGACGTGTTTGTTATATTAAAGTTAGATTTATTTTTAACTGAGATGTGTATAAAATCTTCAAATAGATGTGATGTTAACTCATCGATGTTTGACACAATGGGGCATATTTGTCAAGCTCCGCATGGAGCTTAAAGCCCATACAGAGGCTCGCCAGAAACACAAGTTATGTAGCAGCAGATACAGAGGCTCGCCAGAAACACAAGTTATGTAGCAGCGGTCTAAAAACCGCTGTTCCATAACCTGTCCGCCTGCTCTGAGGTGGCAGACAGAGATAGCCGGAAATCAACCCGATCCAATACGATCGGGTTGATTGACACCCCCAGCTGGCGGCCGATTGGCCGCGAATGTGCAGGGGGCAGCGTTGCACCAGCAGTTCACAAGAAATGCTGGTGCAATGATAAATGCCAACAGTGTATGCTGTCTGCATTTATCGATGGGCGGCAGACATTATCCCCAATTTTGGATCATGTCCGTCCGCACCTGGTTAAATAGGCCCCAATACATGAGATGCCACGATCAGTTGGCATGGAATGAGTTAGTACTAGATGTTGGTCTACCAGATTGATTTTGTTTTGTTTAAGCTTTTGATTTGCAAAATATTTTTGTAATATTAACTTGTGGTGAAACTATTTAGGTCCACGAAAATATCAAAGATGTTATGTGGATTGGGTGGACAACATGATAAGCCCCTTTTTAGGACTCTTTTTTCTTCAATAGAAAGTGCATGTGGAGATAAATTGAAAATGCCCTGATTTAGTTTGGATAATTTCGCTTTCTTGGCGGCAAGGGATCAGCCTCTATGGCTTTGTTTTCTGTTAAATAGGGTCTTTTCCCTGATCTTGGGGTCGACCCTTCTATTCTAGTGTTTGGTCTTTTCTCTAAAAAAGATGGAGAGTCTGATGTATTAAACTCATTGTTTCTCCATTATAGATTCATGTGTCAAAGATGTGAGTTTGGGTCTTTCTCTGTAAAGTCTGGTTCTCTTTATCCTGTGTGTGATTGGTTCCTGTCTACATTGATGTCATTTGGTCAATGGTTGTATGCACTAATGTTTGAAGGTTGTGTCCACTTCAGGGTTATTGTCTCACTTTTCTGTACATTCAGGCCTAGTCAAGAGCAAAAATATTAGTGCTATTGTGTGTTAACATTGCTTGAGTATAGCTATTCTATTTTTTACTATTTTTACATCTTTAGAGATGAAAACCCATTTATGGAGCATATCATTATGCACAGGGCTTTTTTTGTTAGGGTACTCATCGGTACTGAGTACCACCACTGCTGCTAACGCATAACAGGTAATATTTGTAATCATCATGTAAATACTCTAGATTTCATATGAGGGGGTTGCTAAATACATGAAACATTGTAAATAATGTTGTCCTTTTGATTTTCTCAAAGTTACTGAGCAGAATAAATCAATGAGTACCGGCACCTTTATTTTACAAAATGCATAAGAGATACATTGATGATTTGATTTTTATTTGGGCAGGATCTGCAAATCAGTCTCAACTCTGTAGAATATCTAAATTTGAATGATTGTGGTCTAAGGCTCACTCATAATTTTGACACTCAGAAAATTGCTTATCTGATGCTGGACCTGGATAACAGTGTCATTATGACGGCTTTCCTCTACTACTACATGCGAAGAGCTCTGACCCCAAACATTGTCTAAGATTCCTTAAACGTAACTGCTCAGAAGAGTTAGATCTTCTGAATGAAAGTAAGGATTTAAAATCATGCTTATTTCAGTGGGGATATCCAATCAATACCACTGATAACACTTTTAATGAGGTCAAAGATAGGGATAGACAGAGTTTATTGGTAGATAAACATGTTTTTGTGACTACCTTTTCCACTCAATATGATCAAGTTTGCAATATAGTCAATGAACATTTAACAATATTAATGGGTAATAATAACCATCTGTATGAAGTTATTCATAAGGGGTGTTGTTTTGTGAACCAACCAAAAACTTTAAGTATAGGTGAAATGCTGAAATAAGGGCAAAAAGTGCACAATTCAATACATTCCAGCAGGTAAAATAGATGCTGTGGAACAAATTAAAGGGGAGAACATTTTTGGGTAAACAGTCCCTTTAATATTAATGGTTTACTTCAGGTCTCAAAGGGCACAACACTTTACAGCAGTATTTTGGATTGCCCTTAACTTACCACTTCTAATACAAGTGCAATGAACAAGCTAATTGCACAATCTGCAAACAGTGAAACCGTTAATTAGAGCAATTAGCAAACACTACACAATGCAGACAATTGTTATTTTTGTATTCAAGCACTTGATGGTTTAAAAAATTGGCAAATTTCTCTTTTCTTTTCTCTAAATGTCGTATTTGTGATATTAAATGTTTTGGCACTTTTAGAACCAAAATTAGTATGTTTTTGTGCAACATGTGAAGTTTCACATAGTGTTTAAAAGCATGTTGTTTTCTCACCTACTAACAATATTACAAATAAACACAAGTCACAGATCTTGGAGTAAAGACCATGGATATGGTCAGTCAACAACTTAAAATAAATTTACTAAACTTTGTGTAAATTTACAACACCATGGTGACGGCAACTGAGCTCCCCAACTCTAGAACCCCAAGCAGACAAAGGTAAGTGGCCCTAATAGGTTTACTGCAGAGCCAGACAGATGCTAAAATACTAAGCAACATGTTTGTTGTGGTGGGAAACCATCGCCTAAAAAATGCACCATCATCATTTTCTCCTGATCCTCAGTTAGTTTTAATATTAAAACCATAAGCCTACATGTGTATTTGTAGTTTGTTAACATGTCAAATAGTCCAGTTCTTATTATTAGTGTCATAATTTATTTCTAAAGTACCATCATATTACACAACGCTATGATGCTAGGTATAAAACAAAATTAAAGATAAAATTCAACAAATCAACAAATATCTATACCGGATACACAATGTAACAAATGTAATATTGATGTCCCATTCACTAGCCCAAACAACACAATTCCAAACAAGAATCATGTACGATAAAACAGGTAGAGGAATTAGCTCTGAGAACTGAGAATGAATAACATCTAAGTCATGCAAACTAAACATACTAGAATACTGGTATACAAATATGAATGGTCTTATTATTTAACTAAGATGTTAAAATCAGTGATGATATATTTTTTAAATTTGGATTCTGTACAACAAGGCACTTTGAATAAAGGTTAACTGTTAACTTTCACCATATAATTTATTTTATTTTGGTGTAATTATGAGCACATAGAGGTGTCCATATAGAGTCCATTTTAACCGCATATTAATAAACCAAAAAAGTTTTTTCAAAAATCGGAAGGGCTAACTTTAAGATATATCTGTCATAGTATAAAAACAAGATATGACGAATATTTATTATAGACACACAGGCATGAATTAAATTATGTTGTCTGAATTATAGTGCAACTAACATACTCCAATATAGGAATTATATATCAAACTGGTGGAGAAATCAGCTTTGCAGTTGGGGAATAACAGTCAGCCCCAAACACGTGAATTAAACACCTAGTTACATCAGATAATTCAAGTAAGATTGGTTTCACCACCAGATAATTCAAGAAATGATAATATTTTATATAATATATATTCCAATTAATACATTTTTATTTGAATACTTTGCCATTATTGACCACTCCTGCAATTAAAAATGATCAATGCAAACATACAGACATCACAAGTGCTACGAGGCACTAGACAAACAAGTGATCTGATTTGTCAGTTCACAAAAAACAGGCGTGGCTATGCCTAGCCTTCGAAAAAGCCGGAGAAGCCGGCGAAACATGTCAGGGGGAAAGGGAGGATGGGACCCTTTGATTTTAACTTTCTAGCAGTGTATTAGGGTTATCTACATGATATCTGAGCTGACAATTACTGTATACTCAGATTAGCTAGGTCACCTGCTTGGTGCTCCCTTTTGCTATAGCGGGCACAGACCGGAGGTCGTGCAACTTTGGCTCACATTTACTTAACACAATATTGAGGTGCGATTTATGAGTGATACGAACTTTGTATACTAACTCAACTCAGGAGCTAATAATAACCACTGCAATTATAATAATTAAGGAGAGGAGATAGAAGCCTCTTTACTAATACACACTGGTTGTAACAAGCTATAACTTCATTGTATTATACTTAAGAAAAGTATTTCTGTTGGTTACATTTAATAGAGAACAAACAGAGCAGTATGCACTATATCCAGAGTATATAACATCGAGATGGATGATTAAATAACCTTCATCTGGATAGCATGATAAATATACGCTCTGGAATTTAGCAATCCCATATATACTTAGCAAATATTTCCAATGGACATACAAACCAAATAACATTGTAACTAGTATACATGATGCTTGTTATTTAGTAACTAATAACAGTGCAGTGTAACACTACTAACATATTCTGATAGTATTACCGGAAGCAGTAATAGATGTGGGTTATTTAGCTAGCTATACTAAATAGTATAGCAGATACACTCTCACCAACCATAGTAGCTGTAGCTTTATATATGTAATATAATCCCAAACTGTAGAACACAGAAGCACATTATACAGTTTTGACGATCCTGTATACATACAATTACATTTATCTCAATCAGCTACTATTTTTGGATCTAGATGATTTATCTCTAGATCTAGCTCTGAATAATTTGTATAACAGGACAATATAAATACGCTATACATTTCAAATTTCTATTGTTTGTATCTAGCAACTACACCAGGCTGTGGGATACTTTCCGCTATCCTCTTAAAGGAGAACTCATATATGCTGTTGGTACAATAAATTTCTGAGCCACAATACTTCATAAAGGAGAATACAAAGTTGTTGTATCATTTAAACTGATAGAAGTTCTTCAGAACCATAATAAACCCTATAAAGGGAAATTCAAATACGTGGTGCAAACTATATTGATTCTGTTTGCACCAAGCACTTACACCAACTTAGGGCTATATTTCACTAAACCTTAAACCATTCCTGAACTGCACAATCTTATTAAGAGGACCTACCTATTATAGGCCCCTATCATATCTACCCCACCATTACATTGACCTATCCAATTGTAAAGTATTATCACACTATATAAGTGATTAACTCTAATACCTCTAGTTGATTTTAAAGCACCCAGTTTTAAGATTATTTAATAAAGTTAAATTTTTTTATTTTATTTTGTGGAAGCACGCCACCCTACATCAATCTATCTATCATGTGAGTGCTATAAGTGTATACTTTTTACGCAACTATTCTTTAGTTGTAGCGGTAAAAGTGTTTGTTTATACACAGCACCACGGGGCCATTTATACTATATATAAGGCCAATTTTGGATAATTTAAGGCCCAGTTTCATCTTAATGGATATTTAGTAGTGCCATCACTCCTCTCTTTCTATAAAATAGCTAGGTATAAAACGGCAGAACACAATAACAAAAAGACATTTGGATGAATAAAGGCTAGAGGGCTTGTGCTTTGCTTTCATATGTAAACCACTGTTACGTGAGATTATTGGTTGGAAAGAAGCAATTGTGAGCTTTAAAGGAAGCAAGGAAGAACATGGGAGAGTTCTGGAAAAAACTTGCAGGTGGAAGAGTGAGGAAGAAGTCAGAAATGTGGAGAACAGTAGGCTGTGGGCAGAGAAGAGTATTTGTAGACAAGGGCAGAGAGAAAGGAGGGTACAGTGTTACTGAGGCATTGGAAGTTAGGGCAAAGATTCTGAATGTTGTTCTTGAGGCTAATCAAGGGAGTGGAGGTATTGCCAGAGTGGTTTTGCAGCTGTGGACAAAGAAGATGAGTCTGTCTAAGTAATTCATGAATGGTTCCAGTGGGGACAGCTGGTAGCTTGGGAAACCAGAAAGGAAAAAGTTGTCATCTTTAAGTAGTAACATTATAAGAAAGTTGATTGTAATCTTAGTTTTGTGTTTTGTGAGGAAGTGATGACATTTACAGTTATTGTGGTGTAAGAAGTAGCAGTAATTAGTTAACTGCTTAATATCAAGAGCAAAAGAAAATTCTAAATCAAATGTTACTCCAAGTAAGTGGCCTGAGGGTTTGAGGTGATGAGTTACTTACAGGGAGATCTTTTGGTTAGAAGAATGAGGAAAGAGAAGTAGCTCTGTTTCAGAAATGGTGAAGAAGTAGCTCTGTTTCAGAGATGTTAGCTTTAGGTAGTGAGAGATAATTCAGGTTTAGATGCTACATGGGAAATTGAAGACACAAATGAGCAAGGAAGAGGATTTGTTTTAGACAGAAAGGTAGATTTCACTATCATCAGCAGACAGACATTGGAAGATTTGGCACTGTAATGGATGGTTAACATCCATGTATGTATCCTTCTTGAGGTTCATCAGATTCAGGCTCTTAGCACTGCAAAATCTGTTGGCGCTCTACAAATAACTAATAATAATAATAATAATAATAATAATTCTAAGATTGATTAACAGACAGATATATAGGTAGTTAGATAAATATATGATTGATTGAAAGATTGATAAATGATTGCTAGATAGATAGATAGATAAATAATAAATTGATAGATAATTAGATTGCTAATAGATAGATAGATAGATAGATAGATAGATAGATAGATAGAGCTTACTAACACTGTAAACCATTAAAGTTATAACATTCAGCTAAAAACTGCTCATTGTATGCTAGATTACAAATGATATTCTATTGCTAGCACGAGTCGTGATAACGAATATTGCACCCACGCTAACTTGTGTGTATTACAAGTTTAAATTAAAAGTGTTTGCTCAATCGCAAATTGATTGATAGATAGATATATAGATAGATAGATAGATAGATAGATAGATAGATAGATAGATAGATAGATAGATATACAGTATATAGAGATGTAACATTTATATTTCCCATTGGCAGATCATAGCTTATTTTCATAAAGGTCTGGGAAAAAGCCTAATAAAATAAATAAATAAATGTCACAGTAACACAAACACTAACACCATGTATTTGTCCTAAGCTGGTGACAATATCATATATACAAATGTGAGGAGTATTGAGTAAGCTGCAGCTAATACGATAAATCAGAATGGCACAAAAAACAGAGCCATACATAACCTGCATAAGATGTCTTATAGATTGCAGTGGAGTTTAGATGTCCAGTTAATAGATGTCCTTGTTGTTCCTTTCTGCCACATCTGGGTAATATATATCACCAGGCAGATAAACAGTTAATGACATCTTTGTATATTAACATGTCTAAGCTGTTGCATCTTACATTATTCATTTTCTGCTTTATAAGTCCCTGTGGAACAGAGTTTAAAGAACCTTTACTTGCTGAAGAGGGTCGTCTGGTGCTCTACAGTTCTCTTAAGTAGGCTTAGGTGTAATTAATGCTCGTAATTGGTTTTGCTTATAACTCTCTGCACTAATTATCTCCTATATGACACGATATTATTGTACAATATAGGAAGGGGCTCTGCCATCCCAAGGGGAAGTGCTAATCCTTTGTAAAACAATCCAGCATCTGGCCACTTCTCAGCCTTTAAAAACACACAGAGAACGGAGGTTTGTCTCAGACAAAGACTGACAGATATAAGAAAGGGAATTGCTAGATATCAGAGAAATAACTGATTGATAGATAATACACAACTGATAGATAATACACAACTGATAGATATACACAACTGATAGATAAGCACAACTGATAGATAATACACAACTAATAGATATACACAACTGATAGATAATACACAACTGATAGATAATACACAACTGATAGATAATACACAACTGATAGATAAACACAACTGATAGATAATACACAACTGATAGATATACACAACTGATAGATAATACACAACTGATAGATAATACACAACTAATAGATATAGACAACTGATAGATAATACACAACTGATAGATATACACAACTGATAGATAATACACAACTGATAGATATACACAACTGATAGATATACACAACTGATATATAAACACAACTGATAGATCAACACAACTGATATATAAACACAACTGATAAACACAACTGATAGATATACACAACTGATAGATAAACACAACTTATAGATATACACAACTGATATATAAACACAACTGATAGATCAACACAACTGATATATAAACACAACTGATAGATATACACAACTGATAGATAAACACAACTTATAGATATACACAACTGATAGATATACACAACTGATAGATAAACACAACTGATAGATAATACACAACTGATAGATAATACACAACTGATAGATAAACACAACTGATATATAAACACACCTGATAGATAAACACAACTGATAAATATAACACAACTGATAGATAAACACAACTGATAGATAATACACAACTGATAGATAAACACAACTGATAGATATACACAACTGATAGATAAACACAACTGATAGATAATACACAACTGATAGATAAACACAACTGATAGATATACACAACTGATAGATAAACACAACTGATAGATAATACACAACTGATAGATATACACAACTGATAGATAAACACAACTGATAAATAAACACAACTGATAGTTATAGACAACTGATAGATAAACACAACTGATAGATTATACACAACTGATAGATAAACACAACTGATAAATATAACACAACTGACAAATAAACACAACTGATAGAAAAACACAACTGATGTATATAATATAGGGAACTGATAGATACTACAAAGACCAATAATAAAGGTAGAAATATAAAATCCACAAATAATAGAAAGTTTTTTAAGTCTACTCCAGAATTTTTTATTGTTTTAAAAGCTTGATAATCCCTTTACTAACCATTCCCCATTTTATCTGTGTGATAACCTTGTGTCAAAGCCTCTTCTGACAGCCCTCTGATCACATGGCTATTTATTTATTTATTTATTTATTATCTATTGACTTGCATTTTAGCCAATTAGTAGTAAGTCATGCACAGCTCCACAGGTGTAAGCACAAAGTTATGCAATGTGGGGGGTGTTGGTTTAGGGGTTAATAACTTTATTATAGTAGTAGCGATATGGGGGGGGGCAATGGTTTAGGGGTTAATAGCTTTATTATAGTAGTTGTAATGTGGGGGGCCGGCGGTTTAGGGGTTAATAACTTTATTATAGTAGTAGCAATGTGAGGGCCCAGCAGTTTAGGGGTTAATAGCTTTATTATAGTAGTTGTGATGTGGGGGGCGGCAGTTTAGGTGTTAATAGTTTTCGTTTAGTAGTAGCGATGTGGGGGACGGCAGTTTCAGGGTTAATATGTTTACTTAGTGTTGGTGGTTTAGGGGTTTATAGGTTTTTTTAGTGTTGGCGATGAGGGCGGGTGGCAGATTAGGGGTTAATAGGTGTAATATAGTATTTGCGATGCAGGGGCATGGCGTTTTAGGGGTTAATAGGTAGTTTATTGGTGTTAGTGTACTTTGTAACATTTGAATCACAGGGTATATAACGCAAGCATTTCAGCCGGACCACACAACCTGTAATACAGGTGAAATGAAAATCCTGAGTTGCGTAAAGGCTAAAACGCTTGCAGTATAGCTGTGCTGTAGCGACTTCTAATATGGGAAACCTGCATATTCCATTTGCAAAGGTACATTTTTCAGCGGTATAGCCGTACCTCACCATACCACTAATGCTGAGGAATGGGGAGTAAAGGCAACTATGTTACAGATCTTACATGCATGTTACAGAGATCCTATATACATTAAAGAGATCACACTTGCATGTTACACAGATCATACATATATGTTACACAGATCATACATGCATATTACAGAGATTATACATACATATAACAGGGTTTATACATATATGTTACAGAGATCATACATACATGTTACAGCGATCATACATGCATATTACAGAGATTATACATACATGTTACAGGGTTTATACATGCATATTACAGAGATTATACATACATGTTACAGGGTTTATACATGCATATTACAGAGATCATACATACATGTTACAGAGATTATACATACATGTTACAGGGTTTATACATATATGTTACAGAGATCATACATACATGTTACAGCGATCATACATACATGTTACAGAGATCATACATACATGTTACAGCGATCATACATACATGTTACAGGTTTTATACATGCATGTTACATAGATCATATATGCATGGTACAGGGTTTATACATGCATGTTACAGAGCTAATACATACATGTTACAGAGATCATACATATATGTTACAAAGCTCATACATACATGTTACAGGGTTTATACATGCATATTACAGAGATCATAAATGCATGTTACAGAGATCATACATACATGGTACACAGATCAAACATATATATACAGGGTTTATACATGCATGTTACAGAGATCATATATACATGTTACAGAGTTTATACATCTATGTTACATATATCATGCATACATGTTACATAGATTATGCATACATACATGTTACAGGGTTTATATGCGCATGTTACACAGATCATACATACATGTTAAAGAGATCATATGTACATGCATGTTAGAGATTATAAATACATGTTACAGAGTTTATACATTCATACTACACAGATCATACATATCTGTTACAGAGATGATATGTACATGTTACAGGGTTTATACATGCACATTACAGAGATCATACATAGATGTTACAGGGTTTATACATGCATGTTACAGAGATCATACATACATGCTACACAGATCATACATACTTGTTACAGGATTTATACATGCATATTACAGAGATCATACATGCATATTACAGATATTATGTATGCATGTTACACAGATCATACATACATGTTACAGGGTTTATACATGCATGTTACACAGATCATACATACATGTTACAGGGTTTATATATGAATGTTACAGAGATCATATGTACATGTTACAGGGTTTATACATGCATGTTACAGAGATCATACATACATGTTACAGGGTTTATACATATATGTTACATATATCATACATACATGTTACATAGATTATGCATGCATACATACATGTTACAGGGTTTATACGCGCATGTTACACAGATCATACATACATGTTAAAAAGATCATATGTACATGTTACAGGGTTTATACATGCATGTTACAGAGATCATACATACATGTTACAGGGTTTATACATCTATGTTACATATATCATACATACATGTTACATAGATTATGCATACATACATACATACAAACATGTTACAGAGTTTATAAGCGCATGTTACACAGATCATACATACATGTTAAAGAGATCATATGTACATGTTACATGGTTTATACATGCATGTTAGAGATTATAAATACATGTTACAGGGTTTATACATTCATGCTACAAATATCATACATATCTGTTACAGAGATGATATGTACATGTTACAGGGTTTACACATGCACATTACAGAGATCATACATAGATGTTACATGGTTTATACATGCATGTTACAGAGATCATACATACATGTTACAGAGATCATACATACATGCTACACAGATCATACATACTTGTTACAGGATTTATACATGCATGTTACAGAGATCATACATGCATATTACAGATATTATACATACATGTTACACAGATCATGTATACATGTTACAGGGTTTATACATGCATGTTAAACAGAACATACATACATGTTACAGGGTTTATACATGCATGTTACACAGATCATACCTACATGTTACATATATCATACATGCATACATGTTACAGGGTTTTATACATGAATGTTACAGAGATCATATGTACATGTTACAGGATTTATGCATGCATGTTAGAGAGATCATACATACATGTTACATGGTTTATACATGCATGTTACAGAGATGATACATACATGTTACAGAGATCATGCATACATGCTACGCAGATCATACATACATGTTACAGAGATCATACATACATGTTACAGGGTTTATACATGCATGTTACAGAGATCACACATGCATATTACAGAGATTATACATGCATGTTACACAGATCATACATACATGTTACATAGTTCATACATACATACATGTTACAGGGTTTATACATGCATGTTACAGAGATCATACATACAGGTTACAGTGTTTATACATACATGTCACAGAGATCATATGTACATGTTACAGGGTTTATACATGCATGTTACAGAGATCATACATACAGGTTACAGGGTTTATACATGCATGTTACAGAGATCATACATACAGGTTACAGGGTTTATACATGCATGTTACAGAGATCATACATGCATATTGCAGAGATTATACATACATGTTACACAGATCATACATACATGTTACAGGGTTTATACATGCATGTTACAGAGATCGTACATACAGGTTACAGTGTTTATACATACATGTCACAGAGATCATATGTACATGTTACATGGTTTATACATGCATGTTACACAGATCATACATACGTTACAGAGATCATATGTACATGTTACAGGGTTTATACATGCATGTTACAGAGATCATACATACAGGTTACTGTGTTTATACATGCATGTTACAGATATCATACATACATGTTACAGTGTTTATACATGCATGTTACAGAGATCATACATACAGGTTACAGGGTTTATACATGCATGTTACAGAGATCATACATGCATATTACAGAGATTATACATACATGTTACACAGATCATACATACATGTTACATAGTTCATACATACATACATGTTACAGAGATCATACATGCATATTACAGAGATCATACATACATGTTACACAGATCATACATACATGTTACAGTGTTTATACATGCATGTTACAGAGATCATACATACATGTTACAGGGTTTATACATGCATGTTACAGAGATCATACATACATGTTACAGTGTTTATACATGCATGCTTCAGAGGCTACAGCAAATGCACTAGTAACCTTTGCCTTAAATAAGAGAGCACATGGTATGGGCAGACATGTGATTGTTACCGTGAAGTTAGGCATTATCTGATTTCAGAGTGCGGTTTCTTTGTGAGGATCCCGTGTGAGGGAGCACAAGTTGTTTATAGCAAATACAATAAAAGTAACATAAAGGTGATACAGTATAATCTGCAGGATCAGCTGTCCCAGGGAGAACCTCTTTTGCTTACTTAGACAAATAGGCAGCTGCTGATGTCATTACTGAGTGCAGATGGAATGCATTATATATCATTATTCCATCCCAACCCAGTTACAGCAAATTGGCTCAGCTGACAGCTCCACCCAAAGTTGTGTTACTGCAAAGCACCAGCAGGGGGCAGGTTGTACTCTCACATAGTCATATGATATATAAGGATTGTCCTTAGATGGTGAGGGTTCCAAGCACTCAGCAGGGGGGCGGGTTGTATTCTCACATAGGTATATAGGGATTGTCCTCTGTAAATAGATGGTGAGGGTTCTAGGCACACAGCAGGGGGCAGGTTGTATTCTCACATAGGTATATAGGGATTGTCCTCTGTAAATTGATGGTGAGGGTTCTAGGTACACAGCAGGGAGCAGGTTGTATTTTCACATTGGTATATAGGGATTGTCCTCTGTAAGTAGATGGTGAGGGTTCTAGGTACAAAGCAGGGGGCAGGTTGTACTCTCACATAGTCATATGGTATATAGGGATTGTCCTCTGTAAGTAGATGGTGAGTGTTCTAGGTACACAGCAGGGAGCAGTTTGTATTCTCACATAGGTATATAGGGATTATCCTCTGTAAGTAGATAGTAAGGGTTCTAAGTACACAGCAGGGGGCAGGTTGTATTCTCACATAGGTATATAGGGATTGTCTTCTATAAGTAGATGGTGAGTGTTAGGTACACAGCAAGGGGGCAGGTTGTATTCTCACATAGGTATATAGGGATTGTCCTCTGTAAATAGATAGTGAGGGTACTAGGTGCACAACAGGGGGCAGGTTGTATTCTCACATGTGTATCTAGGGATTGTCCTCTGTAATTAGATAGTGAGGTTACTAGGTACACAGCAGGGAACAGTTTGTATTCTCACATATGTATATAGGGATTGTCTTCTATAAGTAGATGGTGAGTGTTAGGTACACAGCAGGGGGGCAGGTTGTATTCTCACATAGGTATATAGGGATTGTCCTCTGTAAATAGATAGTTAGGGTAATAGGTGCACAACAGGGGACAAGTTGTATTCTCACATGTGTATCTAGGGATTGTCCTCTGTAATTAGATAGTGAGGTTACTAGGTACACAACAGGGGGCAGGTTGTATTCTCACATAGGTATATAGGGATTGTCTTCTGTAAGTAGATGGTGAGTGTTAGGTACACAGCAGGCGGCAGGTTGTATTCTCACATAGGTATATAGGGATTGTCCTCTATAAATAGCAATTTTTAAGGTTACCAATGACCTACATACAGCAAAATACTTATCCTCCTTGATCTGTCTGCAGCCTTTGATACTGTCGACCACCCTCTTTTGTTCCATACCCTCCAATCCTTTGGCATCTGCAGCACAGCTCTCTCTTGGTCCTCTTCCTATCTGTCTAACGGTACCTTTAGTGTAGCCTTCTCTGGGGCATCCTCTGCCCAGTTTCCTCTTTCTGTTGGGGTACCGCAACGTTCCGTCCTCAGTCCCCTTCTCTTCTCAATCTACACGTCCTCATTAGGTTCCTTAATAAAGTCCCACGGGTTTCATTATCATTTGTATGCCAACGATACCCAAATCTACCTCTCTGCACCAGAACTATCTCCGTCCTTGCTAACCAGTGTCACTAACTGTCTCTCTCATATCTCATCTTGGATGTCCTCTCACTACCTTCAAGCTAAATCTCTTCAAAACTGAGCTCCTTATTTTCCATCCTTCTTCCAAAATCTCCACCTCCCATGTCTCTATAACTGTTGATAACTCCATCATTACCCCAACCTCACATGCCCGATGTCTTGGGGTCACATTGGACTCAGATCTTTCATTCACTACTCACATTCAGTCCTTGGCTAAAGCCTGCCACTTCCACCTTAAAAACATCACTAAAATTAGACATTTCCTTACAAAAGACACAATTAAAATGTTAATCCACTCTCTCATTCTTTCCCTTGACAACTGCAACTCCATCCTCTTTGGTCTCCCTAGCTGCCGCCTAGCTCCTTTACAATCCATAGTGAATGCCTCTGCCAGGCTCCTCTTCCTTACACGTTGCTTCTCTCTGCCAATCCCTTCACTGGCTTCCTCTTGCCTCCAGAATTAAACACAAAATTCTCACTCTGACACACAAAGCCCTCAAGTGCATTGCTCCCCCCTACATCTCAGACCTTGTCTCCACATACTCTCCCTCCTGTCCCCTTTTGCTCTGCTTATGATCTCCTACTCTCCTCCTCTCTTGTTACCTCCTCACATTCTCATTTACAAGATTTCTTCTAGACTGGCTCCCAACTTATAGAACTCTCTGCCTGGCTCCACAAGACTCTCCCCTATTTTTAAAAGCTTCAAGTGCTCCCTGAAGACTCTACTATTCAGGGAGACATGCAACCTACACTAACTTTTCTATCTCCACTGCTATCCCCTTAAAACCCATAGCATGTAAGCCTATGAGCCCAGCTGTTTGTAGTTCACCTTCATAAGAGCCGACTACAACAGTGCAACTCTTGGCAGGACCTCTACCCATTTGAACCCTGTAATTGTTTTTTATATACCACCTCATAGCACTGCGGAACCTGTTGGCGCTTTACATATACCTGATAATAATAATGTTGAGGGTTCTAGGTACACAGCAGGGGGCAAGTTGTATTCTTACATATGTATATAGGGATTGTCCTCTGTAAGTAGATGGTGAGGGTTCTAGGAACATTATTTGCTCTTCTGAAGAAGTCCGATTGCAAAAGTACACAGCAGGTGGCAGGTTTTATTCTCACATAGGTATATAGGGATTGTTCTCAGTAAGTAGATGGTGAGGGTTCTAGGTACACAGCAGAGGGCAGGTTGTATTCTCACATAGGTATATAGGGATTGTATTCTGTAAGACAATTTGAGGGTTCTAAGTACACAGCAGGATGGTGGGTTGTATTTTCACATAGGTATATAGGGATTGTTTCTGTAAGTAGATGGTGAGGTTTCTAGGTACACAGCAGGGGGCAGGTTGTATTCTCACATAGGTTTATAGGAATTGTCCTCTGTAAGTATGTGGTAAGGGTTATATGTACACAGCAGGGGGCAGGTTGTATTCTCACATAGATATATTGGGATTGCCCTCTGGAAGTAGATGGTGAGGGTTCTAGGTACACAGCAGGGGGCAGGTTGTATTCTCACATAGTCATATGGTATATAGAGATTGTCCTCTGTAAATAGATGGTGAGGGTTCTAAGCACACAGCAGGGTGGTGGGTTGTATTCTCACATATGTAAATAGGGATTGTCCTCTGTAAATAGATGGTGAGGGTTCTAGGTACACAGCAGGGGAGCAGGTTGTATTCTCACATAGGTATATAGGGATTGTCCTCAGTAAGTAGATGGTGAGGGTTCTAGGTACACAGAAGAGGGCAGGTTGTATTCTCACATAGGTATATAGGGATTGTCTTCTGTAAGAAAATGTGAGGGTTCTAGGTACACATCAGGGTGGTGGGTTGTATTCTCACATAGATATATAGGGATTGTAGTCTGTAAGTAGATGGTGAGGGATCTAGGTACACAGCAGGGGGCATGTTGCACTTTCACATAGTCATATGGTATATAGGGATTGTCTTCTGTAAGTAAATGGTGAGGGCTCTAGGTACAGAGCAGGGGGCAGGTTGCATTCTCTATGGAGATGACAATCCCTTTAAGAAACATATTATTTACTATGTCAGATATATTGATGCCCTGCTTGTGGTGTGGGATAGAGATGAGGAGACAGCAGAGCTGTTCTTGAGCACTATTAAAACGAATACCATGAACTTGAGGTTTACATTGGAGCAAAGTGGAACTATTAAACAGCCAGATTATGAATTTTGAGTGCTATAGGGAAATTAACGACCGCAAAATTTTTGGCGTTATTTCACTCTCGTATAGCGCTCCTATTACAGGTTTGCAAAAAGCAAGCTTGCGTGGGCGATATGGTGGCGTTGAGCTCCATGCTTTACCCAAATACAGGTGCTGCTTTGACGTGCTTGTGCACGATTTCCCCATAGACATCAATGGGAAGAGCCGGCAAAAAAAAAGCCTAACACCTGCGATCGGGGAAAGAAAAGCAGCCCCATTGATGCCTATGAGGAAAGAAAAAGTTATGTTTAAACCTAACACCCTAACATAAAAACCATGTCTAAACACCCCTAATCTTCCGCCCGACATTGCCGCCACCTACATAATGTTATTAACCCATAATCTGCCGCCCTTAACGTCGCTGCCATCTAAATAAAACTATTAACCCCTAATCTGCCGCTCCCGATATAGAATTCTATCAGCCAATAGGAATTAAAGGGGAAAAATCCTATTGGCTGATTGCAACAACTATTCCAATCAGCCAATAGAATGCAAGCTCAATCCTATTGGCTGATTGGATCAGCCAATAGGATGAAAGCTCAATCCTATTGGCTGCCGTCTGGATGAAGACTTCTGCTGCTTGTATGAAGACTTCTGCCGGCTTCAAGGAGGACTTCTAATCAGCTTGGATGAAGACTTCTGCCAGCTTCGATGATGACTTCTGCCGTCTGGATGAGGATGGATGTCCGGTCTTCAAAAACTGTAAGTGGATCGTCGGGGGTTAGTGTTAGGTTTTTTAAGGGTTTATTGGGTGGGTTTTATTTTTAGCTTAGGGTTTGGGCAATGTAAAAGAGCTAAATGCCCTTTTAAGGGCAATGCCCATCCAAATGCCCTTTTCAAGGCAATGGTTAGCTTAGGTTTATTTAGATAGAATTTTATTTGGGGGGTTTGGTTGTGTGGGTGGTGGGTTTTACTGTTGGGGGTTGTTTGTATTTTTTTTTACAGGTAAAAGCTGATTTCTTTGGGACAATGCCCCGCAAAAGGCCCTTTTAAGGGCCATTGTCAGTTTAGTGTAGGCGAGGGTTTTTTTATTTGGGAGGGGGGCTTTTTTATTTTGATAGGGCTATTAGATTAGGAGTAATTCGTTTATATTTTTTATAATTTCGTTTTTTTATTTTGTGCAATTTAGTGTTTATTTGTTGTAATTTAGATAATTCTATTTGATTATTTTAATTTATTGTAATGTTAGGTGTTAGTGTAAGACAGGTTAGGTTTTATTTTACAGGTAAGTTTGTATTTATTTTAACTAGGTAGTTAGTAAATAGTTAATAACTATTTACTAACTAGTCTACCTAGTTAAAATAAATGCAAACTTACCTGTGAAATACAAATAAAACCTAAGCTAGATACAATGCAACTATTAGTTATATTGTAGGTAGCTTAGGTTTTTTTTTACAGGTAAGATCATATTTAGTTTTAAATAGGAATTATTTAGGTGATAATTGTAAGTTTAATTTAGATTTATTTTAATTATATTTAAGTTAGGGGGTGTTAGGGTTATGCTTAGGGTTAGGTTTAGGGGTTAATATATTTATGTAGTGATGTGGGAGGACAGAGGTTTAGGGGTTAATAGTTTAATTTAGTATATTTCATTGTGGGGGCTTTCGGTTTAGGGGTTAATAGGTTTATTATAGTATATTTTGTTGTGGGGGCTTGCGGTTTAGGGATTAATAGGTTTATTATAGTGGTGGTGTGGGAGGACGGCAGATTAGGGGTTAATAATATTTTAATAGTGTTTGCGATGCGGGAGGGCGGAGGTTTAGGGGTTAATAATTTTATTATAGTTGCAAACGATGTCGGGGGAGTGGCAGAATAGGGGTTAATACATTTTTTACGTGTGGCGATGTCCGGAGCGGCAGATTAGGGGTTAATAATTTCATTTTTAGTGTTTGTGATGCGGTAGGGCCTCTGTTTAGGGGTTAATAGGTAGTTTATGGGTGTTAGTGTACTTTGTGATAGTTTAGTTATGAGATTTATGCTACAACTTTGTAACATAAAACTTATAACTACTGACTTTAGATGGCGGTACAGATCTTGTGGTTATAGAGTGTACCGCTCACTTTTTGGCCTCCAGGCAAACTCGTAATACCGGCGCTATGGAAGTCCCATTGAAAAAGGACTTTTCTTAAAATGCGGTACTGACGTTGCGTGACGGCCAAAAAGGTGTGCGGTAAACCTGACAAGACTTGTAATAGTGGCGTTAGAGAAAAAGCATCGTTATGAAGCATATTTGAGTCATAATGCAAAACTCGTAATCTAGCTGATTGTGTTTTTGGACTTAGAATTAAAATTAGATACACAGCTAAACTCTGTAAATACTACAATACACAGGAAGCCTACAGGGGGAAATGCAATCCTTAATTATAAATCTAGCCACCCTGGACATGTTAAAAAAGCAATTCCTAAGGGGCAATACATACGATCAAAAAGGATTTGTTCAGGCATTAAAACATATGAGGAACAATGTAAAGTGTTAGAAGAGAGACTTCTAAATAGGGGGGTACCCCTGAGCAGTTACTCAAAAACACTAAAAGTCAGGTAGACCTAATCTCGCAAGAGGATCTTCTAGAATATAGAAAATCTACTATGAAGCAAAATTCAAAGATAGAGGGTAAACTAGTATTCAGCAACCCCCTATAGTCTTGAATACAAAAAGATTTGTGACATTATAAAACAATGTCTTCCAATTTTAGCTACAGACCCTAGCTTAGAAAAAGTAGCAACAGAAGGTTGCAAATTTGTAGTGAGAAAAAGTAAAAACTATTGGAAATTTGGTAGAGGCCCTCAGACTTACCAACAGAAATTGCTAGAACTTGGCTTCCAAATAGATTAGGTTTCTATAAATGTACGGCCCCAGATATGTAAGACTGTAATCATGTAGTGGAGGGTATAAATTTTACCTCTCTAGTCACTAAACGCACGTATGACATTAGATTTAAGTTGAATTGTAAATCTAATCATGTCCCCTATATCCTCACCTGCACTGGGTGCCAGATCCAATATGTTGGCAAAACAAAGCACCTCATAAAAAGACAGGGCCCTAGAACCTATAAGAGACATTGAAGACCCTGACACCTTTATACCAGTAGCTAGACATTTCAAATCCATGCATTCAGGGGATGCATCACTACTATCCATTCAGGCAATTGATTATGTCTCACCACATAAAAGAGGAGGGGACAGGGTATACAAATTGGACTATAAAGAGGTCCAATGGATTTTTTTGTTGAATACCAGATCCCCCTTAGGTATAAACAAATAAAGTCATGTAAATCTATTAATTTAAGGTTGTATCAAAGTATATTCAAATACGCCCCTTAAAACTATATTTACTAAAGAGGTTGTAATATAGAGTACAATAAGTGTATTTGGTTAAAAGTAAGTCTTTTCCAAATATTTACTAGTAATATCATGATAGTAGGGCAAATATAGGTTGTAACAACACCATAAGAAATTAAATGATCTTAATATTAGTTATTTTGAAAAAAATAGTCATTATATGTATATATATATATATATATATATATATATATATATATATATTATTAATTTGTTACACTATATACGTTTATTCCCTATTAAATTAAGTTAGTCTAATTCATTCTAGTGTTAAATCTTCATATTCTATATCTAACTCCTTTTTGTATAGGTAAATGATTGTACATGCTTCAATGTATTTAATTGCATTTAGTTGTGTTTCATTTCTTCAAAGACATGAAGGGGTTAACTTTTGTTTTTAATTGAATAATTAAAAGATGCTCTTTCCTTTAATTAGGAGGTTCCCAATAACAGCAAAAGTCAGCAGTGATCAAGTGTGGTGGAGCGCACACGAAACATGTCTGCAGTTGCTGTTCTGTGACCCTGAATTGCCAGTACTGAGCTATGGCTCACTTTGTTTTTAGTGTCTCTAATAAATTTTGTTTTTATCTTAACGTGACCCCGCTGCATGATATTTATCTAATTTTCCTGTTCTGGATTGGTGTAAAGCCCGGAAGTAGTTGTGAGTTTCCTGTATTCTCACATAGTCATATGGAATATAATGTCAGTATATACCAGGTTATAAATATCATTTATTTATATTATTCTTTAAAATAACTTCCAATAAAAATGTATATACAAAACAATTGAAATTAATATTTATTCTTAAATTCTTGAGATTAGTTAAATTTTAAACACATTGAAATATATTAAGTAGAGACTAGATTATGAATTGACTATACACGCTTATGCTGTTATAATATTCTTTACAAAGATCATAAAAGATATACCTTTAAAATTAACTTTATTCACAATGAATCACAATAAAATTCCACAATAAAATACCAGAGTATGGACTGTTTAGCTTAACAGTGTTTAGTTAAACAGTATAGCAAAAATACTTTAACATCCAATTGATATGCCAATTTATCTGAGCTGAAATAACCTCTTATTTAGCTACAAAAAAAAAAGTTTTAAAATATATCACAATAGCTACAAATAACTTAATACACCATAGAAGTTTAACTGCAATAATAAACCTGATTTAAGATATGAAATAAAGAAACCTTTATCTAGCAAACAAGATTATCTAGCATTGAATATGACTGGTTCTAATTTACACAGGACTATGGATATAACTTAACTTAAATCACCAGCTTATATTAAACTATAGCTATAGAATACCTTTGTTTTAAATATAAAAGTATGAAATAACCTTTTATGTGTTACCAGAGAAAATTGAAGTTCACCTCATAAATTAAGAGAGGTATTTTGCAATATGGATGAAAAGTTAGCCCAATTGTGCTTATAGTGACTGTGTCCCAAAAAGGCAGCAAGGTTATCAGTCAAAATTTTACCAAGCAAAGAGCCCTTCTTTCTCCTTGCATGAGGTTATATCACTTGATATACCCCACAAATTTATATTCTAATCATTGGTGAACCTTTTTGGATATGCACCACGGAGCTTGTCTCTGATTGGCTACTAGCAAATGCCATTTTTAACAGCCAAATATTTTTTGTTTGTAATACTGGATTTAGGCCATCGGGGGCAGCAGACCAAGGCAAACATTTTCATTTTCACCACGCTAACAGCTTACTATATCTTTTAATTGTATATTTAATATACTCACTATTTCCTGATATTTAATAAACCTATCTGGTCAGTGGCACATAGATGTCCCATCTATATAATTTAATATGTATCTATAGAGACTAAGCATGAGTATATCTCTAGTAATATTTTAAAATGCATTTAAAATCACATTTTCTATGATGGACTAGTGGTATAAATCAATAAATATATATGTTTATTTGACTTATCTGTATATCAGCTCATTTGATATACTGGTACATATTTAATTTCCTAGTCACATCTTATATCATAGATATACATGAGTATTATAGTTATTATTAATACATGTCTCAAACAGTGTTTAAGACATGGATTTTATTTATTAGTTTTCAGAAACTTATTAGAAACCTTCACCTTCACATCAGATTCTTCCCTGTAATGTTCACTAGATTTACTGGAAAACAAAGAAAAATGCATTTATTTTGATCCCTGGATATATATAATATATATATATATATATATATATATATTTATATATAATATATATAATATATATATATATATATATATATATATATATATATATATATATATATATATATATATATATATATATATATATATATATATATAATTTATACAGTCTGAGTATCAATTAAATCTTTGAGAATTATACAGTTCATATTGTTGAATTTCTAACTTCTCTTTCCAAAAAAAGATTTTAATATCTTATATGCATTTTAGCAAAATATGTCTATCTGTTTTCACTGAGATAATAGACATCTAAATTGTTGTTCATCCTGGAAAGTTATCTCAAATTGTAGACCTTTTCGGCTGCCTATCCACAGGGGTTCCTGTGATCTAATTAATGAATTTCTTAGGCTAAATTAATTTGAGATTCATTTCCTACAAAGGATTCATTGTTCCTGTGACTCCTTCTATCTTGCATACAAGTTTGCGGTATTCATCTCACAGCTCTTACACCTGCTGCCTGGATGGGTAAACTCCCTAACGGATTTCAGAAAACCTCCGGTCCTTACTACCTTTTAATTCAGCTGAAGTTACCTACCAGTCCTAATGGATTATCTCTACCGGATTGCCTCCCCGCTGCTACCACCTAACAGCAACAATAAGTCTGTCTCCGTGAATCTTCCAATCACGGAAGTAAGCAATGCCCCCCTGCTCGGACGCTGCTGTCCTCACGGGAGCTGTGAGCAGTTTTGGATTAGAACCCATAAGAGGGTAAGGAGCAGGCCTACAGTGTTCTCTGTGCATTTCCTTAGAAGACAATTCCCTTAAACAACTCCACCTTGAGCAATACGGAACGCTTCACTATTGCTACAACAGAGACCTATATACAAATTAAGTTGTTGCCTTGTACTTTGTTCCTCCTGCAGCCTTAAGGGAAAGCATACTTAAAGGGTGACATACAATGAACTCTCACATAACAGAGCTGTATGAAATCCTCTATCTGAATGTTATACAATATTCTCAACCAGTTTATTACTTTAGCAGTAGTACAACTTGAATTGCTGAAAGAGTTAAGCATTATTTCTTCTGCTACATTACAACAATTGTTGCAGACGAAGATACTGTGTATATATTTAATCAAACTTCACTGAAACTTGCTGGACTATGTCCCCATATTAGTTCAGAACTTAAAGTGATACATCCACACATTAATTGCATTAGGTTTGCAGTTGTGATCCAATCACTTCAGAGACATTCCTTAACATATAGACCCATTTATCCATAAAAGTGTGATTTTTAGGTATCCTAATTTTATAGGCAACTGGAGAAATGTTGTCAGTAATGACAAAATTACCCTTCCATGATGGAAGAAATTTCTTCTCCTTAACCTGATCTCTTCCAAAGTTATAAAGATAAACGTTATCATTTATTTCATATTCCTTTTTGGACATTTTGAGATCATAATAGGTTTTAGCAGCAGTTGCAGACTTTTCTATGTTCTTTTGAGCAAATGCAAAGGATATTGTAGGTGCTTCCTTAAGTTCTCCACATATCAATGTAAATTGGCGGGATTTATAAAGTTCTGGTCTGATGTACGGTACAATAGATGTTGTGGTAGAACCATTATAATACCAGTCATCAATTCAAAAGGTGACATCTTAGTAGCACTACTTTGAGTTGCTCTTAATGCCATTAGGACTAGAGGTAATTTTACATCCCAGTCTTTACCAGTTTCACTCACAAACTTTTTGAGGATTTTCACAATGGACTGGTTGTAACATTTTACGCCACCACTTGAGGCAGCTCTATATGCAATATGGAGCTTTCTTTTGACCCCTAGTATTTTCCACATCTTGGTCATCACTTCGCTAGTGAAGTGGGTTCCCTGATCTGATTTGGTTCGCTGGGGTAAACCAAATCTAGAAAACACGTGGTTGACGAGCAATGCTGCGCATGTTTCAGCACTATTGTTAGGTGCACTGATGCACTCTACCCATTTAGTAAACAGGCATGTCACTGTTAACATGTATTTGTTACCTTTATATGACCTAGTTACTGGACCAATAAAATCAATTTGTATATCTGACCATGGCATTACCATCCCCCTATTCTGCAGTGGCACTCTATGTGTTGGCGCAGTGGGTTGGAATTGCAGACAGATGAAACAACATTGACAGTAGGTTTTGAACATCCTTCAACATGTGCGGCCAAAAGGTGTAACCACCACGATGGCCAGATGTGGGAGCATCATGGGCATGTTGAAGCATGAGACCTCTGAACTTTGTAGGTACCACCCATTGCTGAATGCCAGTTTTGGAGGTTCTAATTAACAAACCATCCTGTAACTTGCATTGTGATTTGAATTTCCATAAGATTCTAAGATCTTCCTCGCCAATAACGTTCTCTTTTGATATGGAGCTACGTTCAGGATCTTCTATGTGTTTATAGAAGATGCCTACAATGGGGTCTTACTTTTGACTAGTGATCAGGTCCTCACTAGGAGAATCCTGACTCCATTGTATCAGGTTAGGCTCACTTTGTTGTTTAGCCTGGTTTCTGGTAATGGCTTCTACCTGGACTGCACCCATTAAGTGGTCGATATTAAGGAGTTCTCCAGTTATGGCTCCTTGTTTGGCTAATGAATCCACAAGATCATTGCCTTCCTTATCAGGACTTATAATCCTGAAATGACCCTTGGTCTTCTTCGCGTGTATGGTTAACCCATTGGACACCACCAGATTATCAATCTCGCAGAACAACTTGCCATGTTTGACTGGTTTGTTGTTAGTTTTCTGCATGCCATTATTCAACAAAACTGTCACACACGTAATTTGAGTCAGTAATGATCACAAATTCATGAATACTGTGTTCTATAGCCATCTCAATGGTTTTTAGAACAGCAGTTAGTTCTGCAACTTGACTGGATCTTGGTCCAATGTTGAAACCTACAGAAATGTTTGGGAATCTATTGACCCAAGTTATACCGACTAATCTGCGCTCATTATCAATAGTGGCATGGTAAGAACAACCATCAACATATACCCAAGGTAGTGTTTGACACTTGTCCTCGTATATTTTATATGGGGAAATCAATTGTTCCTCCAGGAAATCATCTTCTAATAACTCTTTCCCATGATCCTTAGCATTACAGTCATGGAGCTCAGCAAGCCCCTGTGTGACTGGATTCTTTTTGTTTTGCTTATAGCGGATTTCTAAAGGCCAGCCTTGTAAGGAAAGAGTTCAAACTGTTATGCGGCTATTACACAAATTTCCATCTCTTATTCTCTCACTTTGCAGATATAGCAAAAGCTGGTGGGACGTTTCTACAATAATTTTCTCACCCTGTATATAGCTGCGGAAATTTTGTAGAGCCCATACAGTAGATAAGAGGGCTTTTTCGCAATCGCTAAATTTGATTTCTACTGGGGATAAAGTTGTACTCGCATAAGCAATGACTTTACTTAAATCATCATGCTTTTGGTACAAAACAGCACTCATGCTTATATCTGTGTAACGTGTCTCTAAGTAGAAAGGTTTACCCCCTTCAGGGTACGCTAAGCAAGGTGCTTGAGTGAGTTTTCTCTTCAGCTCTCTGATGGCTGTCTCTTGAATCTCACTCTAGTGCCATTTCACATCTTTCTTTAGAAGAAGTAACAGTGGTTTAGCTAATTCTGCATAATTATTAATACATTTGCAAGAATAATTTGTCATACCCAGGAATGATCTCAATTCCTTAAAGTTAGTTGGGTTTTTAGAATTTATTATAGCTTCCACCTTTTTCTTCTGAGGATTTAACCCTTCAGAAGTAACTTCATGTCCTAAGAAGTTCACACAAGAGCTGCACCATTGAGCTTTTTGTAGGAATAATTTGACACCTGCTCTTTTAAGTTGGCTGAGGACATGTTTGAGTTCTGTGATGTGTTTTTCAAAGTCTGTGCTTTTGATTAAAACATCATCAACATAAGATAAGGTCCCCCTTTCCAGTGCATCAGGCATAGCCTTATGCATGAATACAGCAAATTCATGTTCTGAATTTAGGTATCCAAACAGGAGCCTTTGGAATGCATACTGGACCTTTTGGAATGAGAATGCAAGCTTATACTGGTCCTCCTCATGTACCTTTGTGGTCCAATATCCCTGTGCACAATCAATGTAAGTGAATATTTTAGATCCCTGCATCTGCACTAGGCACTGGTCAATAAATGGCACAGGCCAGCCAGACATGTACACTCATTTGCTTAGCTGTCTTAAGTCAGCACACAACACCATTGTCCCATTGAGGCTTAAGAACACCTAGAATAGGATTGTTATAAGAGCTGTGCACCTGTCTGATGATACGCCGTTCTTCCAGGTTCCTTATGATCTCTGCAAGAGAATATCATATGAGGCTAAAAGGGAAGTCTATATTGTTTAACAAAGACAGGAGGTGCATTGGGAAATGTTTGGATCTTGCATGTGCAAGTCTGTAGTCCCACAGTCATAAGAATCCCTAGCAAAAATATCCTTGTACTCCATCAGGAGTTCTCGTAGCTGTCGGTGTTCATCATAACTGGAACAGCCATTAGCTAAGGAGATTTGCTCTTTGACTATTTAATGAAATCCTGGATAGATTTCAGGCTATCCTATCTCATAGGCTTCTTTCAATCTAGAGGTGAGATCTCCTTGATTATAATTTACATTGCCCCCAGACTGGGTATTGGGGTATTCTTTCTCTTGATCGGCTGATCAAATACTAGAGAGGCTTCTTCAAATTTACAGATGCCTTCCTCTGAGCTGAAGGGATAAATAGACTGAATTGTAAATAGTCCCTCTGGCATAGATGCAAAGGATTGTTCTTCAGTTAAGTATCCTCAGGTATTAGCCCAATTACATTATTCTGGAATCCAAAAGTGTAATAACTTGATTCCAGCGCATATCCTATGGTAGTTTCCTTGGATAAGGTGATATCCTGCATGGTCATGTTATGAACAATAACATGTATTGGAATAGTTCCAATATTTACCATGGGAGTATGGGTCATTGTTATACCCAGACTTTTCATTCTATGGGAGAGGCAAATTAGTGTTTCAGAAGCTTTTAATTGCTGACGCCTTTATACCTGTAAGGATAAGAGACATTTATCAGCCCCAGCAGGGATTACAACATCGATTAGACACTTGCATATTCACAGCATATGGCAATTGCTGATTTGATTTCAGGGCTATTTTCATCCTGAAATACTTCATGGTCCCCCTTTAATTTGCTCCAGAGGCAAAGGTTAATCAAATCTATTTGTATGGCATATCTATGTAAGAGATCATTGCCAATGTATATTGCATTATGGGAAGCATTTAAAACTAAAAATAGGTGCTTCGCTGATTTATTACCTATGGAGATAGATAATAAACACTTAGCTGTGATGTTATAGCTTTCACATTTGTCATCCAGGTCATGGATCAAGAGATCTTGGGGAGAAAGATATTTAATCACTTTAGGTTCAGCGATCTGCGCTAATAAGCCTTCGCTTATATAGCTAGCTTCCTGTTTTAAACTCATTTTGGCATTGGATACTTGTTTTTTTTCCAAGGTCATGCACTTGCATAGGGATAAATAGATCATCTTTAACTTTCTCAATTTATGCAAGGGAAGTGAGAATGATCTCCCCTTTAGGGAATTTATAATCCCCTTGTGGAAAGATATGGTTAATACTTTCACCTTCTAGGGAAATATTTGCTATCTTTCCGGGTAAAATTTTAAAAGTATTACCATCGGAGCCACTTAAGTGAGTCTGATCATCCATTTATAGGATAGTGATTTCAGGTACAGAGTTATTCCTGAACTGAATCTCCACAGCATCTGGCTTCTCTTCCACCACGTGACAGTTGGGTGCGAGATATACCGGCCCGCTCATAATTAATAGGCCTTTTATTGTGACCAACTTACATATTTATGCAATCAGTTATGGTGCTTAATCGGTTCAGGAGATCATTACCAATAATTAAACGATCAGTTGGCAGATCCACTATAATTGACAGGGTGTCTTATTGACCCTGTTCCCCAGCCTTAGTTTTTAACCCATGCCGTACCGTAGATTTTTAGAGAGTCAGCCCTAACACGCTTAATTCTTTTAGTTTAGGTTGTGTGGGTGTAAGCTCATTTAGCTGTGTGTAGTACCTGTGGGATAAAATAGTTGCCTGAGATCCAGTATCAATTAATCCCATGAAGGGGTTAGCAACAGAATCATGGAGTTCAGCACATACATAATATCTTCCTGCAGTTTCTACAATTTTACAACATAAAATTTCCATTCTTACACAATTGTGGGCTTCGGCACGTTGTTACACCTATATTACCTGATGCAGAAATAATTTTTTATTCTTACAAGTCCATTCCTCTGCAATAGGGTCAACAAGGTTCCTGGTTGTTCTGCATCTGTGGGAATAAGGTTAGGAGAAAACTGCAAAGGAAGAGGTTTGTTAGAGCTTCCAGGCTGAGGTTGCTCATCATCACAGCTATATCGTCCGTTCCTGGTCTGTCGGGAGAGAACATGATTAGTACCATTATTGACATTTATAATTTTATTTGGTATATCTCTTCCCTCTCTCTCTGTAATACCGCAGCATTTATGACTGTGCCTGTGTCCCACTGCTGGCCACTGGCTGTACCCCTAAAAAAGGATTATTAGGTTGCTGAGCCATCAAAGCTTGACTCATATTAGTAAATAGTGTACATAATTGACTTACTTGCGTACTGAGTTGGCCCACTTAAATGGACAAGCTATTTTTACCCATGGACCGATTTTTTGATGTCCCAGGGTATTGATTCCTGGATCCTTGGGATCCCTCAGAATCAACAGTCTGAGTATCAATTAAATCTTTGAGAATTATACAGTTCATATAGATGAATTTCTAACTTCTCTTTCCAAAACCAAGATTTAAATTCTTATATGCTTTTAGCAAAATATGTCTGTTTTCTCCTGCTATTTTCCATTGAGACGTACGTCTGAGCTTTGTGTATTTGAAACTCAGAAGGGGACACTTAACACTGAGATAATAGACATCTAAATTGTTGATCATCCTGGAAAGGTATCTCAAATTGTAGACCTTTCGGCTGCCTATCCACAGGGGTTCCTGTGATCTAAGTAATGAATTTCTTAGGCTAAATTAATTTAGAGATTTCAATATTGGAAGGCTATCCAACAATAATTCATTAGAAGTTACCTCTCTTCTGAGACCATGATCAAAGGCTCTTTAGATGTGACATTATCTCTTAAAGTTTGGGACCAATGTTTCTGTCTATTTCTTTTGTTCTACAAGTCTGTAGTTGAGATCAAATGAGAGGTGTTGATATCACCCATTCCAGCGTTTGTTTACAATGCAGCTAAATCAATTCATAGTAGATATTAGCTAAATGAGATATTAAATTATGTAATATCTAATGCAACTCAGCCATACCCTGACAATAGGGTTTGTCCTCTGTAAATAGATTTTAAGGGTTCTAGGTACACAGCAGGGGCAGGTTGTATTCTCACATAGGTATATAGGGATTTTCCTCTGTAGGTTTATGGTGAGGGTTCTAGGTACACAGCAGGGGGGCAGCCTGTATTATCACATAGGGATACAGGGATTGTCCTCTGTAAGTAGATGGTGAGAGTTCTAGGTACACAGCAGGGGGCAGGTTGCATTGTCATATAGGTATATAGGGATTGTCCTCTGTAAGTAAATGGTGAAGGTTCTAGGTACATAGCAGTGAGCAGGTTTGTATATTTGTGAATGTTGAGATGTTATATTGGTTTCACTGGTAAAAATAAATAATTGAAATGGGTATATATTTGTTTTTTGTTAAGTTGCCTAATAATTATGCACAGTAATAGTCACCTGCACACACAGATATCCCTTTAAAATAGCTATAACTAAAAGTTATTAACCAATAATCCGCCGCTCCCCAATATCACTGACACAAAAAAATATTAACCCCTATTCCGCTGCTCCCCAACACTAATAAAAAATGATTAACCCCTATTCTGCCGGTCCCCGACATCGCCGACACTAATAAAAGCTATTAACCCCTAATCCGCTGCTACCCAATATCGCTGACACAAAAAAATATTAACCCATATTACGCCGCTTCGACATCGCCGACACTAATAGAAATGATTAACCCCTATTCCGCCGCTCCCTGACATCGCCAACACTAATAAAAGCTATTAACCCCTAATCCACCGCTCCCCGACATCGCCGACACTAAATATAATTATTAACCCCTAATCTGCCACTCCCCGACACTAATAAAAGTTATTAACCCCTAATCCACCACTCTCCAATATCGCTGACACTGAAAAAAATATTAACCCCTATTCCGCTGCTCCCTGACATAGCCGACACAAATTAAAGTTATTAACCTCTATTCCACTGCTCCCCAACATCGCCAACACTAATAACAATTATTAACCCCTATTCCGCTGTTCCCCGACACTAATTAAAGTTATTAACACCTAAACCGCCGGCCCCCCACATAGCCAACACTATAATAAAGTATTAACCCCTAAACCTCCAGCCCCCCACATCCTAACTACTAAACTAAACGTAGCAACCCCTAAATCGCCGGCCCCCCACAACGCAAATCACTAAATTAAACTATTAACCCCTAAACCTAACAACCCCCTAACTTTAAATTAAAATTAAAATATAAACTATCCTAAAATAAATATAAACCTACATGTGAAATAAAAAAAAAAAATAAGTTTAAACTATAAATTAACCTAACATAACTATTCTAATAAAATAAAAAAAATACCAATTAAAAAATCTACATTACAAATAAAAAAAAAACCTGACACTACGAAAAAAATAAAAAAATCTAAATTTAAAAATAAATAATAATCACTAAATTACGAAAAAATAAAAAGCTCTAAGATTACAAAAAATAATAAACAACATTTTTTAAAAATAAAAACTATTACACCTAATCTAATAGCTCTATAAAAATAAAAAATCCCCCCAAAATAAAAACACCCCCTAACCTACAATAGACTACTAACAGCCCTTAAAAGGGCCTTTGTAGGGCATTGCCCTAAGTTAAACAGCTCTTTTACATGAAAAAAAATTACTAAGTCCCCCCTAAAAGTAAACCAACCCCCCAAAATAACAAACCTAACTATAAAAAATCTGAAGCTACCCATTGCCCCTAAAAGGGCATTTGTATGGGCATTCCACTCTTTTACAATTGCCCAAAGCCCTAATCTAAAAAAAAAAAAACACCCCTAAAATCTACTCACGGTTCCTGAAATCCGGACATCCATCTTCATCCAGGCGTCGAGAAATCTTCATCCAGCTGAAAGCCCTTTTAAGGGCAATGCCCATACAAATGCCCCTTTAGGGGCAATGGGTAGCTTCCAATTTTTTATAGTTAGGTTTTTTTATTTTGAGAGTTGGTTGGGTGGGGGAGTTTCCTTTTAGGGGGGGATCTAGTAATTTTTTTAATATAAAAGAGCTGTTTAACTTAGGGCAATGCCCTATAAAATGTCCTTTTTAAGGGCTATTGGTAGTTTATTGCAGGTTAGGGGGGTGTTTTTATTTTGGGGGGCTTTTTTATTTTTATAGGGCTACAAGATTAGGTGTAATTATTTTTTGGAAGCTTAGAGTTTTTACATTTTTCGTAATTCAGTGTTTATTATTTTTTGTAATTTTAGATTTTTTTAATTTTTTTTCATAGTGTTTTATTTAATTGAGGTTTTTAATTGGTAATATTTTTTTATATATATGTTAGGACAATTTATAGTTTAAACAATGCAATGTGTAGGGGGCGGCGGTTTAGGGGTTAATAGGTTTAGTTTAGTAGTTACAATGTGGGGGACTGGAGGTTTAGGGGTTAATACTTTATTATAGTGTTGGCAATGTGGGGGCCGGCGGTTTAGGGGTTAATAGGTTTATATAGTGTCTGTGATGTCGAGGGGTGGCAGATTAAGGGTTAGGTTTATTTAATAGTCATTTTTTTGAGAGCAGAAACAGCTTCATATAGAATCTAATGGGGATCGCGGTGTGAGGTGATACAAAGATATAATATACTGCAATTAATTTGCTTCTAGTTTAAGAGATTGTCTCTTCTTTTGAGGCAACTTGATTAAGGGAGATATTGTAAAAGAGATCAGTGGATGTTAGAGAAGGAAATGGTTAAATGAGTATGGTAAAAGTGCATGAGTTCGGTGAGAGCGTATGAGTATGGTGACACAATATGAGAATGGTGAGAGCACATGAGTATAACAAGAGCACGATGGGTATGGTGAGAGCACATGAGCATAGTAAGAGCACATGAGTATGGTGAGAGCACATGAGTATAACAAGAGCACATGGGTATGGTGAGAGCACATGAGCATAGTAAGAGCACATGAGTATGGTGAGAGCACATGATTATAACAAGAGCACATGGGTATGGTGAGAGCACATGAGTATAGTAAGAGCACATGAGTATGGTGAGAGCACATGAGTATAACAAGAGCACATGGGTATGGTGAGAGCACATGAGCATAGTAAGAGCACATGAGTATGGTGAGAGCACATGATTATAACAAGAGCACATGGGTATGGTGAGAGCACATGAGTATAGTAAGAGCACATGAGTGTGGTGAGAGCACATGAGTAAGGTAAGAGCACATAAGTATGGTAAGAGCACATGAGTAGGGTAAAAGAGCATGAGTATGGTGAGAGCACATGAGTAGGGTAAGAGCACATGAGTATGGTGAGAGCGCATGAGTATGGTGAGAGCACATGAGTAGGGTGAGAGCAAATGAGTAGGGTAAGAGCACATGAGTATGGTGAGAGCGCATGAGTATGGTGAGAGCACATGAGTAGGGTAAGAACACATGAGTATGGTAAGAGCGCATGAGTATGGTGAGAGCACATGAGTATGGTAAGAGCACATGAGTATGGTGAGAGCACATGAGTATGGTGAGAGCACATGAGTATGGTAAGAGCGCATGAGTATGGTGAGAGTGCATGAGTATGGTAGGAGTACATAAGTATGGTAAGAGTGCATGAATATGGTAAGAGAAGAGTGCATGAGTATGGTGAGAGTGCATGAGTATGGTAGGAGTACATAAGTATGGTGAGAGCACATTAATATGGTAAGAGATCATGAGTATAATGAGCGCACATGAGTATAGTAAGAGCACATGAGTAGGGTAAGAGCGCATGAGTAGGGTAAGAGCGCATGAGTATGGTAAGAACACATGGGTATGGTAAGA
Organism: Bombina bombina; assembly: GCF_027579735.1. Classification (NCBI taxonomy): domain Eukaryota; kingdom Metazoa; phylum Chordata; class Amphibia; order Anura; family Bombinatoridae; genus Bombina; species Bombina bombina. The sequence continues at coordinate 1,421,692,637 of NC_069500.1, forward strand.
GCACATGAGTAGGGTAAGAGCACATGAGTATGGTAAGAGCACATGAGTATGGTGAGAGCGCATGAGTATGGTGAGAGCACATGAGTAGGGTAAGAACACATGAGTATGGTAAGAGCGCATGAGTATGGTGAGAGCACATGAGTATGGTAAGAGCACATGAGTATGGTGAGAGCGCATGAGTATGGTGAGAGCACATGAGTATGGTAAGAGCGCATGAGTATGTTGAGAGTGCATGAGTATGGTGAGAGTGCATGAGTATGGTGAGAGCACATGAGTAGGGTAAGAGCACATGAGTATGGTAAGAGCGCATGGGTATGGTGAGATCGCATGAGTATGGTGGGAGCAAATGAGTATAGTAAGAGCACATGAGTATGGTGAGAGCACATGAGTATGGTGAGAAAACATGAGTATGGTAAGAGCGCATGAGTATGGAAAGAGCTCATGAGTATGGTGAGATCACATGAGTAGGGTAAGAGCGCAAGAGTATGGTGAGAGCACATGAGTATATATTGAGAGCACATGAGTATAATGAGAGCACATGAGTATAGTAAGAGCACATGAGTATAGTAAGAGCACATAAGTATAATAAGAGCACATGAACATAATGAGAGCGCATGAGTATGGTGAGAGCACATGAGTATAGTAAGAGCAAATGAGTATAGTAAGAGCACATGAGTATGGTGAGAATACATGAGTATGGTGAGAGCACATGAGTATGGTGAGAACACATGAGTATGGTAAGAGTTCATGAGTATGTGAGAGCACATGAGTAGGGTAGGAGCACATGAGTATGGTAAGAGTGCATGAGTATGGTAAGAACACATGGGTATGGTAAGAGCACATGTGTAGGCTAAAAGCGCATGAGTATGGTGAGAGCACATGAGTAGGGTAAGAGCGCATGAGTAGGGTAAGAGCACATGAATATGGTGAGAGCACATGAGTAGGGTAAGAGCGCATGCATAGGGTGAGCGCATGAGTAGGGTAAGAGCGTATGAGTAGGGTAAGAGCGCATGAGTAGGGTAAGAGCACATGAGTAGGGTAAGAGCGCATGAGTAGGGTAAGAGCGCATGAGTAGGGTAAGAGCACATGAGTAGGGTAAGAGCTCATGAGTAGGGTAAGAGCGCATGAGTATGGTAAGAAAACATGGGTATGGTAAGAGCACATGAGTAGGGTAAAAGAGCATGAGTATGGTGAGAGCACATGAGTAGGGTAAGAGCACATGAGTATGGTAAGAGCGCATGAGTATGGTGAGAGCACATGAGTATGGTAAGAGCACATGAGTATGGTGAGAGCGCATGAGTATGGTGAGAGCACATGAGTATGGTAAGAGCGCATGAGTATGGTAAGAACACATGGGTATGGTAAGAGCACATGAGTAGGGTAAAAGAGCATGAGTATGGTGAGAGCACATGAGTAGGGTAAGAGCACATGAATATGGTAAGAGCACATGAGTATGGTGAGAGCGCATGAGTATGGTGAGAGCACATGAGTAGGGTAAGAACACATGAGTATGGTAAGAGCGCATGAGTATGGTGAGAGCACATGAGTATGGTAAGAGCACATGAGTATGGTGAGAGCGCATGAGTATGGTGAGAGCACATGAGTATGGTAAGAGCGCATGAGTATGGTGAGAGTGCATGAGTATGGTGAGAGTGCATGAGTATGGTGAGAGCACATGAGTAGGGTAAGAGCACATGAGTATGGTAAGAGCGCATGGGTATGGTGAGAGCGCATGAGTATGGTGGGAGCACATGAGTATAGTAAGAGCACATGAGTATGGTGAGAGCACATGAGTAGGGTGAGAGAACATGAGTATGGTAAGAGCGCATGAGTATGGAAAGAGCTCATGAGTATGGTGAGAGCACATGAGTAGGGTAAGAGCGCAAGGGTATGGTGAGAGCACATGAGTATATATTGAGAGCACATGAGTATAATGAGAGCACATGACTATAGTAAGAGCACATGCGTATAGTAAGAGCACATAAGTATAATAAGAGCACATGAACATAATGAGAGCGCATGAGTATGGTGAGAGCACATGAGTATAGTAAGAGCAAATGAGTATAGTAAGAGCACATGAGTATGGTGAGAATACATGAGTATGGTGAGAGCACATGAGTATGGTGAGAACACATGAGTATGGTAAGAGTTCATGAGTATGGTAAAAGCACATGAGTAGGGTAGGAGCACATGAGTATGGTAAGAGTGCATGAGTATGGTAAGAACACATGGGTATGGTAAGAGCACATGTGTAGGCTAAAAGCGCATGAGTATGGTGAGAGCACATGAGTAGGGTAAGAGCGCATGAGTAGGGTAAGAGCACATGAATATGGTGAGAGCACATGAGTAGGGTAAGAGCGCATGCGTAGGGTGAGCGCATGAGTAGGTTTAGGTTAAGAGCGTATGAGTAGGGTAAGAGCGCATGAGTAGGGTAAGAGCACATGAGTAGGGTAAGAGCGCATGAGTAGGGTAAGAGCACATGAGTAGGGTAAGAGCGCATGAGTATGGTAAGAAAACATGGGTATGGTAAGAGCACATGAGTAGGGTAAAAGAGCATGAGTATGGTGAGAGCACATGAGTAGGGTAAGAGCACATGAGTATGGTAAGAGCGCATGAGTATGTTGAGAGCGCATGAGTATGGTGAGAGCACATGAGTATGGTAAGAGCGCATGAGTATGGTGAGAGCACATGAGTATGGTTAGAGTGCATGAGTATGGTGAGAGCACATGAGTATGGTAAGAGCACATGAGTATGGTGAGAGCGCATGAGTATGGTGAGAGCACATGAGTAGGGTAAGAGCACATGAGTATGGTGAGAGCGCATGAGTATGGTGAGAGCGCATGAGTATGGTGAGAGCACATGAGTATAGTAAGAGCACATGAGTATGGTGAGAGCGCATGAGTATGGTGAGAGCACATGAGTATGGTAAGAACGCATGAGTATGGAAAGAGCGCATGAGTATGGTGAGAGCACATGAGTAGGGTAAGAGCGCATGAGTATGGTGAGAGCACATGAGTATAATGAGAGCACATGAGTATAATGAGAGCACATGGGTATAGTAAGAGCACATGAGTATAGTAAGAGCACATAAGTATAATAAGAGCACATGAACATAATGAGAGCGCATGAGTATGGTGAGAGCACATGAGTATAGTAAGAGCAAATGAGTATAGTAAGAGCATATGAGTATGGAGAGAACACATGAGTATGGTGAGAGCACATGAGTATGGTGAGAACACATGAGTATGGTAAGAGTGCATGAGTATGGTAAGAGTGCATGAGTATAGTAAGAGCAAATGAGTATATTAAGAACACATGGGTATGGTAAGAGCACATGAGTAGGGTAAAAGCGCATGAGTATGGTGAGAGCACATGAGTAGGGTAAGAGCGCATGAGTAGGGTAAGAGCGCATGAGTATGGTGAGCGCACATGAGTAGGGTCAGAGCGCATGCATAGGGTGAGCGCATGAGTAGGGTAAGAGCGCATGAGTAGGGTAAGAGCACATGAGCATGGTAAAAGCGCATGAGTAGGGTAAGAGCGCATGAGTATGGTGAGAGTGCATGAGTATGGTAGGAGTACATAAGTATGGTAAGAGTGCATGAATATGGTAAGAGTTGAGTGCATGAGTATGGTAAAAGTGCATGAGTATGGTGAGAGCACATTAGTTTGGTAAGAGCTCATGAGTATAATGAGAACACATGAGTATAGTAAGAGCACATGAGTAGGGTAAGAGCGCATGAGTAGGGTAAGAGCGCATGAGTAGGGTAAGAACGCATGGGTATGGTAAGAGCACATGAGTAGGGTAAAAGAGCATGAGTATGGTGAGAGCACATGAGTAGGGTAAGAGCACATGAGTATGGTAAGAGCACATGAGTATGGTGAGAGCGCATAAGTATAGTGAGAGCATATGAGTAGGGTAAGAACACATGAGTATGGTAAGACCGCATGAGTATAGTGAGAGCACATGAGTATGGTAAGAGCACATGAGTATGGTGAGAGCGCATGAGTATGGTGAGAGCACATGAGTATGGTAAGAGCGCATGAGTATGGTGAGAGTGCATGAGTATGGTGAGAGCTCATGAGTAGGGTAAGAGCACATGAGTATGGAAAGAGCGCATAAGTATGATGATAGCACATGAGTAGGGTAAGAGCGCATGAGTATGGTGAGAGCACATGAGTATAATGAGAGCACATGAGTATAATGAGAGCACAAGAGTATAGTAAGAGCACATGAGTATAGTAAGAGCACATAAGTATAATAAGAGCACATGAACATAATGAGAGCGCATGAGTATGGTGAGAGCACATGAGTATAGTAAGAGCAAATGAGTATAGTAAGAGAACATGAGTATGGAGAAAACACATGAGTATGGTGAGAGCACATGAGTATGGTGATAACTCATGAGTATGGTAAGAGTGCATGAGTATGGTGAGAGCACATGAGTAGGGTAGGAGCACATGAGTATGGTAAGAGTGCATGAGTATGCTAAGAACACATGGATATGGTAAGAGCACATGAGTAGGGTAAAAGCGCATGAGTATGGTGAGAGCACATGAGTAGCGTAAGAGCGCAAGAGTAGGGTAAGAGCGCATGAGTATGGTGAGAGCACATGAGTAGGGTCAGAGCGCATGCGTAGGGTGAGCGCATGAGTAGGGTAAGAGCCCATGAGTAGGGTAAGAGCGCATGAGTTGGGTAAGAGCACACGAGTAGGGTAAGAGCGCATGAGTAGGGTAAGAGCGCATGAGTAGGGTAAGAGCACATGAGTATGGTAAGAGCGCATGAGTAGGGTAAGAGCGCATGAGTATGGTGAGAGTGCATGAGTATGGTAGGAGTACATAAATATGGTAAGAGTGCATGAATATGGTAAGAGTAGAGTGCATGAGTATGGTAAAAGTGCATGAGTATGGTGAGAGCACATTAGTATGGTAAGAGCTCATGAGTATAATGAGAGCACATGAGTATAGTATTAGCCCATGAGTAGGGTAAGAGCGCATGAGTAGGGTAAGAGCGCATGAGTATGGTAAGAACGCATGGGTATGGTAAGAGCACATGAGTAGGGTAAAAGAGCATGAGTATGGTGAGAGCACATGAGTAGGGTAAGAGCACATGAGTATGGTAAGAGCACATGAGTATGGTGAGAGCACATGAGTATGGTGAGAGCACATGAGTAGGGTAAAAACACATGAGTATGGTAAGAGCGCATGAGTATGGTGAGAGCGCATGAGTATGGTGAGAGCACATGAGTATAGTAAGAGCGCATGAGTATGGTGAGAGCGCATGAGTATGGTGAGAGCACATGAGTAGGGTAAGAGCACATGAGTATGGAAAGAGCGCATGAGTATGGTGAGAGCACATAAGTAGGGTAAGAGCGCATGAGTATGGTGAGAGCACATGAGTATAATGAGAGCACATGAGTATAATGAGAGCACATGAGAATAGTAAGAGCACATGAGTATAGTAAGAGCACATAAGTATAATAAGAGCACATGAACATAATGAGAGCGCATGAGTATGGTGAGAGCACATGAGTATAGTAAGAGCAAATGAGTATAGAAAGAGCACATGAGTATGGTGAGAACACATGAGTATGGTGAGAGCACATGAGTATGGTGAGAACACAGTAGTATGGTAAGAGTGCATGAGTATGGTGAGAGCACATGAGTAGGGTAGGAGCACATGAGTATGGTAAGAGTGCATGAGTATAGTAAGAACACATGGGTATGGTAAGAGCACATGTGTAGGGTAAAAGCGCATGCGTATGGTGAGAGCACATGAGTAGGGTAAGAGCGCATGAGTAGGGTAAGAGCGCATGAGTATGGTGAGAGCACATGAGTAGGGTAAGAGCGCATGAGTAGGGTAAGAGCGCATGAGTAGGGTAAGAGCAAATGAGTAGGGTAAGAGCGCGTGAGTAGGGTAAGAGCACATGAGTAGGGTAAGAGCGCATGAGTAGGGTAAGAGCGCATGAGTATGGTGAGAGCACATGAGTAGGGTAAGAGCGCATGAGTAGGGTAAGAGCACATGAGTATGGTGAGAGCACATGAGTAGGGTAAGAGCACATGAGTATGGTGAGAGCACATTAGTATGGTAAGAGCGCATGAGTATGGTGAGAGAACATGAGTAGGGTAAGAGCACATGAGTATGGTAAGAGCACTTGAGTATGGTGAGAGCGCATGAGTATGGTGAGAGAACATGAGTATGGTAAGAGCGCATGAGTATGGTGAGAGTGCATGAGTATGGTGAGAGCTCATGAGTAGGGTAAGAGCACATGAGTATGGAAAGAGCGCATAAGTATGATGATAGCACATGAGTAGGGTAAGAGCGCATGAGTATGGTGAGAGCACATGAGTATAATGAGAGCACATGAGTATAATGAGAGCACAAGAGTATAGTAAGAGCACATGAGTATAGTAAGAGCACATAAGTATAATAAGAGCACATGAACATAATGAGAGCGCATGAGTATGGTGAGAGCACATGAGTATAGTAAGAGCAAATGAGTATAGTAAGAGAACATGAGTATGGAGAAAACACATGAGTATGGTGAGAGCACATGAGTATGGTGAGAACACATGAGTATGGTAAGAGTGCATGAGTATGGTGAGAGCACATGAGTAGGGTAGGAGCACATGAGTATGGTAAGAGTGCATGAGTATGGTAAGAACACATGGATATGGTAAGAGCACATGAGTAGGGTAAAAGCGCATGAGTATGGTGAGAGCACATGAGTAGCGTAAGAGCGCAAGAGTAGGGTAAGAGCGCATGAGTATGGTGAGAGCATATGAGTAGGGTCAGAGCGCATGCGTAGGGTGAGCGCATGAGTAGGGTAAGAGCGCATGAGTAGGGTAAGAGCGCATGAGTTGGGTAAGAGCACATGAGTAGGGTAAGAGCGCATGAGTAGGGTAAGAGCGCATGAGTAGGGTAAGAGCACATGAGTATGGTAAGAGCGCATGAGTAGGGTAAGAGCGCATGAGTATGGTGAGAGTTCATGAGTATGGTAGGAGTACATAAATATGGTAAGAGTGCATGAATATGGTAAGAGTAGAGTGCATGAGTATGGTAAAAGTGCATGAGTATGGTGAGAGCACATTAGTATGGTAAGAGCTAATGAGTATAATGAGAGCACATGAGTATAGTATTAGCCCATGAGTAGGGTAAGAGCGCATGAGTATGGTAAGAACGCATGGGTATGATAAGAGCACATGAGTAGGGTAAAAGAGCATGAGTATGGTGAGAGCACATGAGTAGGGTAAGAGCACATGAGTATGGTAAGATCACATGAGTATGGTGAGAGCGCATGAGTATGGTGAGAGCACATGAGTAGGGTAAAAACACATGAGTATGGTAAGAGCGCATGAGTATGGTGAGAGCACATGAGTATAGTAAGAGCACATGAGTATGGTGAGAGCGCATGAGTATGGTGAGAGCACATGAGTATAGTAAGAGCGCATGAGTATGGTGAGAGCGCATGAGTATGGTGAGAGCACATGAGTAGGGTAAGAGCACATGAGTATGGAAAGAGCGCATGAGTATGGTGAGAGCACATAAGTAGGGTAAGAGCGCATGAGTATGGTGAGAGCACATGAGTATAATGAGAGCACATGAGTATAATGAGAGCACATGAGTATAGTAAGAGCACATGAGTATAGTAAGAGCACATAAGTATAATAAGAGCACATGAACATAATGAGAGCGCATGAGTATGGTGAGAGCACATGAGTATAGTAAGAGCAAATGAGTATAGAAAGAGCACATGAGTATGGTGAGAACACATGAGTATGGTGAGAGCACATGAGTATGGTGAGAACACAGTAGTATGGTAAGAGTGCATGAGTATGGTGAGAGCACATGAGTAGGGTAGGAGCACATGAGTATGGTAAGAGCACATGGGTATGGTAAGAGCACATGTGTAGGGTAAAAGCGCATGCGTATGGTGAGAGCACATGAGTAGGGTAAGAGCGCATGAGTAGGGTAAGAGCGCATGAGTATGATGAGAGCACATGAGTAGGGTAAGAGCGCATGAGTAGGGTAAGAGCGCATGAGTAGGGTAAGAGCAAATGAGTAGGGTAAGAGCGTGTGAGTAGGGTAAGAGCACATGAGTAGGGGTAAGAGCGCATGAGTAGGGTAAGAGCGCATGAGTATGTGAGAGCACATGAGTAGGGTAAGAGCGCATGAGTAGGGTAAGAGCACATGAGTATGGTGAGAGCACATGAGTAGGGTAAGAGCACATGAGTATGGTGAGAGCACATGAGTAGGGTAAGAGCGCATGAGTATGGTAAGAGCACATGAGTAGGGTAAGAGCACCTGAGTATGGTGAGAGCACATTAGTATGGTAAGAGCGCATGAGTATGGTGAGAGAACATGAGTAGGGTAAGAGCACATGAGTAATGGTAAGAGCACTTGAGTATGGTGAGAGCACATGAGTATAATGAGAGCACATGAGAATAGTGAGAGCACATGACTATGGTAAGAGCACATGAGTATGGTGAGAGAACATGAGTAGGGTAAGAGCACATGAGTATGGTAAGAGCACTTGAGTATGGTGAGAGCACATGAGTATAATGAGAGCACATGAGAATAGTGAGAGCACATGACTATGGTAAGAGCACATGAGTATGGTGAGAGCACATTAGTAGGGTAAGAGTGCATGAGTATGGTAAGAGCGCATGAGTATGGTGAGAGCACATGAGTAGTGTAAGAGCACATGAGTATTGTAAGAGCGCATGAGTATAATGAGAGTACATGAGTATAGTGAAAGCACATGAGTATGATAAGAGCGCATGAGTATAATGAGAGTACATGAGTATAGTGAAAGCACATGAGTATGGTAAGAGTGCATGAGTATGGTTAGAGCACATGAGTATGGTAAGATTGCATGAGTATGGTGAGAGCACATGAGTATAGTTAGAGCACATGAGTATGGTGAGAGCACATGGGTATAGTAAGAGCACATGAGTATGGTAAGAGTGCATAAATATGGTGAGAGCACATGAGTATGGTAAGAGTGCATGAGTATGGTGAGAGCACATGAGTAGGGTAGGAGCACATGAGTATGGTAAGAGTGCATGAGTAGGGTAAAAGCGCATGAGTATGGTGAGAGCACATAAGTAGGGTAAGAGCGCATGAGTAGGGTAAGAGCACATGAGTATGGTGAGAACACAGTAGTATGGTAAGAGTGCATGAGTATGGTGAGAGCACATGAGTAGGGTAGGAGCACATGAGTATGGTAAGAGTGCATGAGTATAGTAAGAACACATGGGTATGGTAAGAGCACATGTGTAGGGTAAAAGTGCATGCGTATGGTGAGAGCACATGAGTAGGGTAAGAGCGCATGAGTAGGGTAAGAGCGCATGAGTATGATGAGAGCACATGAGTAGGGTAAGAGCGCATGAGTAGGGTAAGAGCGCATGAGTAGGGTAAGAGCAAATGAGTAGGGTAAGAGCGTGTGAGTAGGGTAAGAGCACATGAGTAGGGTAAGAGCGCATGAGTAGGGTAAGAGCGCATGAGTATGGTGAGAGCACATGAGTAGGGTAAGAGCGCATGAGTAGGGTAAGAGCACATGAGTATGGTGAGAGCACATGAGTAGGGTAAGAGCACATGAGTATGGTGAGAGCACATGAGTAGGGTAAGAGCGCATGAGTATGGTAAGAGCACATGAGTAGGGTAAGAGCACCTGAGTATGGTGAGAGCACATTAGTATGGTAAGAGCGCATGAGTATGGTGAGAGAACATGAGTAGGGTAAGAGCACATGAGTATGGTAAGAGCACTTGAGTATGGTGAGAGCACATGAGTATAATGAGAGCACATGAGAATAGTGAGAGCACATGACTATGGTAAGAGCACATGAGTATGGTGAGAGAACATGAGTAGGGTAAGAGCACATGAGTATGGTAAGAGCACTTGAGTATGGTGAGAGCACATGAGTATAATGAGAGCACATGAGAATAGTGAGAGCACATGACTATGGTAAGAGCACATGAGTATGGTGAGAGCACATTAGTAGGGTAAGAGTGCATGAGTATGGTAAGAGCGCATGAGTATGGTGAGAGCACATGAGTAGTGTAAGAGCACATGAGTATTGTAAGAGCGCATGAGTATAATGAGAGTACATGAGTATAGTGAAAGCACATGAGTATGATAAGAGCGCATGAGTATAATGAGAGTACATGAGTATAGTGAAAGCACATGAGTATGGTAAGAGTGCATGAGTATGGTTAGAGCACATGAGTATGGTAAGATTGCATGAGTATGGTGAGAGCACATGAGTATAGTTAGAGCACATGAGTATGGTGAGAGCACATGGGTATAGTAAGAGCACATGAGTATGGTAAGAGTGCATAAATATGGTGAGAGCACATGAGTATGGTAAGAGTGCATGAGTATGGTGAGAGCACATGAGTAGGGTAGGAGCACATGAGTATGGTAAGAGTGCATGAGTAGGGTAAAAGCGCATGAGTATGGTGAGAGCACATAAGTAGGGTAAGAGCGCATGAGTAGGGTAAGAGCACATGAGTAGGGTAAGAGCACATGAGTATAATAAGAGCACATGAGTAGGGTAAGAGCGCATGAGTTTGGTAAGAGCGCATGAGTATGGTAAGAGCGCATGAGTATGGTGAGAGCACATGAGTAGGGTAAGAGCGCATGAGTATGGTGAGAGCACATGAGTAGGGTAAGAGCGCATGAGTATGGTAAGAGCGCATGAGTATGGTGAGAGCACATGAGTAGGGTAAGAGCGCATGAGTATGGTGAGAGCACATGGGTATAGTTAGAGCACATGAGTAGGGTAAGAGCGCATGAGTATAATGAGAGCCCATGAGTATAGTGAAAGCACATGAGTATAGTAAGAGCACATGAGTAGGGTAAGAGCGCATGAGTAGGGTAAGAGTGCATGAGTATGGTAAGAACACATGAGTAGGTAAAAGCGCATGAGTATGGTGAAAGCACATGAGTAGGGTAAGAACACATAAGTATGGTAAGAGCGCATGAGTATGGTGAGAGCACATGAGTATGGTAAGAGCACATGAGTATGGTGAGAGCGCATGAGTATGGTGAGAGCACATGAGTATAGTAAGAGCGCATGAGTATGGAAAGAGCGCATGAGTATGGTGAGAGCACATAAGTAGCGTAAGAGCGCATGAGTATGGTGAGAGCACATGAGTATAATGAGAGCACATGAGTATAATGAGAGCACATGAGTATAGTAAGAGCACATGAGTATAGTAAGAGCACATAAGTATAATAAGAGCACATGAACATAATGAGAGCGCATGAGTATGGTGAGAGCACATGAGTATAGTAAGAGCAAATGAGTATAGAAAGAGCACATGAGTATGGTGAGAACACATGAGTATGGTGAGAGCACATGAGTATGGTGAGAACACATTAGTATGGTAAGAGTGCATGAGTATGGTGAGAGCACATGAGTAGGGTAGGAGCACATGAGTATGGTAAGAGTGCATGAGTATAGTAAGAACACATGGGTATGGTAATAGCACATGTGTAGGGTAAAAGCGCATGAGTATGGTGAGAGCACATGAGTAGGGTAAGAGCGCATGAGTAGGGTAAGAGCGCATGAGTATGGTGAGAGCACATGAGTAGGGTAAGAGCGCATGAGTAGGGTAAGAGCGCATGAGTAGGGTAAGATCAAAGGAGTAGGGTAACAGCGCGTGAGTAGGGTAAGAGCACATGAGTAGGGTAAGAGCGCATGAGTAGGGTAAGAGCGCATGAGTAGGGTAAGAGCACATGAGTATGGTGAGAGCACATGAGTAGGGTAAGAGCGCATGAGTATGGTGAGAGCACATGAGTAGGGTAAGAGCGCATGAGTATGGTAAGAGCACATGAGTAGGGTAAGAGCACATGAGTATGGTGAGAGCACATTAGTATGGTAAGAGCGCATGAGTATGGTGAGAGAACATGAGTAGGGTAAGAGCACATGAGTATGGTAAGAGCACTTGAGTATGGTGAGAGCACATGAGTATAATGAGAGCACATGAGAATAGTGAGAGCACATGACTATGGTAAAAGCACATGAATATGGTGAGAGCACATTAGTAGGGTAAGAGTGCATGAGTATTGTAAGAGCGCATGAGTATGGTGAGAGCACATGAGTAGTGTAAGAGCACATGAGTATGGTAAGAGTGCATGAGTATAATGAGAGTGCATGAGTATAGTGAAAGCACATGAGTTTGATAAGAGTGCATGAGTATAATGAGAGTACATGAGTATAGTGAAAGCACATGAGTATGGTAAGAGTGCATGAGTATGGTTAGAGCACATGAGTATGGTAAGAGTGCATGAGTATGGTGAGAGCACATGAGTATAGTTAGAGCACATGAGTATGGTGAGAGCACATGGGTATAGTAAGAGCACATGAGTATGGTAAGAGTGCATAAATATGGTGAGAGCACATGAGTATGGTAAGAGTGCATGAGTATGGTGAGAGTGCATGAGTAGGGTAGGAGCACATGAGTATGGTAAGAGTGCATGAGTAGGGTAAAAGCACATGAGTATGGTGAGAGCACATAAGTAGGGTAAGAGCGCATGAGTAGGGTAAGAGCACATGAGTAGGGTAAGAGCACATGAGTATAGTAAGAGCACATGAGTAGGGTAAGAGCGCATGAGTTTGGTAAGAGCGCATGAGTATGGTAAGAGCGCATGAGTATGGTGAGAGCACATGAGTAGGGTAAGAACTCATGAGTATGGTGAGAGCACATGAGTTGGGTAAGAGCGCATGAGTATGGTAAGAGCACATGAGTAGGGTAAGAGCACATGATTATAGTAAGAGCACATAAGTAGGGTAAGAGCGCATGAGTATGGTGAGAGCACATGAGTAGGGTAAGAGCGCATGAGTATGGTGAGAGCACATGGGTATAGTTAGAGCACATGAGTAGGGTAAGAGCGCATGAGTATAATGAGAGCCCATGAGTATAGTGAAAGCACATGAGTATAGTAAGAGCACATGAGTAGGGTAAGAGTGCATGAGTATGGTAAGAACACATGAGTAGGGAAAAAGAGCATGAGTATGGTGAAAGCACATGAGTAGGGTAAGAACCCATAAGTATGGTAAGAGCGCATGAGTATGGTGAGAGCACATGAGTATGGTAAGAGCACATGAGTATGGTAAGAGCGCATGAATATGGTGAGAGCGCATGAGTATGGTGAGAGCACATGAGTAGGGTAAGAGCACATGATTATGGTAAGAGCGCATGAGTATGGTGAGAGCACATGAGTATAGTAAAAGCACATGAGTATGGTGAGAGCACATGAGTATGGTAAGAGTGCATGAGTATGGTAAGAACACATGGGTATGGTAAGAGTGCATGAGTAGGGTAAGAGCACATGAGTAGGGTAAGAGCACATGAGTATGGTGAGAGCAATTGAGTATAGTGAGAGCACATGAGTATAACGAGAGTGCATGAGTATGGTAAGAACACATGGGTATGGTAAGAGTGCATGAGTAGGGTAAGAGCACATGAGTAGGGTAAGAGCGCATGAGTATGGTAAGAGCGCATGAGTATGGTGAGAGCACATGAGTAGGGTAAGAGCGCATGAGTATGGTGAGAGCACATGGGTATAGTTAGAGCACATGAGTAGGGTAAGATCGCATGAGTATAATGAGAGCCCATGAGTATAGTGAAAGCACATGAGTATAGTAAGAGCACATGAGTAGGGTAAGAGTGCATGAGTAGGGTAAGAGTGCATGAGTATGGAAAGAACACATGAGTAGGGAAAAAGAGCATGAGTATGGTGAAAGCACATGAGTAGGGTAAGAACCCATAAGTATGGTAAGAGCGCATGAGTATGGTGAGAGCACATGAGTATTTTAAGAGCACATGAATATGGTAAGAGCGCATGAATATGGTGAGTGCGCATGAGTATGGTGAGAGCACATGAGTAGGGTAAGAGCACATGATTATGGTAAGAGCGCATGAGTATGGTGAGAGCACATGAGTATAGTAAAAGCACATGAGTATGGTGAGAGCACATGAGTATGGTAAGAGTGCATGAGTATGGTAAGAACACATGGGTATGGTAAGAGTGCATGAGTAGGGTAAGAGCACATGAGTAGGGTAAGAGCGCATGAGTATGGTGAGAGCACATGGGTATAGTGAGAGCACATAAGTAGGGTAAGAGCGCATGAGTATAATGAGAGCAGATGAGTATAGTGAAAACACATGAGTATAGTAAGAGCACATGAGTATGGTAAGAACTCATGAGTAGGGTAAGAGCGCATGAGTATGGTAAGAACACATGGGTATGGTAAGAGCACATGAGTATAGTAAGAGCACATGAGTAGGGTAAGAGCGCATGAGTATGGTAAGAGCACATGAGTATGGTGAGAGCGCATGAGTATGGTGAGAGCGCATGAGTAGGGTGTTACGGTATATCCCGGATACCAAGGGTTAATAACAGATGAAAGATGTCCTGAATATGGGATCAGCAACTCACAACCCAGCTAATTCCCCCCTCAAACATGAGACCAGGCTCCACATTGAAGGTAAAACAGAATGCACTTTATTGAAGGCTATATGCCCAGTATTTATGCAGGTCTGACCCCAGATGGGGGGTTGAAAGAATATTGTACATTAGATAGAGGGAAAACGCCCTTTGACATGATACAATAGAATTACATTACTTAAGCAGATAAACAATTTAGTCTTTCTTATCACTTGGGCGTCTGCTCTCTGGATGTGAGTAAACAATGTGAATGTTTATCACTAAACCTATTTACAGTACACAATAGCTGAGGCTAGCAACCTTGCCTTTAGAAAATAGCTTCTTAAAGCTGAACAAAGTTAACTCTTTCAGTACTGACAGAAGGGTCTGTCACATAGCTCCCTCCTAATGGAACACTCCGGCAGACCCGGCTTGACCCTTTATCGGGTCAACCTGGGGATGACCGGACTAGGAGGTGATAGGCATGTCAGTTTGCCGGGACAATCCATCTGTATTCCCGTTATGAGAGAGAATTCCTGCCCATATAAATAAGGGTTCAACTTCTTCAGTGCCAAGACCACGGCTAAACAGTCCTTCAAAATCTCATCAGCTCCTTTCCGTGGTTTTTGTACCTGCTCTTTATAGGTATCCACAATCCCTTCATACTGACATAGGGTGCCCTTGAAATGCTGCACCTCACTATGAGCCAGCGTCAGCTTCTCCTCCAGTGTCGCTAAGTTTGTCTTTAATGTTTCATGTTCCACTTTCAAGCTGGTGTTTTCTGCAGTCTGTTGGTGCAGCTTGTCTAGCAGAGATTCCCGTGCTAAACGTGCTTTTTCCTCTGCGCTCCTCTTCTCTCCCGCTAGCACTGTTACGTGATTGTTTAACGTGACCATTCCTCTACTTGACTCTTCTCCTTCATCAGCGCATTGTAACGGGACTTCCATGTATCAATAGCGGATAGAGATTTACTGAGCTCAGCGTCCTGGGGCTCAGCAGCAGGTGGGTAAGTCTCTGCTGCACGGATCTGGGCACGGGTAGTCACAGGGTTAACATCAGCGGGACCCATAGGAGCGTAGGCAGAAAAAAGGGGGGCCAAGTTATTTCCAAGGAGAACATCAGCTGGTAAGTCCTTCATGACCCCCACATTCACAGGTCTAGCGCCCACTCCCCAATCCAAATGTACCCGGGCAACAGGTAGGCAGAACACAGCTCCCCCTGCTACCCTCACTGCCACAGTGTCTCCAGTGTGCTGTTTCTCAGACACCAAGTTCTTTTGAAGCAAGGTCATGGTAGCACCAGTATCCCGTAGACCACTGACCTCCTTCCCATTCACTTTAACCAGTTGCCGGTTATTCCGGTGGGCAGCTTGCACAAGGTCTGCTTCATGTAGGATGCCCCAGCATTCTTGCTCCTCTACATAGTGGGCCGCAGGCTGAGGGTTACGTGGGATTCCGCCGGCGGGTCTTCTCCAGGATTGTGCTTGTTTCGCTGCATTTAGGGGACACTCTGTTCTTTTGTGCCCTAGTTGCTTACATCCAAAGCACCAAATAGGTTGTGAGTAGCCCGCGAATTGAACAGGGCTCTCTGAGGGTAGTTCGTGGCCAGAGGCCGTGTGGTATAGCGGTGCGCCGGGGGTTGGTAAATGGCAGCTGCTGGGGTGACTGGGGGTCTGTACTCCACTCTAGCAGGGGGCTTAGTGGCAGCAGTGTCCAGTTTGCGGGCATCCGTATACTCATCTGCCAGGCGAGCAGCTTCATGCAGGGTGGAGGGTTTACGGTCCCGAACCCACTCTCTAACTCCTGCTGATAACTTGTCAAAGCAATGTTCCAACAGGAATAGCTGCAGTACCTCTTCCCCAGATACGGCTTGGCACCCCGCCATCCAGTAAGATGCTGTGCGGTGCACCTTATATGCCCACTCAACGTAGGAATCACCAGCTAATTTAACAGTGTCTCTGAACCGCCTCCGGTATGCCTCCAGTGTAACCGCATACCTGGAGAGCAGAGCCTTTTTTACAGTATTATAATCCCCGACTTCCTCATCTGGAATGGCCCGAAAAGCCTCTCTGGCCCGGCCGGATAATTTTCCGGATAATATCGTGACCCAGTCCTCTGCGGGTACCTGGTGTAGTGCACATTGCCTCTCAAAATCCGCAAGGTACCCATCAATCTCTCCTTCTGTTTCCAGGAAGTTTTTAAAAGCTGCAAAATGTACTTTTCTCTTTTCCACTGGGGTTGCTGTGACTTGGGCTGCTGCAGCGCCGCTTTGGTGAAGTAGGTTGGCCTCCACAGCGGCTATGACCCGGTCGATAATTTCCGCAGATGGGTTGGGGCCATAATGTGCCAGTCTTATTTTAACCGCCCGATCAAAGCTTGCTTCTTCGGGGGTTCTGTCTGATATGCTGGGCCCATTGGTTCCTTCGGTCCCTGGTACTCCTTCCATCTTAGTCAGTATTGTAATAATCCCCTCTTCCTGAGGTTACTGGCTTGTGTAGTTGCTCTTCTGGGCGATAAGGATCATCCCATCGCTTGCCACCAATTGTTACGGTATATCCCGGATACCAAGGGTTAATACCAGATGAAAGATGTCCTGAATATGGGATCAGCAACTCACAACCCAGCTAATTCCCCCCTCAAACATGAGACCAGGCTCCACATTGAAGGTAAAATCAGAATGCACTTTATTGAAGGCTATATGCCCAGTATTTATGCAGGTCTGACCCCAGATGGGGGGGTTGAAAGAATATTGTACATTAGATAGAGGGAAAACGCCCTTTGACATGATACAATAGAATGACATTACTTAAGCAGATAAACAATTTAGTCTTTCTTATCATTTGGGCGTCTGCTCTCTGGATGTGAGTAAACAATGTGAATGTTTATCACTAAACTTAATTACAGTACACAATAGCTGAGGCTAGCAACCTTGTCTTTAGAAAATAGCTTCTTAAAGCTGAACAAAGTTAACTCTTTCAGTACTGACAGAAGGGTCTGTAACATAGGGTAAGAGCACATGAGTATGGTGAGAGCACATGAGTATGGTAAGAGCACATGAGTATGGTGAGAGCGCATGAGTATGGTGAGAGCGCATGAGTATGGTGAGAGCACATGAGTATGGTAAGAGCGCATGAGTATGGTGAGAGCACATGAGTAGGGTAAGAGCACATGAGTATGGTAAGAGCGCATGAGTATGGTGAGAGCGCATGAGTATGGTGAGAGCACATGAGTATAGTAAGAGCACATGAGTATAGTAAGAGCACATGAGTATGGTGAGAGCACATGAGTATGGTAAGAGCACATGAGTATGGTGAGAGCACATGAGTATGGTGAGAGCACATGAGTATGGTAAGAGCGCATGAGTATGGTGAGAGCGCATGAGTATGGTGAGAGCACATGAGTAGGGTAAGAGCACATGAGTATGGTAAGAGCGCATGAGTATGGTGAGAGTGCATGAGTATGGTGAGAGCACATGAGTATAGTAAGAGCACATGAGTATAGTAAGAGCACATGAGTATGGTGAGAGCACATGAGTATGGTAAGAGTGCATGTGTATGGTAAGAGCGCATGAGTATGGTGAGAGTGCATGAGTATGGTGAGAGCACATGAGTATAGTAAGAGCACATAAGTATTGTGAGAGCACATGAGTATGGTAAGAGTGCATGAGTATGGTAAGAACACATGAGTAGGGTAAGAGCACATGAGTATGGTGAGAGCACATGAGTATGGTGAGAGCACATGAGTATAATGAGAGTGCATGAGTATGGTAAGAACACATGGGTATGGTAAGAGTGCATGAGTAGGCTAAGAGCACATGAGTAGGGTAAGAGCACATGAGTATGGTGAGAGCACATGAGTATGGTGAGAGCACATGAGTATAATGAGAGTGCATGAGTATGGTAAGAACACATGGGTATGGTAAGAGTGCATGAGTAGGGTAAGAGCTCATGAGTAGGGTAAGAATGCATGAGTATGGTGAGAGCACATGGGTATAGTGAGAGCACATGAGTAGGGTAAGAGCGCATCAGTATAATGAGAGCACATGAGTATAGTGAAAGCACATGAGTATAGTAAGAGCACATTAGTATGGTGAGAGCACATGAGTATTGTTAGAGCACATTAGTATGGTGAGAGCACATGGGTATAGTAAGAGCACATGAGTAGGGTAATAGTGCATAAATATGGGGAGAGCACATGAGTATGGTTTGAGTGCATGAGTATGGTGAGAGCACATGAGAAGGGTAGGAGCACATGAGTATGGTAAGAGCACATGAGTAGGGTAAAAGCGCATGAGTATGTTGAGAGCACATGAGTAGGGTAAGAGCGCATGAGTAGGGTAAGAGCACATGAGTATAGTAAGAGCACATAAGTAGGGTAGAGCGCATGAGTATGGCAAGAGCTCATGAGTATGGTAAGAGCGCATGAGTATGGTGAGAGCACATGAGTAGGGTAAGAGCTCATGAGTATGGTGAGAGCACATGAGTAGGGTAAGAGCACATGAGTATGGTGAGAGCACATGAATAGGGTAAGAGCACATGAGTATGGTGAGAGCACATGAGTAGGGTAAGAGCACATGAGTATGGTGAGAGCACATTAGTATGGTGAGAGCACATGAGTATAATGAGAGCACATGAGTATGGTAAGAGTGCATGAGTAGGGTAAGAGCACATGAGTAGGGTAAGAGCACATTAGTATGGTGAGAGCACATGAGTATGGTAAGAGCACATGAGTATGGTGAGAGCACATGAGTAGGGTGAGAGCACATGAGTATAATGAGAGCACATGAGTATGGTGAGAGCACATGAGTAGGGTAAGAGCGCATGAGTAGGGTAAGAGCGCATGAGTATGGTGAGAGCACATGAGTAGGGTAAGAGCACATGAGTATGGTAAGAGCACATGAGTATGGTAAGAGCACATGAGTAGCGTAAGAGTGCATGAGTATGGTGAGAGCACATGAGTATGGTAAGAGCACATGAGTATGGAAGAGCGCATGAGTATGGTGAGAGCGCATGAGTATGGTGAGAGCACATGAGTATGGTAAGAGCGCATGAGTATGGTGAGAGCGAATGAGTATGGTGAGAGCACATGAGTATGGTACGAGCGCATAAGTATGGTGAGAGCGCATGAGTATGGTGAGAGCACATGAGTAGGGTAAGAGCGCATGAGTATGGTGAGAGCACATGAGTATAATGAGAGCACATGAGTATGGTAAGAGCGCATGAGTATGGTGAGAGCACATGAGTATAATGAGACCACATGAGTATGGTGAGAGCACACGAGTATAATGAGAGCACATGAGTATGGTAAGAGTGCATGAGTATGTTAAGAACACATGAGTATGGTAAGAGCGCATGAGTAGGGTAAGAGCACCTGAGTAGGGTAAGAGCACATGAGTATGGTGAGAGCACATTAGTATGGTGAGAGCACATGAGTATAATGAGAGCACATGAGTATGGTGAGAGCACATGAGTATGGTAAGAGCACATGAGTATGGTGAGAGCACATGAGTAGGGTGAGAGCACATGAGTATAATGAGAGCACATGAGTATGGTGAGAGCACATGAGTAGGGTAAGAGCGCATGAGTAGGGTAAGAGCGTATGAGTATGGTGAGAGCACATGAGTAGGGTAAGAGCACATGAGTATGGTAAGAGCACATGAGTATGGTGAGAGCACATGAGTAGGGTGAGAGCACATGAGTATAATGAGAGCACATGAGTATGGTGAGAGCACATGAGTAAGGTAAGAGCGCATGAGTAGGGTAAGAGCGTATGAGTATGGTGAGAGCACATGAGTAGGGTAAGAGCACATGAGTATGGTAAGAGCACATGAGTATGGTGAGAGCACATGAGTAGGGTTAGAGCACATGAGTATAACGAGAGCACATGAGTAAGGTAAGAGCGCATGAGTAGGGTAAGAGCGTATGAGTATGGTGAGAGCACATGAGTAGGGTAAGAGCACATGAGTATGGTAAGAGCACATGAGTATGGTGAGAGCACATGAGTAGGGTTAGAGCACATGAGTATAATGAGAGCACATGAGTATGGTGAGAGCACATGAGTAGGGTAAGAGCGTATGAGTATGATGAGAGCACATGAGTAGGGTAAGAGCGTATGAGTAGGGTAAGAGCGTATGAGTATGGTGAGTGCACATGAGTAGGGTAAGAGCACATGAGTATGGTGAGAGCACATGAGTAGGGTGAGAGCACATGAGTATGGTGAGAGCACATGAGTAGAATAAGAGCACATGAGTAGGGTAAGAGCACATGAGTAGGGTAAGAACACATGAGTATGGTAAGAGCACATGAGTAGGGTAAGAACACATGAGTATGGTAAGAACACAGGAGTAGGGTGAGAGCACATGAGTAGGGTGAGAGCGCATGAGTAGGGTAAGAGCGTATGAGTATGGTGAGAGCACATGAGTAGGGTAAGAGCAGATGAGTATGGTAAGAGCACATGAGTATGGTGAGAGCACATGAGTAGGGTGAGAGCACATGAGTATAATGAGAGCACATGAGTATGGTGAGAGCACATGAGTAGGGTAAGAGCGCATGAGTAGGGTAAGAGCCTATGAGTATGATGAGGGCACATGAGTAGGGTAAGAGCGTATGAGTATGGTGAGAGCACATGAGTAGGGTAAGAGCACATGAGTATGGTGAGAGCACATGAGTAGGGTGAGAGCACATGAGTATGGTGAGAGCACATGAGTAGAATAAGAGCACATGAGTAGGGTAAGAGCACATGAGTAGGGTAAGAACACATGAGTATGGTAAGAGCACATGAGTAGGGTAAGAACACATGAGTATGGTGAGAACACATGAGTAGGGTGAGAGCACATGAGTAGGGTGAGGGCGCATGAGTAGGGTAAGAGCGTATGAGTATGGTGAGAGCACATGAGTAGGGTAAGAGCGCATGAATAGGGTAAGAGCGTATGAGTATGGTGAGAGCACTTGAGTAGGGTAAGAGCACATGAGTATGGTAAGAGCACATGAGTATGGTGAGAGCACATGAGTAGGGTGAGAGCACATGAGTATAATGAGAGCACATGAGTATGGTGAGAGCACATGAGTAGGGTAAGAGTGCATGAGTAGGGTAAGAGCGTATGAGTATGGTGAGAGCACATGAGTAGGGTAAGAGCGTATGAGTATGGTGAGAGCACATGAGTATGGTAAGAGCACATGAGTATGGTAAGAGCACATGAGTATGGTGAGAGCTCATGAGTAGGGTGAGAGCACATAAGTATAATAAGAGCACATGAGTATGGTGAGAGCACATGAGTAGGGTAAGAGCGCATGAGTAGGGTAAGAGCGTATGAGTATGGTGAGAGCACATGAGTAGGGTAAGAGCATATGAGTATGGTGAGAGCACATTAGTAGGGTAAGAGCGTATGAGTATGGTGAGAGCACATGAGTATGGTAAGAGCGCATGAGTATGGTGAGAGCACATGAGTATGGTGAGAGCACATGAGTAGGGTAAGAGCACATGAGTATGGTGAGAGCACATGAGTAGGGTAAGAGCACATGAGTAGGGTAAGAGCACATGAGAAGGGTAAGAACACATGAGTATGGTAAGAGCTCATGAGTAGGGTAAGAACACATGAGTATGGAAGAACACATGAGTAGGGTGAGAGCACATGAGTATAATGAGAGCACATGAGTATAGTGAAAGCACATGAGTATAGTTAAAGCACATGAGTATAATGAGAGCACATGAGTATAATGAGAGCACATGAATATGGTGAGAGCACATGAGTAGGGTAAGAGCACATGAGTAGGGTAAGAGCACATGAGTATAATGAGAGCACATGAGTATAATGAGAGCACATGAGTATGGTGAGAGCACATGAGTAGGGTAAGAGCACATGAGTACGGTAAGAGCACATGAGTATAATGAGAGCACATGAGTATAATGAGAGCACATGAGTATGGTGAGAGCACATGAGTAGGGTAAGAGCACATGAGTAGGGTAAGAGCACATGAGTAGGGTAAGAACACATGAGTATGGTAAGAGCACATGAGTAGGGTAAGAACACATGAGTATGATAAGAGCACATGAGTAGGGTTAGAACACATGAGTATGGTAAGAACACATGAGTATAGTGAAAGCACATGAGTATAATCAGAGCACATGAGTATAGTGAAAGCGCATGAGTATAGTGAAAGCACATGAGTATAATGAGAGCACATGAGTATAATGAGAGCACATGAGTATGGTGAGAGCACATGAGTATGGTAAGAGCACATGTGTAGGGTGAGAGCACATGAGTAGGGTAAGAGCGCATGAGTATGGTAAGAAAACATGAGTATGGTAAGAGTGTATGAGTATGGTGAGAGCACATGTGTATGGTGAGAGCACATGAGTAGGGTAAGAACACATGTGTATGGTAATAACACATTAGTATGGTAAGAGTGCATGAGTAGGCTAAGAGCGCATGAGTAGGGTAAGAATGCATGAGTATAATAAGAGCACATGATTATAATGAGAGCGCATGAGTTTGGTGAGAGTGCATGAGTTTGGTGAGAGTGTTTGAGTTTGGTGAGAGCACATGTGGTCTAGTTCCACACCTAAAAAAAACCAAAAACGTTTTCAGGCGTAAGCCAATTTCTAGATCGTACTCGATCGGGTTGAATTGAGGTGATCTCTGTCCACGTCCTCAGAGCAGGCGGACAGGTTCTAAAGACCGCTGCTCCATAACTTGTGGTTCTGGTGAGTCTGAAGGCTCTCCAGAAACACGGGGCGTCAAGCTCTATACAGAGTTTGATAGATATGCCCCACAGTATTTATATGTATATAATCTATACACTTTGGTTAATAAAAGCAAATTAAATCCAATGAAGGGTTAAATTGTTTGCCTTTGGGCCTGAGAATCCTCCTTTGTCACAGAATCTCGCCCACTTAAGGTGCAATAGTCCTATTTCTGCTGAGGAGAGCTAAATAATCCCAGAGCAAGTCACAAAGCACTATGTGTTACCGGCAGCCATTATTGGTTGCAGGCAGCCATTTTAGTACCAGGTTTTCATTTAAATAGTTTGCGAGTCATCCTTTTTGTGTAGATGTAAGTGCAGCGGACGATTGCATTAAGAGGAGCCTCCACGCTGGATGACCGTGCCGCCGCCAAAGACCGCTCCTTGAATCAGAACACCGCTCCGCACTTCCTGGAAAAAAGATACAAGATATCCCAGAGCTGGATGAAGATGTTGTTCCCTGGATCAAGACTTTGCGCCGCCTAGAAGAAGATGAATGTCCGGACTTCAGGAACGGTGAGTACATTTTCTGGGGTTAGTGTTTTGGAGTGTTTTTTTTTTTAGATTAGGTATTTTTTTAATGGGCAGCAAAAGAGCTGATTGCCCTTTTAAGTGTAATGCCCCTTTAGGGGCAATGTGTAGATTAGTTTTTTTAGAGTTAGGTCTTTTTTATTTTTGGGGATTGGGTGGGTGGGGGGCCTTACTGTTAGTGGTTAATTTATAGGTTTTTTTAGGTAAAAGAGCTGATTGCTTCAGGGCAATGCCCTACAAAAGGCCCTTTTAAGGGCTATTGGTGTTTTTATTTTGGGGTGTCTTTTTAGTTTTTATAGGGATATTAGAATAAGTTTACATTTTTTTATTTTGGATAAGTTCGTTTATTTTTATGTAATCTTAGATTTTTTTTTTCTTTTCTGTAATCTTAGATTTTGTATTTAAATTTAATCTTAGGTTTTATTTTTTATGTAATGTTAGGATTTTTTTTTTAATTTTAAATAAGGATTTTTAATTTTGGTATTTTGAATTAATTTATTAGTAAAATAGTCTTTTTTTTATTTTATGTAATTGGGGTTAATTTAGGGGGTGTTAGGTTAGGGGGCTTAGTGTTTAGATTAATATTTTGTGAGGGGATGGCAGTTTAGGGTTAATAGGTTAAATAGGTACTTTGCATTGTGGGGGATGGCGGATTAGGGGTAAGTAGATTATAAGGTACTTTGCATTGCAGAGGGTGGCGGAAAGGGGTTAATAGTGTAATTAAATACTTTGCATTGTGGGTGAGTGACGGATTAGGGATATACAGTGTCTCACAAAAGTGTGTACACCCCTCACATTTTTGTAATATTTTATTATATCTTTTCATGTGACAACACTGAAGAAATGACACTTTGCTATAATGTAAAGTACAGCCTGAATAACAGTGTAAATTTGCTGTCCCCTCAAAATAACTCAACACACAGCCATTAATGTCTAAACTGTTGGCAGCAAAAGTGAGTACACCCCTAAGTGGAAATGTCCATATTGGGCCCAATTAGCCATTTTCCCTCTCCGGTGTCATGTGACTCGTTAGTATTACAAGATCTCAGGTGTAAATGGGGAGCAGATGTGTTAAATTTTGTGTTATCGCTCTCATACTCTCTCATACTGGTCACTGGAATTTCAACATTGCACCTCATGGCAAAGAACTCTCTGAGGATCTGAAAAAAAGAATTGTTGCTCTACATAAATATGGCCTAGGTTATAAGAAAATTTCCAAGACCCTGAAACTGAGCTGCAGCACGGTGGGCAAGACCATACAGCGGTTTCACAGAACAGGTTCCAATCAGAACAGGCCTCGCCATGGTCGACGAAAGAAGTTAAGTGCACGTGCTCAGCATCATATCCAGAGGTTGTCTTTGGGAAATAGACGTATGAGTGCTGCCAGCATTGCTGCAGAGGTTGAAGGGGTGGGGGGTCAGTCTGTCAGTGCTCAGACCAAATTGGTCTGTATGGCTGTCGTCCCAGAAGGAAGCCTCTTCTAAAGATGATGCACAAGTTTGCTGAAGACAAGCAGACTAAGGGCATGGATTACTGGAACCATGTCCTGGGGTCCGATGAGACCAGGATAAACTTATTTGGTTCAGATGGTGTCAAGCGTGTGTGGCGGCAACAAGGTGAGGAGTAAAAAGGCAAATGTGTCTTGCCTACAGTCAAGCATGGTGGTGGGAGTGTCATGGGCTGGGCCTGCATGAGTGCTGCTAGCCCTGGGGAGCTACAGTTCATTGAGGGAACCATGAATGACAACATGTACTGTGACATACTGAAGCAGATGATGATCCTCTCCCTTCAGAGACTGGGCCACAGGGCAGTATTCCAACATGATAATGACCCCAAAAACACTTCCAAGATGACCACTGCCTTGCTAAAGAAGCTGACAGTAAAGGTGATGAACTGGCCAAGCATGTCTCTAGACCTAAACCCTATTGAGCGTCTGTGGTGCATCCTCAAATGGAAGGTAGTGGAGCTCAAGGTCTCTAACATCCAGCAGCTCTGTCATGTAATCATGGAGGAGTGGAAGAGGACTCCAGTGGCAACCTGTGAAGCTCTGGTGAACTCCATGCCCAAGAGGGTTAAGGCAGTGCTGGAAAATAATGGTGGCCACACAAAATTTTGACACTTTGGGCACAATTTGGAAATTTCCACTTAGGGGTGTACTCAGTTTTGTTGCCAACGGTTTAGACATTAATGGCTGTGTGTTGAGTTATTTTGAGGGGGACAGCAAATTTACACTGTTATACAGGCTGTACACTCACTACTTTACATTGTAGCAAAGTGTCATTTCTTCAGTGTTGTCACATGCAAAGATATAATAAAATATTTACATATTTACTTTTGTGAGATACTGTATATTTATTTTATTTATACACACACACACATATATATATATCCAGAAATAATAACCTCACACCTGGTTCATCAATTCAGATGTCACCACATTATTGTTACTTTGTGGGTACCTCACATCCACATCAAACATTTTGTTCCTCCACCTGGGACCTTTGTCAAGGATACAGTAATATCATAAACACTCACCTTAAATAACATCCCTAAAAGAACATCACCACACAATGTGCAGCTAAAACCAGAACAGCAGGCACCAACTTCCGGTGATGACATCTCCGCTTACAGAAAAATAAAAACTAAATAAACCCACAAAATCGAAAAAACTAAAAAAAATACCTGAAGTACTTCTAGCGCTATCCACTAGTGCCAAATTCCCAATTGAATAATGTTTAGAGTAATAGAAATACACACAATGATCCGTTGCCATTGAAACACATAAACAAAATATCACAGCCAGCAAAATGTTGCCAAATGCAGCACAGTCATCAAAAAATATAGGAAGTTTATGCCTCCAGTGCACTTCTATACCTGTATATATACACACATTATCTAATATACCACAATCAAATACATTTGTTTAATAATCCAAAAGGTACTTATATCACATAATTGATTATACTGCTGCTATTTGCTATTAATGTTACTACTCTACCTCACCTATCCTACTGAGTAAGATGACCAAGAAATGAAGGATAATACCATGGGTAACATAATCAATTTAAAACAACACGAGCAGCTATGTTATCTCTCATCTAGGAAAGACGAAAGCCAGATCTGTTTGTATAGACCCCAGGGTGCCATCATTTGCAACTTGTAGATCCACTCAATCTCTTTTCTGAGCAAAAGCTTGTTTGCATCCCCTCCTCAAGGGGGTCTTTTAACTTGATCGATAGGCATACAGGGTAAATCTGCCATTTTCTCTTGTACAAAGGGCAATGCGCCTGGATGGTCACTCTTACCCTTTCTCAATGCTTGCCTTATTGTTGATCTATGGTTGACCTTTCTTTCCTTCAGGGGGCATTCTGTTCCCCCCCCCCCCCCCATAGGTTAGCCCACATTGGCATTTAATAATATAGACCACAATTTGAGAAGAGAAGGTCTCTGCTTCATATAAATCCTCTTGCCTGTCCTCGGGTGACCAAAAGAATTACCAACAATCAAGCTGTTACAGGTAATATATCCATCAGAACTATGGCACCCTGGAGTATTGTACCAACTCTTAGTATCATAACTGTGCACACAATCAGTATGCAACAGGAGGTCCTTCAAACTTCTTCCTATCCTATACCCATTAGAGGGCGGGTCTTGAAGACATCTTTTAGGGAGTCATCAGTAGATGAAGTGTCCCAGTATTTATATACCGATTGTTTCAATTGTTGAGTAACCAAGTTGAACTTTGCAGCTCTCTTGGTCATCTTACTCCTAATTTTAACATCCTCAACACATTTCACTAAATAGCCCCTTTGAAGGAATTTACTAGTCATCTCATCCTTTCTCACAGCTAGCTGTCCCTTATCAGAGACTATTCTATTAATCCTTGAAAACTGGCTAATAGGAAACTATCTAACAGTGTCTTGGGGTGGAAGCTAGAAGCCAACAGTAACGAGTTTCTATCAGTGCCATTAACATAGAGGTCCATCTGTAGCCCCCCTCCTTGCTTCACTACCATAACATCCAAATAAGGAATCTGAGAGCAGCTTGCATTCAAAGTAAATCTGATTTTAGAGGGGATCCCATTTAATTTATTGATAAACTCTGTTAATCTGTCCATGGTGTCCATCCACACAAAAAACAGTTCATTAATGTAATGACAATAACCCTGTGTCTGGCAACCAAATTTAGTATCACCCAGAATGTGTTTTGTTAATATTCAAACATAAAAATGTTGGGCAGCTTTAGGGCCACATTTGAACCCATTACTGTACCAACTCGCTGCCTATAATAAGACTTTTCAAATTGAAAGTATTTCGCCTAGTTTACGAGTTTTGCGTTATGAGCTGTGTGGTGCTGCAGTGCAGTTTTTTCTCACAGCTCACTTACCTGCAGCGCAGGTATTACAGGTTTTTACAAACCCGGCGTTAAAAGGCAAGAAGTGAGCGTAGAGCAAAATTGAGCTCCATACCGCACTCCAATACCAGCGCTGCTTAAGTCAGAGGTGAGCTGGTCGTACGTGCCGTGCACGATTTCCCCATAGACATCAATGGGGAGAGCCAGCTGAGAAAAAGTCTAACACTTGACAAAAAGCAGCGTAAAACTCAGTAACGCAACCCCATTGATTCCTATGGGGAAACACATTTTATGTTTACACCAAACACCCTAACATGAACCCCGAGTCTAAACACCCCTAATCTCACACTTATTAACCCCTAAACTGCCGCCCCCGACATCACCAACACCTACATTATATTTATTAACCCCTAATCTGCCTCTCCGGACATCGCCTCCACCTACATCATACTTATTAACCCCTAATCTGCCGCCCCCAACGTCACCGCCACTATATTAAATGTATTAACCCCTAATCTAATTCTAACCCTAACCCTAACACCCCCTAACTTAAATATAATTGAAATAAATCTAAATAAAATTACTATCATTAACTAAATTATTCCTATTTAAAACTAGATACTTACCTATAAAATAAACCCTAAGCTAGCTACAATATACAATATACATATACAATATACATATACATATACATCGTATCTATCTTATGGTTTATTTTTATTTTACATGCAAGTTTGTATTTATTTTAACTAGGTAGAATAGTTACTAAATAGTTATTAACTATTTAATAACTACCTAGCTAAAATAAATACAAATTTACCTGTAAAATAAAACCTAACCTATGTTACAATAACACCTAACACTACACTACAATTAAATCAATTCCCTACCTTAAATACAATTAAATAAATTAAATTAAATTAGCTAAATCACAAAAAACAACTAAATTACAGAAAATAAAAAAAATTACAGATCTTTAAACTAATTACACCTAATCTAAGAGCCCTATCAAAATGAAAAAAGCCCCCCCAAAATAAAAAAAAAACATAGCCTAAACTAAACTACAAATAGCCCTTAAAAGGGCTTTTTGCGGGGCATTTCCCCAAAGAAATCAGCTCTTTTACCTGTAAAAAAATACAAACAACCCCCCCAAGTAAAAAAGTAAAAACACACCACCCACACAACCAACCACCCAAATAAAACCCTAACTAAAAAAACCTAAGCTCCCCATTGAACTGAAAAGGGCATTTGGATGGGAATTGCCCTTAAAAGGGAATTTAGCTCTATTTCAGGCCCAAAGCCCTAACCTAAAAAAAAACCCACCCAATACACCTTTAAAAAAATTCTCTAACACTAACCCCCGAAGATTCACTTACCGGGAGAAGTCTTCATCTAAGCAGCAAGATGTCCTCAAGTAAGCCAACAGAAGTGGTCCTCCAGATGGGCAGAAGTGGTCCTCCAGATGGGCAGAAGTCTTCATCCAGACAGCATCTTCTATCTTCATCCTTCCGACTCCATCTTCAAGACATCCGGCGCGGAGCATACTCTTCAAACGACGACTTCTTCGGAATGAATATCTCTTTAAGTGATGTCATCCAAGATGGCATCCCTTAGATTCCGATTGGCTTATAGAATTCTATTAGCCAATCGGAATTAAGGTAGAAAAAATCCTATTGACTGATGCAATCGGCCAATAGGATTGAGCTCGCATTCTATTGGCTGTTCCAATCAGCCAATAGAACGCAAGCTCAATCCTATTGGCTGATTGGATCATCCAATAGGATTGAAGTTCAATCCTATTGACTGATTGCATCAGCCAATAGGATTTTTTCTACTTTCAAGAGATATTCATTCCGAAGAAGCCGTCATTTGAAGAGGATGCTCCGCGCCGGATGTCTTGAAGATGTAGCAGCTCTGCGTCGGAAGGATGAAGATAGAAGATGCCATCTGGATGAAGACTTCTGCCCATCTGGAGGATCACTTCTGCCCGTCTGGAGGACCACTTCTGCCGGATTCGTTGAGGACCTCTTGCCGCTTGGATGAAGACTTCTAGGATTTTTTAAGGGTGTATTGGGTTTGTTTATTTTTTAGGTTTGGGTTTTGGGCAGCAATAGAGCTAACTGCCCTTTTAAGGGCAATGCCCATCCAAATGCCCTTTTCAGGGCAATGGGGAGCTTAGGCTTTTTTAGTTAGGGTTTTATTTGGGGGGTTGATTGTGTGGGTGGTGGGTTTTACTGTTGGGGGTTTGTTTGCATTTTTTTTTTCAGGTAAAAGAGCTGATTTCTTTGGGGCAATGCACCGCAAAAGGCCCTTTTAAGGGCTATTGGTAGTTTAGTTTAGGTTAGGGTTTTTTTTATTTGGGGGGGGGGGTATTTTGATAGGGCTCTTAGATTAGGTGTAATTAGTTTAAAGATCTGTAATTTGTTTTTATTTTCTGTAATTTAGTGTTTTTTTGTGATTTAGCTAATTGAATTTAATTTATTTAATTGTATTTAATGTAGGGAATTGATTTAATTGTAGTGTAGTGTTAGGTGTTAGTGTAACTTAGGTTAGGTTTTATTTTACAGGTAAATTTGTATTTATTTTAGCTAGGTAGTTATTAAATATTTAATAACTATTTAGTAACTATTCTACCTAGTTAAACTAAATACAAACTTGCCTGTAAAATGAAAATAAACCCTAAGCTAGCTACAATGTAACTATTAGTTATATTGCAGCTAGTTTAGGGTTTATTTTGTAGGTATTTAGTTTTAAATAGGAATAATTTAGTTAATGATAGTAATTTTATTTAGATTTATTTCAATTATATTTAAGTTAGGGGGTGTTAGAGTTAGGGTAAGACTTAGGTTTAAAAGGTTAATAAATTTAGAATAGTGGTGGCGACGTTGGGGGCGGCAGATTAGGGGTTAATAAATTTAGGTAGGTGGCGGCGATGTTGGGGAAGCAGATTAGGAGTTAATAAAAATGGATGCGATGTTCGGAGCGGAAGATTAGGGGTTAATAAGTATAATGTAGGTGGCGGTGATGTTAGGGGTGGCAGATTAGGGGTTAATAATATTTAACTAGTGTTTGCGAGGCGGGAGTGCAGCTTTTTATGGGGTTAATATGTTTATTCTAGTGGTAGCGATGTCCGGAGTGGCAGATTAGGGGTTAAAAATGTTATTTTAGTGTTTGCAATGCGGGAGGGCCTCAGTTTAGGGGTTAATAGGTAGGTTATGGGTGTTAGTGTACTTTTTAGCACTTTAGTTATGAGTTTTATGCTACAGCTTTGTAGTGTAAAACTACTGACTTTAAAATGTGTTAGGAATCTTGTCGGTAGAGGGTGTACCGCTCACTTTTTGGCCTCCCAGGACAAACTCGTAATACCAGCGCTATGGAAGTCCCATAGAAAAAAGGGTTTACGAACTTTATGTAAGTCAGTTTGCGGTAAGGCCAAACAAGTGTGAGGTACACCTATGCCTGCAAGACTCGTAATAGCAGCGGGCGTAAAAAAGCAGCGTTAGCACCTGTTAACGCTGCTTTTTTACCTTAACGCACAATCTAGCCGTTTGTTTGTTAAAACAAAACCTAACAATTCCAATTGATAACCACTACATGGGCCTTTATACTGACTGCTGTTACCAATAATGTTCAACACACTCTCAATGCCTTTTTGTATAGGGATATTAGTATACAGACTAGGTACAAGGTTACTATAATCATCTCAGGTGATATATCTTTAATTCCATGAAGTCTTTGCAAAAAATGGGACGTGACTTTAACTACTGTCTCTCATTCCGATACACAGGGCTGCAAATAAAAATCAATAAATTGTGCTACTAGTTGCATCACCAATCCCCTCTCTCTCTCTCTCTCTCTCTCTCTCTCTCTCTCTCTCTCTCTCTCTCTATATATATATATATATATATATATATATATATATATATATATATAGGGAGTGCAGAATTATTAGGCAAATGAGTATTTTGACCACATCATCCTCTTTATGCATGTTGTCTTACTCCAAGCTGTATAGGCTCGAAAGCCTACTACCAATTAAGCATATTAGGTGATGTGCATCTCTGTAATGAGAAGGGGTGTGGTCTAATGACATCAACACCCTATATCAGGTGTGCATAATTATTAGGCAACTTCCTTTCCTTTGGCAAAATGGGTCAAAAGAAGGACTTGACAGGCTCAGAAAAGTATAAAATAGTGAGATATCTTGCAGAGGGATGCAGCACTCTTAAAATTGCAAAGCTTCTGAAGCGTGATCATCGAACAATCAAGCGTTTCATTCAAAATAGTCAACAG